>NC_052353.1:35665303-35905034 GCF_009727055.1 Benincasa hispida
AAAATAAAAAGCTGTATTTTGAACATCCATAAAAGCATTAGCCTATTCAACAATACTTTTGTCGAGATTTTTTAGAAAAAGGCATTCAAGTTTTCACCTTACAAAACTAACACGCTTTTTAAAAAATCATTAGAATAGTTTGTCTTGATGCATCTAATTTGAGATTGACCACTGATATTTTGTTAAAAAAAAAGTTTTTGTAACTGATCAATAGTTTGAGCTTTTTCGGTAGAATCTCAGGTAGGATTAGCATCGAGATTCAATATACATCCCAAAATTTACCCAATTTTTCGCAAAATTTGATCTTTTCCAAAATTTAATAATGATAGTGCAATCATCTTGAATCAATTTGAAAAATCTATTTTGACATTAGTAAAACTTATATGGAATTTCGGAAATTCATTCAACTATCAAGGCATAAATTATGCTAAGGTTTTGAAAATTACGAAATAAATATGACATAATATTTAGTAAAGAAAACCGAATTTGGTAAAAATGTGAAAAGTTATAGATTTTGTTATAAGATTTGGGAAGATTACATACAAAGTCAACAAATCTCTTTCTCTGTTTTTTGAAATAAAGAAATAGAAATATAAACTTGTTTGATAACCATTTCTTGTTTCTTTTTATTATTTTTTTTTTTTACAATATAATATAAAAAAAACTATGTCATACATTAAATATTGAAAAAGATATCATCAAAAGTTTATGTCATATAATAC
The DNA here is from genome assembly GCF_009727055.1 of Benincasa hispida. NCBI lineage: Eukaryota > Viridiplantae > Streptophyta > Magnoliopsida > Cucurbitales > Cucurbitaceae > Benincasa > Benincasa hispida. The sequence goes on from NC_052353.1 coordinate 35,666,026, forward strand.
AAGTAAGGCTAGGCCTCGATACAACTAAATATAATAACAGAGTGAATCCTAACCTTCATATGTTGCCCATATTTGATCGGCATTGTCATCTCCAACTCAAGTTATTTGTCTTAAACGATTTTGAGTCAAATCCAACTTAATTATATTATTATGTAAATATCGTTGTTTAAAACATTAAAGTTAGGTTAAATGAGTGTCTTAGTCAGCAAAATGTATACATTATAAAATTCTACTCGGTTTTAGATATACTAAAAATTAGAATTCAAATAATATATAAGCATGCATATTGTAAAAATTAATATTCAAAAATTGAAATGTAAAAAAAAAAAAAAAAACCATAATATACATTTCGAAAATTAAAATAAAATAAGAGAATTTTAAAATACAAAATGAAAATAAATATAAATATAGCATGATTATTTTTGTAAATAGAAAAATTAATAAAAAAATATATAAAAAATATAAAATATGCAAATAAATATAAAAGAAAGAAGCGCACATCTTAGAAGTAGAAATTTAAAATATAAAAAATGAATGTACATGTTGAAAATTAAAATAATATATAAATTTAAGTTCTTAAAATTCAAAATTAAAATAAAATATAAATATAAATATATTAGATTCTTTTGTAAATAGAAAAATTAATAAAGAAAATAAATAAAAGATGAAAGATGAAAACAAACATGAAAACAGAAAAATATAAGTGCCCAACATAGGAGTTGAACACACATCTAAGAGATGAAAGGATAGTTTGATAAATAAAAGAAATAATATTATATAAAATAGGAACAAAACCCATTTTCATAAGCGTTAATCAAATTCTAGAAACTACAAAACAGGAATTGTTATCAAACAATTCGGTTTCTTAAAAAATAAGAAATAAAAATAAAAAATAAAAAACATGAACATTATCGAATAGGCCCTAATTTTCCAGTTTCATTCTTTTCATTCATCACAGTCTTCATACCTTTACACACTTTCCTTTGTAAATCATCAATTTCCTTCCTTTTTCTCTACCTCTACTCCAACCCTAAGATTGTTTCCCATCATCATTGCCATTGATAATTTGATCCAAATATGATGCAAGAACACCAATTTGACACTTATTCACCAATGCCTCCTTTAAAGAATTAGAATCGTAATGAGTAACAAGCATCCTAAAATTTTAAGGTGTTATGTTACACAGAGCACAGATATTAAACAAGATGTTTTAGTAATCACAGACACATGAACTAAATAACAAACAACAAATCAAGAAACGAAGACTCAGAATTTGGTAATCTCGTTCATCGATATACCACCTATGGTTGTTGAGCAATGTGCCCGGTAAAGTAAAATCACTAGTATGAAAAAGTCAAGCCTTTACAACATTGATTTCTCTGTAAAATAATGGAGATCATAGCGACACGTAGAGCCTAACACTACAACAAACATCATGTCACACCCTGCCCCGAACCCACACTCTTGAGCTCGAGGAGCGGCGTGAGGGACCACAGATACCACCTTTTTATGATACCTACAATCCATCTGAACCTCTTACTACACTCAGTAAACTTTAAGTTAAGGAGATAAACAATAACTGATTAAGTCGGCCTATTTTATTACAGCAATGTAATGTTTATACAACTCCAAGACTTAACAACAAAGTTTACAACAACAACTCTTTAAACCCTCTGGAAGTATAACTGTGGCTTGTGGCAGACATTGACCTTAGCAGTACTCTAGAACTCCACACCTTTCGCTACTTGGGAAGAAAACATGAAATAATAGAATGAGCTTCATAAATCTCAGTGAGTGGTAAGAAACTTCTATAGTCTATTTCAACTCATAAATAACAAGCATATCATAAATACAAGATTACATTCAAACCTCAGCCTTGAATGAGTTTGTTCTCAACTCTATCTACACGCACGGTAGATAGTTAAATCGATAACTACTTAGAATGAGTCTATTCTTTTCCTACACACACGGTAGATAGTTAAGTAATACTAATCATGAACGCTTACTCTGCTGAGTTCCCTTTTTCCCATCCTATGTGCACATAGCTCCCCACGCATGGGCTCAGAAGCTAGGCCCATCGGCCCTCTGACCATCCCATATGAGGTTCCTCTCATGGGATCAGGAACTAGACCTCTCGGTCCCCTGACCATCCCGTGAGATTTTACTTTTGAGCTCAGGAACTAAGTCTATTGACCCCCTGACCATCCCCATCACATAATCTCATTCATATGCTACGTACTCATTCATAACATAAGCATATACAATTTACTCTAAAAGATATGCTTTAAGACTTAAAGGAATGTACCACTCACCTTGGTATTGATAGGAAGTACCACTCACCTTGGTAAGGATAGGAATCTTTCTTTCTAGAAGTTCCTTGATCACCTCGGGTTCCCTTTCGAACCCTAAATTACAGATTCAAATTAATGCTCAGATTACTCATGATTCTAGGATTTATCTCGAGATACCTCCTTCTACAAACATGCTTTAAAATGTCTCAGAAAGCTTACCTCAAAATCGTAGCTCGAAAATACTCTTGATTTCGCTTGAAATATCAAAAAATAAAGAGTAGCCCAAACATACCCGACAGCTCGACCCTTATGTCTTTTCCTCATCCTCCAGCCCGATTCCTTGAAGCTTCTTCTCCGGCAGCTCTACCTTGAAAACTATACTCTTTTAGCTTTCAAGTGGCCTTAGAATCACTCTAAACGCACGAGTATTCTGGGAGAACTTCTCGTGCCAAGTTGATGCTACTTCCAGACTTCACTGTCCGATAGCATCTCCTTCTCTTGGAACTTCATGACCAACATATGGTCTTACTACCAACGCATGCGTTCTTCATCAACGTGTAATCTCCTCCCACTTAGTCTTCATACACTCTTCTTTATGTCCTTTGAAGAGAACTTGAGTTCTCATCTAAAGTCCTTGGCCCTATTTATAGGCGTCCAAGATCTCTCTAAGGCTGACACCTCCTACTTGGCCGCATGTCCAAGTGTCCTTTCCTTACACTATTAACGAAACCTTGCATCATCACAATCCAAGGCGTAATACTCCCTTTTTACCAATGCATAGCCCTCAATTTTGCATGTCTTCTTGTGCATACACCTAATTTACTTAAGGCCTAAGACTTTTTCCTAACAAGCCACATGTCTGGATGACGTCTTTGAATATGTCCATCCATCCTCATATGCATTCATCTAATCACAAATGCGCCCATCCAATTGCCGCAACATTCTTATGTTCGGACACCACCAATTAGAGCATGCATCCACATGCCTCGGATGTCCTTGGCTCATAGCACATCACCAACACATAACAACCTTTGGGTCGACTTGGTTCTCAACTCAACACCTCAAGGCATAGCTTACCATCACCTAGGTCCTTGCTAGATTGAAATCTAGCACAAAGACATACACTAAACATAATATCGAGTCTTCAAGCGATTAAATAAAGTAAAGATCCAATCATAGCTCTATAGGTTTTTATATCCACACACTTACCTTTTTCATCCTCGTCAAGCTTAGTGGATGTGCTCATAGAAGTTTTTGCAATTTTACCTTCATTGAATTTGAACCTTTTGAGAAAATCCATTGTGTATTTTTCTTGACTTATGAAAATACCATCCTTGAGTTGTTGATTTGGAGTCTAAGAAAGAAGCTAAGTTCTCCCATCATACTCATCTCAAATTCACTATGCATATACTTAGAAAATTCTTCACACAAGGATGGATTAGTAGAACAAAAATAATATCAGCCACATATATTTGTACTAAAAGCATATCATTCTCTTTAGTCTTAATAAAAAGAGTAGTATCAATTTTATCCATTTTAAATCCATTCTCAAGCAAGAAATTACTTAGTCTATCATACCAACCTCTTGGAACTTGTTTTAAGCTATAAAGATCCTTTTTCAACTTATGGACATGACCAGGAAAATCAGAACTTTCAAACCCCCGAAGTTGTTCTACATAAACTTCCTCCATGATATAACCATTTAAAAATGCACTTTTCACATCCATTTGATACAAAATGAAATTCTTATAAGAAGTAAAAGCTAGCAACATTCTAATAGCTTCTAATCTAGGAACGGGTGCAAAAGTTTCTTCATAATCTATTCCTTCCTCTTGACAATAACCTTGAGCTACAAGTCTAGCTTTATTTCTAATGATATTTCCATTTTAATCCATTTTATTTTTAAAGACCATTTAGTTCCAATTATAGAAGCATGAGAGGGCCTAGGGACTAACTCCCAAACTTTATTCCTTTCAAATTGATTTAATTCTCTTCTGCATAGCTAAAATCCAAAATTCATCATTTTCGGCATCTTTAAAACTTTTTAGTTCAATTTGAGAAACAAAAGCAAGATTATTAAACATATTAAGAGAGGAACGAGTTTTCACACCTTGTTCGGGATTACCAAGAATTAATTCTTTGGGATGGGAAGAGGCATCCTCCACTCTTTAGGCATGGATGAATAACCAACTTCGTTCTTTTCGATTAAGCTCACCTCTTGCTTACTTGAAACAATTTTCTTGCCCTTGTCACTAACAAGTAAATCTCCAAAATTTCCTTCTAAAACATCACTATAAATAGGTCATTAGAAATAACATTGCAAGATTTATCAAATACTACATGCATAGATTCCTAAATTACTAAAGTTCTTTTATTGAAAACTCTATAAGTTTTACTAGTAGAGGAATAGCTAAGAAAAATACCAACATCCGTCTTAGAATCGAATTTTCCAAGTTTTTCTTTGTTATTCAAAATAAAACATTTGCAACCAAAAACTTTGAAATACCCAATATTTGAAATTTTGTTATGCCAAAGTTCATAAGGAGTTTTATCCAAAGAAGGTCTTATTAAAACTCTATTTAAAACATAACAAGTGGTGTTAACGGCTTCCGCCTAAAAGTATGTAGGTAAACCATACTCATGCAACATTGATCTAGCAAATTCTTGCAAAGTACGATTTTTCTTTTCAACTACACCGTTTTGTTGAGGAGTTCTTGGAATGGAGAAATTATGAGAAAAATCATTTTCTTCACAAAAAGTTTCAAAAGCATTGCTATCAAATTCTCCTCCATGATCACTCCTAATTTTAGAAATCAAAAAACCTTTTTCATTTTGAACTCTTTTTGCAAAACTAGAAAAGATTTTCAAAGCATCATCCTTATGTTTTAGCATCAAAACCCAAGTAAATCTTGAAAAATCATCAACTAGCACAAAGACATAATAGTTCTCTCCAAAACTAGTAATTCTAGAAGGGCCAAATAAGTCCATGTGTAATAGTTGAAGGGGTCTAGTTGTAGAGATTACATTTTTATATTTGAAAGAGGACTTAGTTTGCTTACCCATTTGACAAGCATCACAAACTTTGTCTTTTTCAAATTTAAATTTGGGAAGACCTCTAACCAAAGAATTCTTATAATATTTGAAATTAAATGCATCTAGCATGTCCTAGTCTTCTATGCCATAACCAAGAATATTATGCAAAGCCGATAAACATTTATCATTAATAGGACAATCATTCAAATCAATAGTATAAACATTTTCATCTCTATTTCCAACAAATATAACTTTTCTATCACTAGCTTTTCATGATGGCAATTCTTTTTATCAAACACAACTCAAAAGCCTTTATCACACAATTGACTAATACTAAGTAAATCATGCTTTCAAACCATCAACCAAAAGTACATTTTCAATTAAAATAGAAGATTCATTACCTATACTACCTTTACCAATTATTTACCTTTCTTGTTGTCACCAAAGGTTACAAGACCTCCATCCTTTTTGGAGAGGGAGACAAACTTGGATGGGTCTCCCGTCATGTGCCTCGAGCAACTACTATCCAAATACCACTTGTTTTTCTTAGAGGCTTTCAAACAAACTACAAACATAAATGTTCAAGTTTGATTCTTTGGTACCCACACTTGTTTGGGTCCTAGATGGTTAGTATTGACAAACTTGGGAATCCATTTCATTTTTGCATAGACATTTAAGGCATTGGATTTAGAGAAGTAACAAGAATAAGTTGTATGTCCAAACTTGCCACATGAGAAACAACAAATTTATGCACTCTACTTTTCTTGGAGAAATTATTCCTTGGAGCATTGTGAAACTTTGCCCTTTGAGAAAAAATTCTTCTTGGAGAATAGTATGAGCATATTTCAATTTAAAACACTTAGGTCTAATTTGGCCTTCAACACCACAATAATGACATATAGGCACAAAGTTAGATTTAACATGCTTAGACACAACCGTAGGCATATTAAGCTTAGGCATATTATGAGATGCTTTAACAAAGATAGTTTTAGAACTGAAGGAGTAGAACATTCATCAATATACCTAAACCTCTTTTATCACCAAATGGTTTGCCTACTTTAAGTATCTTGTCTAATCTTTGAGCACCTATTGTCAACTTTTTATAGATTCTTTAGCCTTATCAAGTTCTTGCAAAGCACGAAATTCCTTTTCTTTGAGTAATTTAATCAAATTATCTTTTTCACAACTATCATGCTCAAGAAATTTAACTTTGTCAAGCAAGGCATTTTTCTCATCACAATCAAAAGCATGCTTGTCACAAGAGATATTCATTTCATCAATATACATAGCATCATGCTCATTCTCTTTTAAGCAAGCAATTTCTTTAAGTAAGACTTATTTTTACTAGATAAAACATTGTATTTCTTTTTAAGCACAACATACTTACAACTAAGTTTTCTAAATATTTTGCATATTTTCAAAAGCTTCGAACAATTCATTATAAGAAAGAGGTTCTAGAGTTACCTCATCATTTTGTTCATCCTCTTTGTCACTATGAGCCATGAAGCAAAAATTGGCCACTTCTTCATTATCACTCCCACTTTCGCTTTCATCGCTATCATCCCAAGTAGCTTTCATTGCTTTTTCTTGGATTTCTTGGATGATTTGAGAAAAGGGAAATCGATTCTAATATGACCTGGCTTCTTGCATTCATAGCATATTACCTCATCCTTTTTGCTCTTTTCACCTTTTGACTATTTTTGGTTGGAGAGATACTTCTTGAATTGCTTCTTTCTCTTGATGAAGTTCTTATACTTATGTGAAAGATAGGCAACATCATCTTCATCTTGGGAGTCAACTTCTAAAGAGATGGTCTTTAAAGCTCCATGTTTATCTTGATCTTTATCTCACGTGTCAACAACGAGCCCATGAGTTCATCAATGGAGAGAGCTTTGAGATCCTTTGCCTCTTGAATGGCGGTGACTTTAGGCTCCCATTGTTTAGGCAAAGACCACAATAGCTTCTTTATCTTCTCAAGATTTGAGTACTTTTTCCCAAGTTCTTCTAAAGCATTGACAATGTTAGTAAATCTAATAAACATATTGGATATAGCTTCATTTTCATCAATTTTTAACATTTCATATTGATGAACTAACATGTCAATCTTTGTTTCTTTTACTTGACTAGTTCCTTCATGAGTAATTTCTAATTTATCCTATATCTCCTTAGCGGTTTCGGAAATAGACACTCTATTATACTCAACTTCATTCAAAGCACAAAATAAGCAATTAATAGCTTTGGCATTTCAAGAGCATGCTTTCTTTTCATTATTGACCATTCTTCCTTAGGTTTTATAGTGCTAACACCATCAACATCTTTTGTTGGAATTTTAAAACCTTCCTTAGCAATATCCTATAAATCATAATCAATAGAAAACAAGAATCTCATTCTATTTTTCCAATAACTATATTAGTACCATTTAAGAAAGGAGGCTTTGTAATAGATTGACTATCGGTACAAGGGATAAAACTTAAAGTTGTCATAGCTAAAAAACAATTAAGTTTATCAAGAAAAATAAATATTTCAAGAAGAGCAACCCGTTCTGATACCAATTTGTTGGATCGATATGGAAAACCTAGAGGGGGGTGAATAAGGTTTAATTTAAACTTTTTTTTTTTCTAAATTAACTCAATTAAACGAATTAATACACTTTTTTTATAAATAATAAGAAAATTCAAATTATGCAATAAATAAGATGAGAAAAAATATGATAATTTAATTCTATAATTTTTAGCAAATAAATAAGAACAAACTAAAACATACAATAAATTGCTTAATTAATTGCAAAAGTAAAAAGGAAAGAATTAGAGAAGAAGACACCGTAATTTTATAGTGGTTAGGTCAAACTCGACCTACTCCGCTCCCCAAGCGTCTCTTGGGAATTTGAATAAAATCTTTCTAACTCTTTCAACGGATAGAGCCCAACCGTTACACCACCGCTCCTTTTACGGGTTCAAGAGCAAAACCTGATCCTTTCCATGGTTTAGGATCAAACCGTTAGAAATGTTGGAATTTTTGAAGAACACAATACAACTCTCACTAGAGTGAGATTTACAAGTTTAAGCACTCAGCAAGTTTATCCTCACAATACAGATAACACTCTCTCAAGAATAAGATTGAAAGAAAAAAAATTGGGAACTTAGAGAGAGCAACAATGGAACTTTTGAGTTTTGGAGGATTATGAAATATAAAATTTGTTGGTTTAAATTTGGAGAGGAAGATGGTTTATATAGAGACGGAAAAATTTTTAGAAACCACAATTAATTTGGACCATTGGATTTTGAAAAAGAAAATTCAATGATGGAGATTTTATACTAAACTAGTCGTTAGATACAAACAAAATATAATATTAAATTCCTTTTCTTTTTAAATTCCTTTTCTTTTTAAAATTAATCCAAAAATAAAAACATACCATGTGTTCAAAAACTAGCCGTTAGACACAAACATAAAATAATATTAGATTCATTTTCCTTTTAATTCATTTTCTTTTTAAGTTCATTCTTTTTAAGTCAATCTAAAAAATAAAAAACATACCATGTGTAAAAAATAGTTGTTAGACACAAATATAAAATAATATTAAATTTATTTTCCTTTTAAATTTCTTTCTAATTTCAATTTTATTTTATTTTAAATCAATCCAAAAATCAAAAGTCCATCATATGTTAATCTCTTAATGATCCACCATTCAACCATATGCTGCCACATGTCTACATTTAAATGGTCTGGTTATGCCACGTCATCCACCACGGTATTTTTCTCTTAGACTTGTTTCGGTCATATCGTCTTCGTTTTAGCTCCGATTTGAGTGATTTCAAGAGGTGTTGGAATCGTTGTTCTGAGCTCTTCGCTATGGACATATCAAAACACTAAGATTTCAATAATTAAAAATTGAGTTTGTTATCATCAAAATATTGATTAATTATTTTGAGATTAAGGGCCAAAAAGCCAACAGAACTCCCACTCTCAAAAGCTCTCTTACCTCACTACACGATCCCACAAACTCCTACACGATCGCTTATCTATTACTATTAGACGATCGCCTTCTCATAACCTACTCGATCACCTACCTTTTACTATACGATCGTTCTACCAAGTGCTATACGATCACTGAGCTTTATTACACGATCGCTAGTGGAACTAGACGGTGAGCGGCACACTGCGATGGCTTCTCACGATAGAGACTTCCGATCTCCCACTCTCGGCAGCTGTTCTTTCCTCACTACACGATCTCCACAAACTCCTACATGATCACTTAGCTATTACAATTAGACGATCGCCTTCTCAAACCTATATGATCGCCTACCTTTTACTGTACGATCGTCTACCAAGTGCTACACGATCGCCAAGTCGAAGTACACGATGAGCGGCACGCTGCGAGTGGCTCTCCACGATAGCGTCTTTCGAACTCCCACTCTCGAGAGCTCTTCTTTCCTCACTACACGATTGCCCACAAACTCCTACATGATTGCTTAGCTATTACAATTAGAGGATCGCCCTCTCAAAATCTATATGATCGCCTACCTTTTACTATACGATCGTCTACCAAGTGCTACATGATCGTTGAGCTTTACTACACGATCGCCTAGTGGAAGTACACGGTGAGCAGCACACTACGATGGCCTCTCCACGATAGCATCTTCCGAACTCCCACTCTCGAGAGCTCTCTTTCCTTACTATACTATCGCCCACAAACTCATACATGATCGCTTAGTTATTACAATTAGATGATCGCCCTCTAAAAATCTATACAATCGCCGACCTTTTACTATACGATTGTCTACCAAGTGCTACAAGATCGCTGAGCTTTACTACACGATCCCTTAGTGGAAGTGCACAATGAGCAGCACGCTACGATGGCCTCTCCACGATAGCGTCTTCCGAACTCCCACTCTCGACAACTCTCTTTCCTCACTACATGATTGCCCATAAACTTTTACACGATCGTTTAGCTATTATAATTAGACAATCGCCTTTTCAAAACCTATACGATCGCCTACTTTTTACTATACGATCGTATACCAAGAGCTACACGATCGCTGAGCTTTACTACACGATCGCCTAGTTGAAGTACACAATAAGTGGCACGCTACGATGGCCTCTTCAGGACAGGGTCTATCGTACTTCCACTCTCGAGAGCTCTCTTTCCTCACTACACAATCGCCCACAAACTTCTACACGATCTCTTAGTTATTACAATTAGATGCTCGCCATCTCATAACCTATACGATAGCCTTCTCAGAACCTATACGATAGCCTACATTTAACTATACGAACGTTTACCAAGTGCTACATGATCGGTGAGCTTTACTACATGATCGCCTATATGATGACTAAACGATCGCTTACTAAATCCTCTGTGATCGCCCACAAACTCCTACACGATCGCTTAACTATTACTATGACACGATCACCTTCTCAGAACCTATACGATTGCCTTCTCAGAACCTATACGATCGCCTACCTTTTACTATAGGATCGTCTACAAAGTGTCACATGATTGCTGAGCTTTACTACACAATCACCTAGTGGAAGTAGATGATGAGCGGCATGCTGCGATGGCTTCTCTACGACAGCATCTTCTAAACTCCCACTCTCGAGAGCTCTCTTTCCTCACTACACGATCGCCCACAAACTCCTACACGATCGGTTAGCTATTAATATTAGATGATCGCCTTCTCAAAATCTATACGATCGCCTATCTTTTACTATACGATCGTTTATCAAGTGCTACACGATCGTTGAGCTTAACTACACAATCGCCTAGTAGAACTAGACGATGAGCGGCATGGTTGTATAGACAACAATGCAAAGCAACAAGATCTGAGGTTCTTGAGATAGCTGAGCCTCTCATACTTTTGAAACTATGGGCTTGGGAGCGATTTCTAACAATGGCTCCACAGCTACAACATGTCAAGGACGCTCAGTTAGCTAGACAAACCTACGGTTCTCGGTATGTTATTTTAATTCAATTTAATTTTTATATCACTGATCTAGTTAATTTAGAATCTAAATTATCAATTTAAAAATTTAGCTAGAGAGACAAATTTTGTGTGACTAGGACAGCCACACATGTAGTCAGCCAGTACAGATATATGTTTGATTTGCTTCAACCTAATCATGTACATTAACATTGAACCAAATTGATTATTTTATACACATTTTTATTTTATTTGTCTTTAATGTTCTCCAATATAATATTTTGTGTTTGAGGTTATTTGGGAGCCGTACAAACTTATTATGCATACTTTGCCCAATTTCTATACGAATGGTCAAAACATATGGCGGACGATGAGTTCTCTCATATGTTTTCACCTTGGTGTGTGGCATCATCCTGACAGGGTGATGAGACAATTCGGTTTTTCAGCAGGATGTCCCATCGCCTTGTAATACTGAACTCCTACTGCATGATATCGACTTAAAGACCATAGATTGATTCGAAAAAGATGAACATTTGGTAGTGTGATGGCACTATCGTGCAAGGTTTATTGTAGTGGGGGTTTCTATTAAACAGTTTGACAGGGATGTCACCCAAGACTACATTCATTGGTATAATAATATCACAAGGCACTACGTCACTCGTCCGATAGCAGTTGTGGGTCATCTGGTAAATGAATGAATATTATCTAATTATTTTTAATTTAAATTTATTTCAAATATTATCTAATTATTTTATAATTCACAGAGATCGAACAACAGTAGACTCCGTGATATTGCGAATGATCAGAGCCAAGTTTTTGTTATATGTAGTGACAACAAAAGCTATATGGAGGAGATACATTATATGAACGATATACCTATTGTTCCTTCACTAGCTCCTAGACGTAGAGGATCTGTTTGGGAAGAGGATTAGTTTGATGAGGTTGCACATAATGTGGAAGAGTTGCCGCCTGTGATGCAGACGCAGAGTCAAAATGATTATGTTCGTTCGATGATGATGATGCCAGCGTTTGATTTAGGACATTATGACTCAGAGGCTGGTCCTTCGTCTTCATACGTGCATGGACATGGTCGAGGTCGTGGAGAGCATAATGAATATTTATATTATGAAGCGCATGCAAAGGTATCAGAGCGACATCAAGAAGAACCAGAGCAATCTCAAGTTTGAAGTCGACGACGACAACCAGCTGGAAATCGACGACGTCTGCCTTGTTGGACACATTGATTTTTGTAATTATTTGTATATAAATGAGATATTTTAATTTACACATTTTTATTTTTATGAAATAATTTTTTTTTTTAATTTGTTCTTTTGAGTTAAGTTAAATAAAATAATAAAATAATAAAATGGTTTTAGAAATTGTTTTTATAAAATGATTTTTTTTTTAAAAAAAAAGAAGGGTGAAGGTCGAATCTTCAAAATTCGACCTAGGTTAGTTGAATTTTGAAGACTCGACACATTAAAATAAAAAAATATAGATATTTATAAAATCAAAATTAAAAAAAAGGGGTAAAGGTCGAATGTTAAAAAAAAAAAAAAACCATATTTTTATAAATAGTTTCAAACAACAATATTTTTATAAATCATTTTTAAAACAACAATATTATTTTAATTTTTCCTAACTATTTCTTGTTTCTTGTTTCTTGTTTTTTTTTTTTCTTATTTTTTTTAACAATATAATATAAAAAAGAAGATATGTCATACATTAAACATTGAAAACGAATATTATCAAAAGTTTATGTAATATAATACAAGTAAGGCTAGGCCTCGATGATAACTAAATATAATAACAAAGTTGTATCCTAACCTTCATATGTTGCCCATATTTGATCGGCACTGTCATCTCTAACTCAAGTTATTTGACTTAAACGATTTTGAGTTGTATCCAACTTAATTATATTATTATATAAATGTCGTTGTTGTAAAACATTAAAGTTAAGTTAAATGAGTGTCTTAGTCAGCAAAATGTATACACCGTAAAATTCTACTCGGTTTTAGATATACTAAAAATATTAGAATTCAAATAATATATAAACATGCATATTGTAAAAATTTATATCCAGAAGTTGAAATGTCAAAAAAAAAAAACATAATATACATTTTGAAAATTTAAATATTATAAGAGAATTTTAAAATACAAAATCAAAATAAATATAAATATAGCACAATTATTTTTTTAAATATAAAAATGAATAAAAAAATAAACAAAATATAAAAGATGAAAATAAATATAAAAGAAATAAAAGAAATAAGCGCACATCTTGAGAGTGGAAATTTAAAATATGAAAAATGAATGTACATATTGAAATTAAAACAATATATAAATTTAAGTTCTTAAAGTTCAAAATTAAAATAAAATATAAAAGATGAAAATAAACAGAAAAAGAGAAAAATAAAAGTGCCCAACATAGGAGTCCACACAACCAAGAGGTGAAAGGATGGTTTGATAAATAAAAGAAATAATATTATATAAAATAGGATCAAAACCCATTTTCATAAGCGCTACTCAAACTTTAGAAACTAGAAAACAGGAATCGTTATCAAACAAGTCAGTTTCTTAAAAAATAAGAAATAAAAACAAAAAATTGGAAACACGAACGTTATCCGATACACCCTAATTTTCCAATTTCATTATCTTCATTCATCACAATCTTCATACCTTTACACACTTTCGTTTTGAAATCATCAATTTCTTTCCTTTTTCTCCACCTCCACTCCAACCCTAAGATTGTTTCCCATCATCCTTGCCGTTGATATTTTGATTCGAACATGATGCAAGAACACCAATTTGACAGTTATTCATTAATGCCTCCTTTAAATAATTAGAATCATAATGAGTAACAAGCATTCTAAAATTTTAAGGTGTTAGTAATCGCAGACACACGAACTAAATAATAAACAACAAATCAAGAAACGAAGACTCAGATTTTGGTAACCTCGTTCATCGATATACTACCTATGTTTGTTGGGCAATGTGCCGAGGAAAGTAAAATCACTAATACGAAAAAGTCAAGCCTTTACAACATTGACTGCCCTTTTCAACAAACCTAGGACAGTAATGACCTTTTCAGCAACGTACTTCTTGGTTGTGGAAGGGTTCGAAAGAGAGTTGGGGAATCCAACTATGGGAACAAGTGGATAAGAGTTACTCCTAACTGGAACTAACTGGTGTATTCTGTGTGATGCATCAATACAGACTGGGTTTAGGAAATCAATTGGTCTTAAGCCACTACAGGTTACTCTAGGAATCTTAAAATTATTAGAGAGAGACTAAAGACAAGTCAAGATTGATAAAGAGTTATACAGGCGGTTTGAGGAAGGATTGAGGAAAGAAATACATACCGCCGTAACAACTAGTGAGTAGAGAGAATTTTCTAACTAGTGGAAGCTACTATGTGAATGGAAAAGAGTGTGATGGAAGAAAACTAGGCAGGAGGTATAGTATATACTGGTAATGGATTTAAATTTTCCAGTCCATCATTTGAATGAATAAGAAGTGACGGAAATAAAAGATTTGCACTTGGAGTATCTAATAAAGGACTTCAAAATCCAAGCATAGAGGTATATCGGGTTCCGATTTGAATTCGAGTAAAGAAAATCGGGGAACAGAGGGAAATGTTTCTAGTGAGCAACTTAAAGAATCCATTGCTAGTATTAGAAGGAGACCTTTCTGTTTAGTATGAACCAGGTATCATTAGGAACAATGTTAGAATGAAACTCGTTATAAATGTGGACAACCTGGTCACCTTAAAAGAGAATGTCCACAGTTGATGGAAGTTTGTAACCCACAACTATTCATCCGACGACCTTACCTGAATTTCGAAGACGAAATTCTCAAAAAGGGGGTAGTAACTTGTAAACCCTCTCTTCTCCTACTCTTTCTTGGGATATTAGGAAGCACATAGTTGAGATTGAACTCAGGGGCTTGAGATAATGTTTGATGTGGACCTCTTGTTAAGATTTATAATTAAAAATAAAAATATTTGGATTGACGTTTGTTTTATTTAGGAAGAGGAAATAAGGATTGGAGGAATAATTTGAGGTAACAAACCTAGTTAAACATTTAAAGTAAATTCGATGATGAATTTGACATGCTCGGGACAGGTCAAAGTCAATTGTCAAAGTCAATGGTCAAATGGTCAAAGTCAAAGTAAAAAAGTCAACATTTTAAAAGTGGTGAAATTTTGGTAATTTCTTAGTTTTAAAAGTAAATTTGCTTGTTTAAGACTTATTGGACATAAATGTACTGGAAATTAAACGAAATTAAGGGAAAATGATGAAAACCGAGAGGAAGAGGAAAAAAAAGAGAATTTGGGAGATTTTGGAAAAATTAAGTTGCTTTCTATTGAAATTTCTTATTAGATGGCTTTGTGGTTAAGGATTACTCATTTGTGCATGTGTTAAACCTAAAATTGAAGCTAGAAAACGAAGAGAAAAAGAGAATTTCGAATTTTTTTGAGTTTGGCCGACCGAAGAAGACGAAAAAGTTATTTCCGAATTAGGGTTGTTCTTGTGAAGGAAAATTAGACAAAATGCAACCAAATTAAATAGGAAGTAAGGTAGAAGCTCGTAGGAGGCTTGATTTGAAGAAATTTGGCCGGAGAAGTAAGGAAAACAAAGAAAAACAGTGGCACTTGAGTTATTGCGAAAACAGAGGTTGCTCGGATTTTGAGCAAATTCGTGGAGTTAGAGGCTAATTCAAAGCTCCAACTTCAAGGGTAAGTTACTTATAAGATCGTTCTAGAGTTATATGGTATTTTATTTGATCTTTATTGGCTGGAATTTCTTATTTTAAGTTCTGCAACTTCTTGCCGGAAAAACAGGGGCACCGTGGAAATATTGGTCGATTCCGGGAGTTCTAGGGTAATTCGGACGTCCAAGCTTTGATGTAAGTTAATTAAGAGTGGGTAAAAGTTTTGTATAGGCTAATTAAGCTTTAAATGGTCGGAAAATGATTAATTTAAGTCTGAAACGCTCACCGAAAAAACAGAGGTCAAATCTGGAAATTTCTGGGATGGAGGTTGAAGAAAGAGTTCCCTTTCCTGGTTTGACTCCTGTCTGTCATCTATTGTCCGACATTAATAGCTGGAAAATCATTTTAGGTTAATTGAGGTGTTTTCAAGCATAATTATGGATCCAATTGGTATTTTTATGATACTTTAAACTTGAAATTAGAAGAAATTGAGATCCTAAGTCAACTATGAAGTTGATTAAGGGGTTAATTTAAAGTAAACCAAATTAGATTAATGAGAAAAATTAAGGAAAATTGGAATAGAGTTGGTTTTTATTGAATATTAATTTTAAGGTCCTGAGTTAATTTTGGAGCAATTGAAGGACCAAATTACAAAGCAAACTCTACTTTGGATCAAATTAGGGATTTGGGAAAAAGTTTAAGTGAAATTCGTTATACTTGAAGATTAATTTTCAAATAATTGGATTATGGTCATGTGGAGGATAACTAGAAGACAATCAATATAATTGCAGGATAAACGGGAGATGGAGAAACCGAAATTATGAGGAGGAGCCGATTAACAGTAAGTAGTTTATTTTCGAATGTTTTGTTATAGAACTAATTATATATTATAGTATACTATGATTTATGACATGTGATGGCATGATCTATTTTACTTGTCTGATATTTCAAAAATGTATAAACCATGATTTCTAAACTCTCGATGGTATTATATGATATTGATTTATCAAAATGATGTTTGAAATCAGAGTTTACATACTTGTGATTTGTATGGTTTTTAAGAAAAACCTCTTGATGGTAGAATCAAGGTTGTTGAATGGTTGTGGAAATGGTTTCAAACTACTGATTCCTGTACCCCAGTGATGGTTATTTTCCCGTGGTACTTGAGTGTGTTTCAGTAGCATCGCTCAGGCGATCAGGGGGCTACCGGGGTCAGATGTAGGCAGAGTATACCAGAAAGTCCAGAGGAACCTGCGTCTGTAGCGCCACCCAGGCTATCAGGAGGCTACCACCAGGGTCAGATGTTGCCAGACTATACCGGGGAGTCCAGAGAAATTTGGGCCTGTGGTGTGTATTTATGCTTAGCCTTGAGGCAGCTCTACATGCATGTATGACCTTGTGATTTGGTTTGCACCACGGGGGGCATTGTTTGTCCAATGTCACCCGTCGTTGTAAACGAGTATTTGGGTACAGAGTTGGTGTGATTTTCTGATGATGCCCGAGTGTTTTATAATGTGATTTTGGGGATGCTATGATGATGTAATTGATTGTCACTAGATTAGGCAAATCAAAATGTTAAAATTTTTGATAGGCTTATTTAAGGAAGAAGAGAGAAGATTTTAAGGATGCTATGGTTTAAGCCAAGAAGTCCAAAGAAATGGCGAAATAAAAAAGACGGAAAGTTGAAGCAAAAGAAGGAGATTACAAAGAGATGCCAAAGTTTGCTAATGAAGGCAGACAGATTAACTAAACTTAAGTGTAGGAGAAAGATAATTGGAGAGCTGGCTAGATACAATGACAATCTAGTTAGCACTCCCAATGAGGCTTATCTCCAAGGGTTTTGTCCCAGGAAGACAACAAATGGCAATGTGGTACATCTATGCACTTTGGGAAAAAAGACGAGCACAGTGTAAATATGTTGCCTAACACTGCTTAATTAGACAGATGCGTGTAAGAAGCTCAATTGTACCTTTCTGGGGAAAACGATTTCAATTGAACACTCCGAAAAGAGGTAAAGAATCCAGGATAATTTGGGAAGGCAAGGTTTGTTATGATAAAATCAGGTTGATTAAAGGAAGATATGACATAAAATTCAGAGAAGAAGATCAAGTCGGAAGGCAACAAAAGGTAAAGAGCAATACTCTTAAGTCTCAATGGTACGACCAAAACTTTGTTCTAAACATGGCAGTGGGGGCTAATGGTATAGGAAAAATTCGACAGAGAGGGCAAAAACGATTTTTGACATACAAAATATCAAATTTAACATTAAAAAGTGAATGCAAGAAGTGAAGATAAGAAAAATGAGAGAAGTTAGTTTGGGTCGAGCTCATACTATCAGGACCAAGGCCAAGCCCAAGGAAACAAACCCGTTTTCTTGGGGGACTTGGTGGGAGAAATCCCTACTCTAAATAGAAACAGGGATAGTGAGAAGTCGGATCGAAGAAGACAATAAATAAGAGTGAAAAGCATAAAGGAGAGGTAACTTAGAAGTTCTAATTTCTTCATCTCATCTAATTTTGTTACTGACTTAGGCATCAAAGCTATTTTTCTTTCTTTTGCAGGAACTCTTTTCCTTGAATTACAAATTCAAAGTTGTTGTCACGTGGAGGTCAAGTACCTTAGACAAAATTTGGCATCGACAATTGAACTTGAATGAGTTTCAAATAATAAATATATGTTGTAAAATAATTTAAATGATATGAATTTTAATAAGAAAATATACACTTTTCATAAAATGAGGAAATTAACATATTTGAGGGCGTGCTTCCCCTTCCTAGAAAATTGTTCCCTACAAAATTCTTCCATATTCCATGTCTCTTACAAAAAGTTAGTCCTACAAAATCCTTTTTAGTCATGTGTTAAGGCCACACAGTAAAAAAGGCTTTGTGGAAGAGATGAAGATCGCCAAAACAAATCTCCAACAAACTAATGTATTTCATGTTTAGCCCTAAACATTTTTTGTTTTTGGTTTAATTATAAAATGAACACAAAATCAATTTTAATGCTTCCGTCTAACGTGACGATTCCATTCATTTAATATTTATACTTCCAATTACACTCTACTTTTCAGGTGTCAATGCATGCAACAATCGAAATTGAAAATAGAGAAGTAGTAATGTAACCATCAGATTTTGGAATGGAGAAGCAGTAACGCAACCATCAAAATTTGGAAATGGAGAAGCAGCAGTACAACCATCAAACTTGCAAATAAAAAAGCAGTAATGCAACCCTCAAAGTTGGAGATGGACAAGCGGTGGTGCAACCCTCTAGCTTGGGGATGGAGAAGCCGCAATGTAATCCTCGAAGTTGGAGATAAAGAGGCAGCAATGTAGTCCTCAAACTTGGAGATGGAGAAGCAATAATGCAACAGTTGAACTTTGAGACGAAGAACTGGAGTTTGAGAACTTCTTTTACTAGATTGAACTTAAAGCTTCTTTTAAGCTACCTACGTAACCTTATAATGGATAAGGATCAAGAAATGAAGGAACTTGATTTGTAGATATCCTTAAGCGGAAGTGGATCATCCAAATTCCATTTTGATTGAAAAAAAATTTACAACAAACATACAAGATATGCATTCTTAAATAAATTACAACATGCTTTTTAATAAAGAAATAGAGTTCAAAAGATTATACCTTTGAACAACATTTCTTCGTGTAATCCTCTTGAACTGTCACGAACTCAAAATTAGCAACAAGCTTGAATCTTCTTCATGAAAACTCGAACCACAACATGACACAACCACTTGGAACCTTCGGTATACTAAGGGTGAGAGTCTAGGAGTTGTGGACTTTGACTATTTTGGTTAAGAGGGTGATTTTTAGTTTGGACGAGGAAGATGATTAAGGAAGAACACAGAACGATTATGTGATTGTCACTGTTGTATAGTAAAGCTCTCAACCGTGTAGTGTTTTCAGGACCGTAAGTTTATACGGAAGAAAAGAAAATTTTTTTATTCCATTTGTCATAAAACCACTTAACCATCCACTAAGGTGGTTTGAGAGAAAAAAGGAATAATTATCCAAAATAATAAAATTAATATAAATAGATATGATAACCAAGTTATCATATCTTATTTATAGTAAACTATATGTTATATCAAATATAACACATAATCTATAGTTTTAATATTATATCATATATGATATAAATTATAGTTATTTTCTCTATTTTATGACATTTAATGTAAACCATATTTATATTAAATTTAATAACTATTTGAATCTCATTTAAATACTTATTTTCTCCAAATAAACTATAATGTATTATATACATTATAATAATTATATCATATATAATTGAATCAATTTAATTATATCATATATAATATCTCTCTTATTAATTTGAACAATTCAAATTAACCAAAAAACTGATTCTCAGCTAAATCCTTTTGACGTACCAAGGGGACCTTATGGACCTGTAATTTGAAACTCCAACTGTACGTGAATAATTAATTAAATTCCTTAATTACATTATCCACTATCCAGTAACTGTCGAGCACTCCACTAAAGATCGACAGTTGCACTCTTCGCACTATAGATATATTTTCGTATCCATTGGATATAACCAATCAACAGTACGATGACCTTCACAAATTTCTCGTAAGTACAACTGAGCCAAATTACTGTTTTGCCCTGTTGTTACATCTAACTTCTTAAGTACCACTGACTCCTTTAATGAACAATAGATCATAGTCCCACTATGACCAAACCACTTTTGGGCAAACAGAGGGTGTGACGCCACATTGTTCAAGACCCGGAATCAGGTCTTAAGGGAGAAATTTATCTACTTACCCCTGCTTTGGGGAAAGAGTGAATTCCATCTTTTGTAGCTGAGTTCCCAGCTCCTCAATCAGACAAATACCCAAAATGGTAGGCTTGTTAAGTTGGCGATCTAGCCACTCTCACCCATACAAATCAAAGGACCACCCTCATAGGCAAGAGTTAACAACTCACTCAGGATTAAGGTCATGTTAACTTGGAGATAAAAAACCAGCAATGTAGTCCTCGAACTTGGAGATGGAGAAGCAATAATGCAACCATCGAACTTGGAGACGAAGAAGTCAAATTTGAGGACTTTTTTTACTAGACTAAACTTAAAGCTTCCTTTAAGCTACCTACGTATCCTGATAATGGATAAGGATCAAGTCATATCGTAGTTCAAATATTTTTTTTCTTTTTTTTCTTGAGTAGTCTAAACTTAAAGTTTCATTCAAGTTGCCTACGTACCCTTTATAATGACAGGGATCAAGTCATAACATAGTTCAAACGTATTCTTTTTTGTTATTAACCTTTTAAGCTCATGCAAGCGAGGAGAAACATACAGTTTATACTCTTGCATTAAAGAGTTTTTACATGTTTATGAAGCACAAAATTTCATAAGAAACTTTCTTTGATTGGGCCAATTCTTAATCCATTTTGATCAACAATATTGTACGCTCCATTTTTGTAGACTTCTTTGACGATGTAGGGTCATCCCATTTAGGTGCGAACTTATTCCCCATATTTCTCATCGTGATGATTGGTCTTCTTACAACAAGTACTAGATCAAAAAATAAATGATCAAGGCTTCACGTGCTTGGCTCGATTGCCAAGCCTGAAAAGACAAGGTGAAAAGATCAAATAAGGCACAACAGCCAGGGTTGGAGTTTTTTAATTATGGGACTACGCTAGAGTTTTGGAAGTTGAACCTGACATTACTAAAGGAGAAGAGTCAAGATAGATAGAAGTTAGGCTCGACAGTTGAGTTCGACTTGATAGAACAGGGTAGATGAGACTTAACATGGAGCAGATGAGGATGACATGACAATGTGTCAGTAGATTGGACAACCCACAAATAAGGTAAGGCTTAACTTGATAGCCAAGCCTTACATGAGAAGGCAAAGATGAAATGATTTAATGTGGAACGGTAAGCAATGGTGATGTAATTAATTTTCACCATATTAGACAAATCAAAATCTTAAAAGTTTTGATAGGCTTGTTTGAGGAAGAGGAGAGAAGATTTTGGGGATGCTATTGTCGAAGCCAAGTAGTCCAAGGAAATGGCATAATACGAAGGATAGAAAGTTGAAGCAAAAGAAGGAGATTACAATGGGATGCCAAAGTTTGCTAATGAAAGCAGAAAGATTAACTCCACTTAAGTGTAGGAGAAAGAAAATTGGAGAACTAGCTAGATACAATGACGATTTAGTCAGCACTCCCAATGAGGCTTATCTCAAGGGTTTAGTCCCAGGAAGACAACAAATGGCAATGTGGTACACCTATGCACTTTGGAAAAAAAGACGAGCACAGTGTAAATATGTTGCTTAACACTGCTTAATTGGACGGATGCGCATAAGGAGGTCAATTGTACCTTTCTGGGGAAAAAGATTTTAATTGAACACTAAAAAAAAAGGTAAAGAGTCCAGGGTAATTGGGAAGGGCAAGTTTGTTATAATAAAATTAGGCCGATTAAAGGAAGGTATGACATAAAATTCAGAGAAGAAGATCAAGTCGGAAGGCAGCAAAAGGTAAAGAGCAATACTCTCAAGATTACATCTCAATGGTACGACCAAAACTTTGTTCCAAACTTGGCAGAGGGGTTTAATATTATAGGCAAAATTAGACAGAGGGGGCAAAAAATATTTTTGACATGTATCAAATTTAACATTAAAAAGTGAATGCAAGAAGTGAGGATAAGAAAAAAGAGAGAAGTTGGTTTGGGTCGAGCTCATACTACTAGGGCCAAGGCCCAGCCAAAGGAAACAAACCTGTTTTCTTGGGGGAGTTGGTGGGAGAATCCCTACTCTAAATAGAAACAAGGATAGTGAGAAGTCGGACCAAAGAAGACAAGAAATAAGGTTGAAAAGCATGAAGGAGAGGTAACTTAGAAGTTCTAATTTTTTCATCTCACCTAATTTTGTTACTGACTTAGGTATCAAAGCTCTATTTCTTTCTTTTGTAGGAATTCTCTTCCTTGAATTTCAAATTCACAGTTGTTGTCATGTGGTACTCAAGTACGTTTTTCCTTAGACAAAATTTGACATCAACAATTGAACTTGAATGAGTTTCAAATAATAAATATATGTTGTAAAATAATTTAAATGATATGAATTTTAATAAGAAAATATATATTTTTCATAAAACGAGGAAAAGAACATATTTGAGGGTGTGCTTCCTCTTCCTAGAAAATTGTTCCCTACAAAATCTTTCTGTATTCCATGTCTCTTACAAAAAGTTAGTCCTACAAAATCCTTTTTAGTCATTTATTAAGGCCACACAATAAAAAATGCTTTGTGGACAAGATGAAGATTGCCAAAACAAATCTCCAACAAACTAATATATTTCATGTTTAGCCCTAAACATTTTTTGTTTTTGGTTTAATTATAAAATGAACACAAAATCAATTTTAATGCTTCCGTCTAATGTGATTATTCCATTCATTTAATATTTATACTTCCAATAAAATCTTAACATTAATCATCTGATTGGTAATTTGAAGTTAATTGTTATTCAAATGGACAAAGTACTTTTTTCGAACAAGAAATGTACCTAAATATATTTTAAAAAGACTAATTATCACGAGGAGTTTGATAGAGAAAAATTCATTTGTGTAATTTGCAGGCTATTTTATTTTATTTTTACTAAGAAGAAAGGGTACATGTTTATTATAAAAAATGTGTATAATTATCATAAGAAAATATGTATTTATCATATCCAAATCAAGATTTTAAATGTCAATATTGACAAAAATATGTCAATGTTTCAACTTTATATGAATGTCTATGTGAATATCGACAAAATGTTGGTGTCAATCGACTTTTTAGAGCATTTTCTTACCTCGATAAGTTTAGATTTATATTGTTGTCAATGTTAGATTCACATCATAGATATTTTATTGATACTATGTTACATGTTTCTTCAATTTTTCTAAGATGTAAAACAAATGTTGAATCATTCTTCAGATTGATGTTGAATCTATACACATAAGAAAATATCGTGGTTACACCGAAAATTTAAAACCTTAATCCACATATATACAATATACTCTATTATTAGTAATATATATTAATGAATTAGTTATTGAAACGATTGAGATAATTTCTTTGTTGTCCCACACTACTATTAGACATTTTCTCTGTCTTCCAAAAAACCCCTAAAATGGACCCATTCCCAACTTTCGTCTCTATATAAAAAGCCCTTAGCTAAGCCAAACCCCCAACATCAACATTCAACACAATTAACCATTCTTCCAATTATAGCTTACAAATATGGCATTTGCCAACGTTCTCTCCTCTCTTTGTCTGTTGGCGTTAACCCTAGTCTTAGCTCCCATTTCCCCCATCGAGGCAAAAAGCTACCCTAAGAACTACATAGCCGCCCACAACGCCATCCGCGCGGAGGTTGGCATCGAGCCCCTCCATTGGAACGCCACTTTGGCTGCCTATGCTCAAAATTACGCCAACACAAAGATTGCCACTTGTCAAATGGAGCACTCTGGAGGGCCCTATGGCGAAAACCTAGCAGAGGGATACGAAGTGATGACAGCAGAGACGGCGGTGAGTCTATGGGCCGATGAGAAAAAACATTATGACTACAATTCTAATACATGTGTCAATGACTCTAGCCATTGTCTTCATTATACACAGTTGGTATGGAGGAACACCAAATCTATTGGTTGTGCCCAAGTGAAATGCCAAAACAATTGGGTTTTTTTGATTTGCAACTATTATCCTCCAGGCAACTATATAGGCCAACATCCATACTAACTTTTTAGATGATTAATTATAAGGTTTATTAATGGTTTTTTAATAAAGAAAAAAAAAACAAAATTAAATAATCTTTTTCGTTATTATGTTATATTCTATCCATATTAATTTTACTATTTTTGTATGCTAGCTTTCTAGCTAGCCTTTGGACGTAGTACATGAATAATATTATTGTCAAAGTGAACTTAACTTAATTAGCACTAATTGATGTATTACACTCTCTTATTAGAATTAGATGTACAAATTCTCATTCCTTAATTTGATTACTAAAAATTAATTTTAATTGAAACATAGCTCATTAATTTCATCTACCAGTTTATTTCATAAATTTTTGTAACCTTTATCGTCGATCTAAAATAAAATTTCAAATGAATCAAAGGAGATTTTAAGGAACATTATATTGTACATAAACACTTAAGGATATATATTATACAGAAGAAACATTTTTCATTTATGTCCACAGACTATTGGAAAATTGGATCTGATAGCAACATTTGAGGTTCCATTTTGAAGAATAGCAAAAATCGAAAATTTTTTCGAATTCTAGCAAGTTTCATCTAATGCAGGTATATGTGATTTTCTAAAATTTTAAATTGCGTTTAATGATATCTTGTATTACACCATAATTAAATTTTACCCTTCCTATATTTTAATATAAAAAAAATCACAAAAGTCCCTCTTATTTGTCTGAAGTTAAGAAATAATAAAAAAAATTCTTTTCAAACACGTTTATATCAATTTTTCATTTTTTTTATTATTTTTTTTACAAATCTTTTATCATCCTTATTATTACTGTTTTCATTATTTCTATTTGTATTTTTTTAATCTTGTATTGTCTTTATTTTTCAAATTTTTCTTTCTTTATTTTTTTCTTTTTACTTTTTTTTTGTTTCTTCTTCTCAAATACCTCATAATTTATTAGAAAATGAGTGCGATAACGCTCCCGACCTACTTTCTTTCTCATAGTTATTGCCTAGAAAATCAATGTTTGATGATTTATCCTCTTAGATCTATATGTTTAATCTTTCATCCCGTGGTTGTTATTGCTTTTACAAAAATAGTTCATTTAACAACTTGATTTTCTTCAAACACTTTCTAGAAATTTTCTTTGATAGGAGTACTTGTGACGTGTGATCTTGATACAAGCTATTTGATTTGGTTGCTCAGGAGAAAATGTACACATGGATTATCGGAAATATGTATTAGCATATCCAACATCAAGGTTTTAAAATTATGTTGACAAAATTATGTTGATATTTCAACTACAAATAAATATATCAATGACAATATCCACAAAATGTTGATGTCAATTGACTTTTTAGACCATGTTTTTTACTTTGGTAAGTTCAAATTCATATTATTATTATATTATAGTTACATTAGTGATATTTTGTTGACATCATAGTTGCATATTTCATCGGTTTTTTTAAGTTTAAAAAATCGATGAAATATACAACTATTAGACATAAGATATTATATAAATGTTGAATCATAGATTAGATCAATAAACATAAGAAAATATTGTGGATATGTTAACAGAAATATAAAACCTTAATCCTTATTATTAATATACATTAATGAATTAGTTATGAGAAATGATTGAGAATTTCTTTGTTGTCCCACAATGCATTAGACCATTGCTTTGTCGACCACACACTATCATTCAGAACTCTTTCACTTGGTAATAACATCAGTAAAATAATAGATTTATTTATTTTTAGAAATTTGATCAAACAACATTATATTTCAAGTTGAGATGATTTAGAATTATTTTTAAACTTTTTTTCTTTATTAAAATTTAAATTTTCAAATTTGCACTTTAATTAATATCATTAATTAGTCTGCATAATTATTATCTTATTATATTAAAACAATAACATACATTAAAATGAACCCCATTATTTTTCTTTTACTAGAAAATCTTTGTCAAAGTCTTTAAATGAAAAGTCCTATGTGCTATCTTTCAAATTTTTTAAAACCTTAAAATTATGTTTAAAACAAAATACAAAAACATTATCAAATTAGAATATAGGTTATTATTTTTATTAATTCTAAAACTTAAAGAACATTATATATATATTAAAATATCTCATAATACTTTTTTTCTTCAAGTTTAATAGCATGGAAATGATAGATTTGTGTTCGGTTGTGGCAAAATATTAGAAGAACACATATTCCATGTCTAAAATATTAAAAAAGCGATGGACTCCTAACACTATAAAAAAGTCTATGCCTTTGGGTCAACCACAGTTTGAAGTACTTTAAGTTTGATTGTGTTAAATTTCCTTTATATTCTCTAGGTTGAGAGTGAAATTAAAGAATATGAGTAGTACAACAATTTTGAAAGAGTACTCTTGTAATTTGTGCCATTAAAATAATTTTTAACATAGATGAAATCTTTTTGATCCATAATTTTCTCGTTAGTATGGAGTTTTTTCATGTTGATACTTGTGTTCCCAGATTTATTGTCATTTTTATTAATTTTTCTATTATTTTTCTGCTTATTTTTGTGATAGAAGTATGGAGTTTTCCTGAACAATTTGAAACTCTAACTTTCCTAGTGTAAATTTATTATTCAATTGAATTATATTCTGATTAAGAATATGTATGAGTGACAATTTTTTTCTTGATATGAACTTAACACTTGCTAAATGAGGAATATAATTTATCAACAAACTTTTTTTTCCAGGATTTTAATAAATTTTTGTGTAATTTGTGTTAATTGAAATAACCTTGTAAAGTGGAATGATATTAATTGGTAAAATAATTTAATTTAATAGATTGTCATTTCCTTTAAAGAAAGATAAAAAGAATCTACATTTGAAAAGTACAGTCAAACCGAGTTATTATACTGAGGTATTAGAAAATTTCCATGTTTCAAGATGAAAGACTACAAATATATATATATATATATATATAACAACAACAATAATAATAATCAAATTAGGGTACTCATGTTATAAGCTTCCCTAAGAAATTTCACCATCTTGTTTACTTGGAAAAGTAAAACAAAAGAAACAAAAAGACAGAGAGGATTTGTCTTATAATTATGGTTGTCCATCATTTTGAATTAGTAGGATAATGAACAAATCATGGGAAAACATAAGGGAATGAGTAGGTTTGAGGATTTTGTATTCCGAAAATGATGGGTCTCACATTCGTATATTGAGATAGGTCAATATTGGTTACTTTTACTTCTTCGCATGGCAAGTTGCTACTACAAACAAGTTGCACAAGTTCCTATAATATTCTTGAAGCCCACTTTACTAATCTTAATCTTTGACGGAATCTAAAAAATTAAAATGAAAAGTTTATTTGTGAAGTCGATATGAAGAATTTCAAAATCAAAGTTTTGAGAATGATCAATACCTTACGATTGCACTGATTCCATGGGCAGTACTCTTGGTCTATGAGAATTGGGTTGCTAAGGTTGACCATTATAATGTCTGAAAAATGCATATTGGTTGCAGTGCCAGCAACGGGAGAGACTAGCCATGTTTTGATCCTAACACCATTAGTGGTGTTCATTATGGTGCAGTTCTTCACTACGACACCTTCATCGGGTTCTTCATTAGTGTATTTCCCAAGACTTCCTATGCTTATTCCATGACCAAGCCCACATGTCACGTTGGTGACTTTTACTCGTTTGCGTCCATCTCAAAGGGAGATGCAATCATCTCCTGTTGCGATTCGAGACTTTGTGATTGAGATCCCAATCGATCGACCAATGTGTATTCCATCTGTGTTGGGACTATTTTCTGGTGCAATTATGTTGACACCATAGAATGAGAGGTTGTTGCATCCTAGGATGTTGATATGGATATTCTTGCTATCAAGTGATGTTATTCTCTTCACAATTGAATTGGTAATGAAGTTGAACCTTAAACTCTGCTCATTTAATATACAACATGTCATGTCAGGGTGAAGCCACAAATTTTTAATAGGAGGGGCAAGATCATGATCAATTTATTTTTTCCAATATATAATTTTTATACTTTCAAAATTTAGCACCTACTTAATGTTTGTAACGGTTAAAATTGATTTCTAAACTTAATTCTTTAAACATTATCATAAGTATTTACCATTATGTTGTGACCAATGAGATTGGAAAGAAAAATAATGCAAGGTATATAGTTCTTACAATAGGGAGATCAGCAAAATTTATGTTTTTATGGCAATCATTCTTTTCCCAACCTGCCTTTCCTTGACCATAAAAAACTCCTTCATCTGATAGTGTTAATCTATCAACATATGCAAAAGTAATCCAACTATCCCCTTGGGGTGTTTTGGAGCTTGCAATATTCCTCAAAGTCGAATTTCAATAGGGCTCTAACAAGGGCCATTAAATTTTCCTTCACTTACTTTAAACGTTCCTCTTGGAATTACCACCGCACTTGGACGAAAAGATGCACATGCATCATTCCATGCATCTTTCAATGACTATGTTTCACAAGTAACAAAAATTAGCAAAGACAATTTATCAATTCAATAAGTAATCACTTTCACTTTCATTTTATTGTGTGTGTTACCTTAGTGATATCAACACTAATCCCAATATCACCATACTTCCTCGAAGGAAAAATAACATCGACATGGGATCGAGTCTCCACTTTAAATGATAACAATGACATCAATAATATAGTAGTTAAGAAGCTCAATTTAATCACATCCATATAGTCTTTTTTTCTCTTTTAACTTATTCTTTATGTAAGATGTTTGAAAATTTGTCTGAAATTGATGTTTTATTTTGCATTAGAAACTCTCTATATATATGAATTGAAGAATAAAAGACAAGTTGCAATGAAACCAAAAGATGTTGCATAGGTTGTAAACTTGATGTGTGACATTATTAACCCACCATCCCTATTTTTTAATCTAAACACAAATTGATAACTAAAATTTGTTTATTGTGGACAGTTATTTCATTAAGGGTGTGTTGCAAACGTATACTTCCCTCACTCACCCAATAACAAATTTATTTAAGAAACTAAACATTGGCCAAAACAAAACAAAGCTTTTTGTGGCCATAAACTAATTGTTGCCTAATTAAATTATGCTAAGGTTTTGAAAAATTACAAAACTAATATGGCATAATATTTGGTAAAGAAAACCAAATTTAGAGAAAATTTGAAAAGCTATAGAATTTGGTATAAGATTTGAGAAGATTACATAAAAAATCAGCAAATCTCGGTGTGTAATCTGAACCAAAAAATAAATCCATTCATCACCCTAAATTTTCTTTAAAATGTAAAATGAGAACATTTTAGGAAAAGAAAACACACAACAAACGAAAGCCATGATTCAACTCTTCAAAATGCTAGAAGCTAGCATATAATTATCTTTTTCTCAACATCTCATATGAAAAATAAAAGATGTGACTTTTTACTTGCTTTCTGCACATGTTTTAATTTTGGGTGTGTTTTCCATGTATACCACCAAATCACAGAGATTGTGGCTAAAACAATCAATATAAAACTGTTCCACATCTGTTTTTCAACAAAAGTTATTATAGCATGATTTACTCTAAGCCCATTTGATAACGTTCTCGTTTCCTATTTTTTGTTTTTTGTTTATTGTTTCATGTTTCCTCTTTTCTACGAAAAAGAATATGTTTGATAACTATTCCCTTTCTCTGTTTTTGGAAATAAAGAAATAGAAATATAAACTTGTTTGATAACTATTTCGGAGCTTTTTTTTTTAATATTGTGATTAGGAAAACAATTTATGGAAATATAGTGATTTTGAAACTATTTACAAATCTATGGTTGTTTTGTAGTTTTCGAGGGCGGAGATTTTGTGTAAAATATTTTGTCGAGGGTTCAACCCTTTGACCTGTTGAAAATTAAAAAAAAGGTCAACCCTCGACCTCAAGCAAATTGAAGAAGATGACAAAATTTGAAGAAGAGGTTGAGGGTTCAATCCTTGACCTGTCGAAAATTAAAGAAAAGGTCGAAGGTTTGACCCTCGACCTAACGGAAATTAAAGAATCGTTTCGTAATTATACACGACCGCACACAAATGTTTAGTAAATTACAATGCGATCGTTTAGTAATTATACACGATTGCACACAATCGTTTAGTAAATTACTATGTGATCGTTTAGTAATTCTTTATTAACGTAACAATAGATGCAAACTTCCGGAAAGAACAAGGGAATGATGAACAACTTTTTTATTAGACGACAGGAATCAAATAAGATTAATCGGTCGCTTACGAGACGTTAAACGATCGTTTACAATTTTTCCACGATGGCTCAGTATGACTAAATGATCGCTTACTAAATCCTTTGCGATCGCCCACAAAGTCCTACACGATCGCTTAACTATTACAATTACACGATCACCTTCTCAGAACCTATACGATCGCATACCTTATACTATATGATCATCTACCAAATGCTACACGATCACTGAGCTTTACTACATGATCGCCTAGTGGAAGTAGACGATGAGCGGCACGCTGCAATGGATTCTTCATGACAGCATCTGCCGAAATCCCACTCTCGAAAGCTCTCTTTCCTCACTACACGATCGCCCACAAACTCCTACATGATCGCTTATCTATTACTATTAGACAATCGCCTTCTCATAACCTATATGATCGCCTACCTTTTACTATACGATCGTCTACCAAGTGTTAGACGATCACTCAGCTTTATTACACGATCGCCTTGTGGAAGTAGATGATGAGCGGCACACTGCGATGGCTTCTCCACAATAGCATCTTCCGATCTCCCACTCTCGAGAGTTATCTTTCCTCACTACACGATCTCCCACAAACTTCTACACGATCACTTAGCTATTACAATTAGACGATCGACTTCTCAAAACCTATACGATCGCCTATCTTTTACTGTACGATCGTCTACCAAGTGCTACACGATCGCCTAGTGGAAGTACACGATGAGCGGCATGCTGCGATGGTCTGTCCACAATAGCGTCTTCCGAACTCTCACTCTCGAAAGCTCTTTTTCCTCACTACACGATTGCCTACAAACTCCTACACGATCGCTTAGCTATTACAATTAGACGATCGCCCTCTCAAAATCTATACGATCGCCTACCTTTTATTATATGATCGTCTGCCAAGTCCTACACGATCGCTGAGCTTTACTACACGATCGCCCAGTGGAAGTACACTATGAGCAGCACGTTGTGATGGCCTCTCCACGACAGCGTCTTCCGAACTCCCACTCTCGAAAGCTCTCTTTCCTCACTAAACGATCGCCACAAACTCCTACATGATCGCTTAGCTATTATAATTAGAAGATCGCCTTCTCAGAACCTATACAAGCGCCTACCTTTTACTATATGAATGTCTATCAAGTGCTACATTATCGGTGAGCTTTGCTACACGATCGCCTATACGATGACTAAACAATCACTTATTAAATCCTCTATGATCACCTACAAAATCCTACAAGATCACTTAACTATTACTATTACACGATCGCCTTCTCAAAACCTATACGATCGCCTTCTCAGAACCTATACAATCGCCTACCTTTTACTATGGGATCGTCTACCAAGTGTGACACGATCGCTGAGCTTTACTACACAATCGCCTAGTGGAAGTAGATGATGAGCGGCACTCTGCGATGGCTTCTCCACGGCAGCTCTCTTTCCTCACTATACGATTGCCCACAAACTCCTACACGATCGCTTAGCTATTACTATTAGATGATCACCTTCTTAAAACCTATATGATCGCCTATCTTTTACTATACGATCATGTAACACCCCGCCCCGAGCCCGCATTCTTAAGCCTGAGGAAAGGCATGATATTTACTAATGCTACTTTTATTAACCTACTAGTTTCCCTTTAGAACCTTATTTATTATAGCAGTGGAAAAATATTCTTACATGCTTTATTTAGGAAGCTAGTTTACAAATTCAAGTTGCATTTACATGGGTGACACTACCCCGACTACTAATCTCATTTAGTACTATTTCTAAACTCGTGGCAGACTTTGACCAACACCGCAACCTGGACTCTTCTGCTACCTTTGAGAGAAACACGGAAACAAACTATGAGCTTTACAAAGCTAAGTGAGTGGTATCACAAATACAAGTCTTTTATAGATCACAAGTATTATCACGAGGTTCCAATGCAAACCTCCACCATACCATGAAGCTTTTCATAAACCTACCTACACACACGGTAGATAATTAAAATTCATCTCTAAAAATATCAACCTATGTGCACATAGTTCTCCCTTTCGTGGGCTCAGAAGCTAGGTCCGTCGGCCCTCTGACCATCACATTCAAGGTTTTTCCGTCCCACAGGCTCAAGAACTAGACTTCTTGGTCCCCTGACCATTCTGTAAGGATTTATTTTGGGCTCAGGCTCTAGGTCCACAAACCCCAGTGACTTGTTGAGATCTTTCTTCCCAGGTCACCTGGTTTCCCTTGTTCCTTCGTTGGACCCTTAAAGTTTCGCCTTGAAATTCCTTGGCGAAAGTTCAGAGTCTAAAGTTTATTCCCCCTGGCCCGACTATTTCCTCACTGGTGAGCACCTCTCGATTTTCCTTGAATTTGACAGCCTTAGAGTTAGAATTTTATCAAGGCAGCAATCACACTAAATCTACATTTAATTTAGAAACACTTGGTTCAAAAATCACCTGATTTGCACGAGTAGTTTGGAAAAGTTTCTTGCTTGAAGTTAGACTAGGTGTCTGTTCATACACCCTGCTCCCTTTGGCACCTTTGGTTGTACCTCTTCCTGAACAATGCCTTCCTTCCTTCTATGAATATCTCTTATTCTTTCCTTTCTTTGTGGTTTTTATGTACTTAACCGATTTATGGGTTGAAGTGAGGCGCTCGGCCCCTTTTATAGGCGTCTAACCCTTCTTCTTTGCCCCACACCTTTTCCATTGTTCATAACCAGGTGTATTCCTCGCATCCTGCCAACTCCCAGCCTTTTCCACCCCCTGTTTGATGTGTTTTTACCCTACACTATCAATGCAACCCTTATATCAACGCAACCTTAGGTGTCTTCCCCTTCTGTAGCCAGCACTTAAGGCTTAACTTTGCATGTCTTTTTGTTCATCCACCTTATTTGCTTAAGGCCTAAGATTTCTTCCCAATAGGCCACATGTTCGGATGACGACATGGAATGCGTTCATTCAATCTCATATGCGCCCATCTACCATAAATGCGTCCATTCACCTCATTTGCGTCCATTCAATTCGTACAACATACCTACGTCTGGACACCATCCCCGGCGTATGCATCCATCCTACCTTTGCATCCTTGCGGTGTCTTTTAAATCTCCACATAATGCCCTTCCAGCCTGTCACACCCTGCCCCATACCACCTTCTTAGCCTAGAGAAAAACGTGACTGCAGTAGTTACCAACCCTTGGGCTGACACTTACTGCCTAATAACTCTTATGGAATAACTCTGATACCAATTATAATTCATATAGAACGGGACGTCTTTAGGCCCACAATTTATTAACTTAGAAACATAATACGTTTAGAGTCATTACAACACTAGATTTACAAGTCCCAAAACCCACAAACCCTAGTCCCTATATGAACAATAGTAACATGTGTACAATATTAACCGTAACCACCTAGCAAACGGTTATAAGTCTTTTAGTCCTTTAGTGGCGGAACAGATACTGAGCTATCTTCAGAGGATTTGACCGCTACCTGTGGGGGAAAAACAAAACATTTGAAAACGGGGTGAGCTTACGCCCAGTGAGTGACCGAGAAAACATAGTAAAATCTCATGCATGATTTCAGAAGATAATTTTATCTGAAATATAATTTAATGCAGCATAAACAATTTCCAAGTGTAATGTATATAAAACTATTTTAAACATAAAACAGTAAAATCATTTCTCAAATCAAAGTACTGTACAACTGGTAAAATAATCCCAACACCAACTACTAGTCCAGAGAGAACCCTTTTGCACAATCTCTGACTTTATTCACCTGTGCCCACATTAGGTACTACTGCTCCGATACCTTCTCCTTGTACTTCAGTATCGAGCTACTAGGATACCTTCTCCAACGTACTTGGGTATTCCATTGGCTTGGTACCTTCTCAAACGTACTTCAGTACCAATAGATACCTTCTCCTTGTACTTCAGTATCTAGTTGGGTGGATGCCTTCTCCTTGTATTTCGGCATCGCATTTTACCAAAACTATTTATAAACAACTTTTCTCTTTAAAGCATGTACAGTATAACAGGCATACAACATGGCTTTAAAGATGGTAACGCATGCTG
Source organism: Benincasa hispida (assembly GCF_009727055.1). Taxonomy (NCBI): domain Eukaryota; kingdom Viridiplantae; phylum Streptophyta; class Magnoliopsida; order Cucurbitales; family Cucurbitaceae; genus Benincasa; species Benincasa hispida. The sequence goes on from NC_052353.1 coordinate 35,700,963, forward strand.
GATAAAATCAATACATATACATATGTAAATAGTTTTTCAACAATATGCATGCGTTCAAATCACAATTCAAACTTGCTTGGAAACCACTTTATAAAACTAGTAGGCATGAGAATTATATTCGCAAACATGCTTTCTGTAAATGTTGTAATCAAAACAGTTTAAAACGTTTTAGTTCAAAAACATTTTAGCCACTCACCTCGAATTCTTAGGAACTTTTCACTCTAGTAGCTCCTCGGGTCCCTTTTTCACCCCTCGAATCCAGATTCAACTTACAACTTAGATTACTCATAGTTCCGAAACTTATGTGGAAATACTTCCTTCTACAAACTTATTCTAAAATTTCTTAGGAATCTTACCTTAAACTTTCAGCTCTGAATTCCTCATGGTTTGGCTGGAATCTCAAAATCTTCAAGACTGGCCCAGACTGATTCGATAGTCTGACCCTTCTATCTTCTTCTCAACCTCCAGCCCAGTTACTTTGAGCTTTTTCCTCCGGCAGCCCTACTCTAAAAACTAGACTTCCAGAGCTTTCAGATGGCTTTTAGAATCACTCCAAACCACGAGTAGATTGGAAGATCCTCTCGTCCAAATTTGACACATTCCTCTAAACCCTCACTGCCCTCTACATTCTCTACGAAATTTATGATTTTTGTGTGATTTGAAAACGAAATCCCAACTCACTATTTATAGGTGTTCAAATTGCTCGTGGGATTGACAGCACCTACTTGGCTGCATGGCCAAATGTTTAATCCTCCCTTTATCAACGTAAGCTGACTTCACCGTGGTTCAATATGTTCTTCCCAAACGCATCCAACACAATTTCTTAGAGTTTAAGAATTTCTCTTAATCGGACAACTAAATTTTAATTGACGTTTGCCCTTACGTCTTCAAGCTTTGTTTGTATTCAAATTAGGGTTTTTAAATGCATAATCCACCCCAATGCATCCAAATACATCTCCCAGAAGCTTGCTCGGCCGTTCAATGTATAGGCAAGGCGTGGGCGTGACGTTCGAATCGGACAAAGCAAGGCTAACGCATAGGCGCCCTCGCTCTTTCTACTCTCGGTAGGGTTGTTCCCTCCACTCATGGCAGTGTCGCTCTCTCCCACTTTCTCGCTCAAAATCTCGCTCTCTCCAAGTTTCTCTCCAACCTTCTCTCCTAGTTTCTCTTCTATCTCGGCAGTGTCGCTCTCTCCAATTTTCTCTCCCATTTTCTCTCCAATCTTGCTCTCTCCCAGTTTCTCTCCAACTTTTCTCTCCACTCTCGCTCTCTCCATCTTTCTCTCCAACTTTTCTCTTCAATCTTTCTCTCGAACTTTTCTCTCCAATCTTTAGCAATTGTGAAAAATGTTCCCCATATATTTTCTTTTACCCGTTTACTCACCACTTAATGATATTTTTATACGGATCTTCCAGGATAATTCCAAAATAATATTTTCTATATTTTCCTTAATTCCTTACTCCGTACTTCACCTAATTTTTCATACTTAGCCGTATTCTTCCTCGAATTTTCCAAACTCATTCTTCATATTATTCCACATTAATTCCACGTACTTAATTTCTATATTTATTCCCACTTAATATTTTTCCTCAACTTTTCCAATATTATTTTCTCCTTTCAAATCTCCATTCCTTCTTTCACCAATCACACTAACTGTTTTCAAAAACCTATTTATTATAAAAATTTCATTACAATTTTATCAATTAAAGCTCAACTTAAATTATTCAAGGAAAACCTACTTAACACTTAAAAATTTCCTTTCTCTTAACTTAGGATTTAACTTTCACTTAGTTAATTCCTTTTATCACTTGATTAAGTAAGGAAAATAGAAATTCGGGTTTCACACAGCCATTGCCACCTAGAACCTTTCCCTATACGAGACATACTTTCCTCGGTTATGCCATTTTCAATTAATGCAACCTTACCTTATGCATCCATTAACGCAACTAGGTCACATATGCTAGATACTCGCAAGGCTCATCCTTAGTCGTATGCCCTCTACCGCACGGCTTACCTTTTCCCTATGTGCTCAACTAGGATTATGACCAACCCTCTGCTACCGCATGCTATTTGCTCAAGCCTTGCCCTATGTGTCCACATGCCTCGGATGTCCTCAGCACATAGCCTGTCTCTTATACACATCTAGATGTGTATAAGAGACAGGCTCATGACCGCGCAACTTGAGGCTGCCGCATGCTTTGCTAACCTCTCAAAACATTGGTTGCCGCATGTGCTGTCTCTTATACACATCTAGATGTGTATAAGAGACAGGTTCTAACCTCTCAAAACATTGGTTGCCGTATGCTTGTCCCCATATAGTCTTTCCTCTCGGCCACACTTTAGCCTCTTTCAACCTGTCTCTTATACACATCTAGATGTGTATAAGAGACAGGCTCAAGCCTTGCCCTATGTGTCCACATGCTCTCGGATGTCTAACGCATAACACATCACCAACGCATAGCACATCACCTGTCTCTTATACACATCTAGATGTGTATAAGAGACAGCGTAGTACTGTCGCAACCATCACATCCATCGTGCTGCATGTGTTGTTCTAACCTCTCAAAACATTGGTTGCCGCATGCATTTCTCTTGGCCACAATTTGGCTTCCTTCAACGCCCCAAATAACCTCTAAATGAGCAAGGCCAATGCTGGAACAACAATTAGTCAATTTTCTAACTTCCAACGTATGGGTTATACTTAGCCAATTTGTACTAGTTAAAGCTTATTGCAAAACTACTTAACAAATCTATTTAAACACTTAGTATTTTCCTACTTTTTGAATAGAATTTAACTTGTACTTAGTTAATCCCTTTTATTTCCTGTTTATGTAGGGAAAATGAGAATCTGGGTTCCACAGATCGTCTACCAGGTGCTACACAATCGCTGAGCTTTACTACATGATCACCTAGTGGAAGTAGACGATGAGCTTCATGGTTGTATAGACAACTATGCAAGGCAACATGACCTGAGGTTCGTGAGACAGCTGGGCGTCTCATACTTTTGAAACTATGGGCTTGGGAGCAATTTCCAACAATGTCTCCACAGCTACAACATGTCAATGACGCTCAGTTAGCTAGACGAGCCTACGTTCTTGGTATGTTATTTTAATTCAAATTAATTTTTATATCACCGATCTAGTTAATTTAGAATCTAAATTATCAATTTAAAAATTTAGGTAGAGAGACAAATTTTGTGTGACTAGGACAGCCACACATGTAGTCAGCCAGTACAGATACATGTTTGATTTGCTTCAACCTAATCAGGTACATTAATACTGAACCAAATTGGTTATTTTATACACATTTTTATTGTATTTGTCTTTAATGTTCTCCAATATAATATTTTGTGATTCAAGTTATTTGGGAGCCATACAAAATTATTATACATACTTTGCTTATTTTTATACGAATGGTCAAAACATATGGTGGACGATGAGTCCTCTCATATGTTTTTACATTGGTGAGTGGCATCTTCTTGACAGAGTGATGAGACAATTTGGTTTTCGGCAGGATGTCCCATCGCCTTGTAATACTGAACCTCTATTGCATAATATCGACTTAGAGACTATAGATTGGTCCGAAAAAGTTGCACATTTGGTAGTGCGATGGCACTATCGTACAAGGTTTATTGCAGTTGAGGTTTCTATGATGTCACCCAAGACTACATTCATTGGTATAATAATATCACAAGGCACTACGTCACTCGTCTGAGAGCAACTGTGGGTCATCTGGTAAATGAATAAATATTATTTAATTATTTTTAATTTAAATTTATTTTAAATATTATCTAATTGTTTTATAATTTACACAGATCGAACGACAGTAGACTCTGTGATGTTGCGAATGATCCAAACCAGGTTCTTGCTATATGTAGTGACAACCAAAGCTATATGGAGGAGATACATTATATGTACGATATACCTATTGTTCCTCCACCAGCTCCTAGACGTAGAGGACCTGTTTGGGAAGAGGATTAGTTTGATGAGGTTGCCCATAATGTGGAAGAGTTGTCCCCTGTGATGCAGACGCAGAGTCAAACTGATTATGTTAGTTTGATGATGATGATGCCAACGTTTGGTTTAGGACATTATGACTCAGAGGCTGGTTCTTCGTCTTCATACGTGCATGGACATGGTCGGGGTCGTGGAGTAGCATTAATGAATATTTTATAATGAAGCGCATGCAGAGGTACCAAATCGACATCAAGGAGAACCAGAGAAAACCTCAAATTCGAAGTCAACGACGACAACCAGCTCGAAATCGACGACGCCGCTTGTGGGACACATTGATTTTTTGTAAATTTGTATATAAGTGAGATATTTTTAATTTATACTTTTTTATTTTTATGAGATAATATTTTTTTTTTTAATTTTTCTTCTGAGTTAAGTTAAATAAAATAATAAAATATTTTTAGAAATTGTTTTTTATAAAATGGATTTTTTTTTTTTTTTAAAAAGAAGGGTGAAGGTCGAATCTTCAAAATTCGACCTACGTTGGTTGAATTTTGAAGGCTCGACACATTAAAATAAAAAAAAAAACATATTTATAAAATGGAATTTTTTTTTTTAAAAAAAATGGTAAAGGTCGAATGTTGAAAATTCAACCTAGGTTGGTCGAATTTTCAACACTCGACATATTAAAAAAAAAACAACAATATTTTTTTAAATAGTTTCAAAACAACAATTTTTTTATAAATTGTTTTTAAAACAACAATATTATTTTAATTTTCCCTAACTATTTCTTGTTTCACTAGAAGAAATTCGGGCTTTAATGTCGATTTTAAACCGACATCAAAGATAGTGTTATTAAAGCCCTTTAATGTCGGTTGCCTTTAATGTGGGTTGAAACCGACATTAAAGGGCTTCAATAACACAGCCTTCAATGTCGGTTGAAACTGACATTAAAAACCTTCAGTGAAATTTTCAACCGATATTAAAGCCTCTATTTTTTTTTTTAATTCTTAACTGTCATTGAAGCCCAAATCTGTCGCTTTTTTAAAAAATTTTGTTATCGAATCCATTTTTTTGGTCAAAAAGTATAATATGACACATCATCATCGAACGCTGTGGCTATGACATATTATTCATGTATGGATTGTAAATCTATTACATTTAATCCACAAATTCTGCTATAAAATTATAATTTAAAAGGTCGTACAATAATCCAGACCTTGAAAACAAAAATTACAAGTAATACAAACATTATGATTTGACAAACACTATGAGTTTACTGTCCCTCTCCACTTGGTAAGTATGAATCCCTTCATAATTCTTCTCGAACAAACCCCTCCAGCTTCAGCAGTGTCTAGTTATAGGCATCTTTGTCTGACCACTATTGTTCAAAGGATCACAAACAAAAAAGGTTTAAGACAAAGGATTGAAAGTTAAAATATGATCAGAATTCATATTCAACTAACCGTGTTTATTGGGAATGTGCATAAATGGTACATTCAAGGCAAAATTCTTTATAGTGAATGTGCTGGATCTAGAGTTCCCCAAGAAAAAGCATAAAGAAGTTGCGATACCAAATCTTTTACTCCTTTGTTGCACCTGCAAAACAAGAAAACTCAATAGTTGAATAAATGAGAGAATCTTCTTTTTCAAAATCATTACTCATTTTTCAAGAATCTCCTTTTTCATAATTTCACAACCACTTGTTCTCAATAGAACTATCAGAATTCCAAAAAAATGAATATTCAAGAACACATACACCAATAAGCAAATTTAGCTCACAATGTACTTCAAATCTCAAAAGTTGTAACAAAAACTACCATAGTGCATGAATAACCTACAAATTACCATAATGCAATCCACAAAATCAAGCACCTTGAATAAAATCTAAACTACAAATAAATAGTACCCATGAGTTATAAATGGGTGTTACATTCTAATCCAATATGGTCCAAAAAGAAATAAGAACACTATAACTTCTCAAATAGGAATTTCCATATCATTAGAGTCACTTGAAAACACTTAGAGACTGTGCTTAAAACTGCAAGCATTCAAAAATGCACTTACCAGGAACAATTTTTACGTGAATTCCTTGCTGTTGCAAGAAATCCATCTCCTTCCCACCGCTTCCAAACACCTAGAAAACACACAAACAACACCATTAAAAGTATATGGTAGAGGAACATATTGAGAGAATACAAATGTGAGGCAACTTCAATCAAGGCCCACCTTCCATAAACCGAAATGTAACCATGAGAAAAAACAAAAACTTGTAAATTTTGATCCAAACAAGAGCGAGAATTTACTTTTAAACTATAGAATACAAACAAAAACTTGTAAACTATAAAATAAAAACAAAAGTGCACACACACTAGTCATTATATAGTGTTTTCCAAATAGTCTTTCAATTACTCCTTCGTTATGTTTTCTCCATCATCCACCATAGATTTGATCCAAATTGAAAGTATGACTTCCTACAAGCAGAGAAAACTGGGCAAACAACATATAATAAGAATAAAAACATATAATAGGAAAGGAGGAAATTAGCATCTCCAACTAAAAAGTTTTACATTATCCATATAACTAAAAAGTAAAAAACCCCCTAAATCAACACCAAATCTTCAAGCAACTAAAAAGCACACCAAACGGATTCATTTAGACAAATAATGCATAAATATAAATTACCAAAGGATTCCTAAGAAGTTTCACTACCATAAACCACTCAATGGAAGTCATAAACAACTAAGCTCTGACTACCATAACTGCAGGATAGTCATAGCATTCCAACGCTAAATCTAATTTAAAACTTTAGAACAAATAGATTTTTATGATAAGCATATTATAAATATTACCTTATACCTGTTATTAATGTTGTTATGAAGTCCTTTTTGTGTTGGGTACACATTCTCCACTTGTCAACCTTCTTAAAACATGTCCATTCACTACAAGAATTTGCGGAGGAATCGGTCCAGTCAACTTGTTATTGTGAAAATCCCTTCTTAAAACACGTTTCCTGACTAAGTGTATATTTCATTTTATGCAGCCTACCCCCACGTAATTTGGGCATATAATCAAAGTAATTAATTTTTTTTTTAAGAAAATGGTATCACCAAAGTCCCTCATAGACAACAATTGAGGCTACGTACTTGAGTGCGGACCCAGAAATATCAAACTCTATATGAGTACAAGAACGATCAGATGTAAGTGTATGGAGCTCCTTCTTCACAACCACATTAGATCTTCAAGCAATAAAACAATAAGTTAGATTCTTTCTACTTCTTTTCCATATTTTTAAATTTTGCAGATAGAGCAAGGTGGTGCAAGTTAAACTCAAAACTCAATATATCAAATTCTCAGAACCTGAATGGATGTTAAGCATCATGTACAACATGACCATTTGCATTTATCCAGTTCTTGTTGTCATCAGTCACATCTGCAGGATCATGGAATACCACTTGATATTCTGGTATGCCAGCCGTGTAAGGTGTGGTCACTGTTGTTACATCATCCTCATCTTGAAGAAATTGATCCAACTCAGGCCACAAAGATTCTCACCTAAAAAAGTAGTAAACCATGAAAGTATGAGTGGACAATCTTCTTTAATAGACTTATTCTTATAAAAGCGTATATAGTTCAAACAGGGAAACAATAAAATCCCATTTTAATGTATAAATCATTAGTTGGAAACTAAAATCAACCTCACCAAGTAAACAGTCAATAAGTTACAAAAATGCAACTAAAGTTAACCTAGGAAGGTTAAGAACGTATATATCTGCATGTTGAAAGTTCCAACAAGAGGAAAGATATCAAATTTCCAGAAACTGATCCCACAACGTAATTGATGCAGAATGCTTAGGTTCTCAAACTTCTGGGGCCTATTAAGAGAGTTTGGCTTCACACAACGTACATAATGAGGCTAGGTAGAATTTAGTCTCTCCATGAGTGCTTAAAGTTGTTGCTATTAGCACCACAATTTGGAAAATGTAGATCAGAATATTAAGTGGCCAAAAGAACAAATAAAATTATTGAGTATATATAGCATTGTAGTAAGCATCACTCTTCAAATAAAAAGATGCAAAAATCTAAATAATTGTACTCCACAGACGGTAAGAAAATCTACGGACGACGAGAAGATCTACGAACGGCAAAAAGATCTACCAATGATCCCAATTGGTTTTTGTAATTCGTATATACAGACGACGAGAAGATCTACGAACGGCTGGACAGATCTATGGATGGAACGCCACGAACGCCGGATCCACCAAATCTACAGACCTATCGAATGTATAGATCTATGGACGGCTGGACGGAATGTTACGAATACTGGACCCATTGGATCGGAAAAGCTAGAATGGCCACGAAGCTGTACGGCCGGACGGAAAGAGACGTTGGACGCTGGATAGAAAGAGACGCCGGACGGAATGCCCAAGAAGCTGAACCGGACGAAAAGAGACGTCGGACGCTGGACAAAGACCCACGACAATGACAACGCCGACGAAATCAAGATTCGTTGTTGAAGATCGGACTCTATGTTGTTGGAGAAGAGAGGGTTTGGTAAGAGAGAGTGAAAGGGAAAGAGAAGATTTGGAGAAGAGAAGGTTTGGTAAGAGAGAGTGAAAGGGAGGGAGAAGATTTGTTTAAAATGAAAGAGATTTTTTTAATAAAGTAAGAAAAAAAATTGAGACCTTTAATGTCGATTTTAAACCGACATTAAAGTCGATCTTCAATGTCGGTTTAAAACCGACATTAAAGATCCGTTTTTTTCAACCGACATTATACATCAAGTTTCACTTTTCCAACCAATATTAAATCCCAAAACTCTTATAGTGTTTCTTGTTTCTTGTTTTTTTCCTTATTTTTTTAACAATATAATAATAAAAAGAAGATATGTCATACATTAAACATTGAAAAAAGATATTATCAAAAGTTTACGTCATATAATACAAATAAGGCTAGGCCTCGATGACAACTAAATATAATAACAAAGTTGTATCCTAACCTTCATATGTTGCCCATATTTGATCGGCAGTGTCATCTCTAACTCAAGTTATTTGACTTAAACAATTTTGAGTCGAATCCAACTTAATTATATTATTATATAAATATCGTTTTTGTAAAACATTAAAGTTAAGTTAAATGATTGTCTTAGTCAAAAAAATGTATAATTCTACTCGGTTTTAGATATACTAAAAATACTAGAATTCAAATAATATATAAACATGTATATTGTAAAATTTAATATTCAGAAGTTGAAATGTAAAAAAAAAAAAAAAAATAAAAACATAGTATACATTTTGAAAATTTAAATAATATAAGAGAATTTTAAAATACAAAATCAAAATAAATATAAATATAGCATAATTTTTTTTGTAAATATAAAAATGAATAAACAAAATAAACAAAATATAAAAGATGATAAATATAAATGAAATAAAAGAAATAAGCGCACATCTTGGGAGTGAAAATTTAAAATATAAAAAATGAATGTACATATTGAAAATTAAAAAAATATATAAATTTAAGTTCTTAAAATTCAAAATTAAACGAAAATATAAAAGATGAAAATAAACAGAAAAAGAGAAAAATAAAAGTGCCCAACATAGAAGTCCACACAACAAAGAGGTGAAAGGATAGTTTGATAAATAAAAGAAATAATATTATCTAAAATAGGAACAAAACCCATTTTCATAAGCATTACTCAAATTCTAGAAACTACAAAACATAATCGTTATCAAACAAGTCAGTTTCTTAAAAAATAAGAAATAAAAACAAAAAATCGGAAACACGAACGTTATCCAATATGCCCTAATTTTCCAATTTCATTCTCTTCATTCATCACAGTCTTCATACCTTTACACACTTTCCTTTGGAAATCATCAATCTCCTTCCTTTTTCTCCACCTCCAGTCCAACCCTAAGATTGTTTACCATCATCCTTACCAATGATAATTTGATCTGAACATGATGCAAGAACACCAATTTGACACTTATTCACCAGTGCCTCCTTTAAAGAATTAGAATCATAATGAGTAACAAGCATCTTGAAATTTTAAGGTATTATGTTACACAGAGCACAAATATTAAACAAGATGTCTTAGTAATCGCAGACACGCGAACTAAATAACAAACAACAAATCAAGAAACGAAGACTCGGAGTTTGGTAACCCCGTTTATCGATATACTGCCAACGTTTGTTGGGCAATGTTCCTAGGAAAGTAAAATCACTAATATGAAAAAGTCAAGCCTTTACAACATTGATTTATCTGTAAAATAATGGCGATCATAGCGACACACGTAGAGCCTAACACTACAACAAACATCATCTTCAATAACTTTTTAGAATAGCCTTTTAAGAAAAATGTTTTTATAAGTAGAGGGAAAAAGTGGCAAACCAAATTATTATGGAAGCTAGTCAAAATAATGAAATTACCCATCAAATTTATCCCTCTAAAAGGGTTACGCTTTTCAAAGTCTCTTCATCCGTCCACTCATTCTCCCAATAAACTACACATTCTCTCACTGCAAAAGGTCTCTTCAGCTTCTCTCTTCCTCTTCCCAACTTTGATCCTTCTTCGCTCTGCTTCTTCACAAAAACTGTCATCCTTGCTTTTCAGCCTTCACATTCATTTTATCTGTCTTCTAATTCATCATCTCCAATCGCCACCAGCTCCATCTATCTCCTTAAACCTTAGTATGCTTCTTCTTCACTCCGATCTCTCAAATTCTTGGTCAAAATATAGTATTTGATTGTAAAAAACTTTCTAGATCTGTAACAGAAAATGCTATTTGAATGGTGTTATGATTTTGAACTTGTTTTTCAGGTTACGAAAATTGCAAATGCCCATCCAGGTAAAGATCTGTAAATCAAGAAATTAATGGTGCAAATCGTCATCGATCAATGAATCCAAAAACACTTTTTTTTAGTGAAATTTAATTGGATTTTTTTTGTCTCATTTTATGGAACAATTTGTTAAGAAATGGGTGTTTTTGTCTCATTTTATGGAACAATTTGTTGAGAAATGGGAATTTCTCAAGCCAAACGACATTGGAGTTCTTAGACAGCTCAGGATTCAGATCAAATTATCAAGGTCATTAAGAAGTGAAATAAACCAGTGTTAACAGTAAACGGTGTTAATACGTAACAGTGATTATTTCTCGGTCTGTCATACACAATCTCATCATGTAGAACACCCCACCTCACATGCCTCTATATGATCGAATCGATCACATCGTTATGACACTTTACAACATTTGTAATAGTCATAAAGCGGACCATATTCAATAGTATTTCCAGAAATAGGTACCCAATATAATCCAAATACTATAGATGGTTTAGGCTATTTTACTCGAACTTGATCAAGTTTATGTCTCCACATAAAGTATAAGTATTAATGAGAATAGCCAAGGATTTGTAGTTTATTGGATTTAAAGCTATTAAACAATCAACAAACTTGTCTGAATAAACTTTATATATGTTTACTGTTTACAAAACTACGAGTTTAGGACATACAACCCAACAGTACGCTAATGCATCACACCTACTTTTCAAGTGTCAATGCATGCAACAATCTAAATTGAAAATGGAGAAGTAGCAATGGACAAGCGACAATACAACCTTTGAGCTTAGGGATGGAGAAGCAGCAATGTAATCCTCGAACTTGGAGATAAAGAGGCAGCAATGTAGTCCTCGAACTTGGAGATGGAGAAGCAATAATGCAATCATTGAACTTGGAGACGAAGAAATTGAGTTTGAGGACTTTTTTGTACTAGACTGAACTTAAAGTTTCCTTTAAGCTGCCTATGTATCCTTATAATGGATAAGGATCAAGAAATGGAGGAACTTGATTTGTAGAGATCCTTAAGTGGAAGCGGATCGTCCAAATTCCATTTTGATTAAAAAAAATGACAACAAACATACAAGATATGCATTCTTAAATAAATTACAGCATGCTTTTTAATAAAGAAATAGAGTTCAAAAGTGTCACACCCCGCCCCGAGCCCATACTACTGAGTCTGAGGAGAGGCATGAGGGACTGGAGATACCACTCTTTTGTGATACCTACAATTCATCTGAACCTCTTTACTCTCAGTAAACTTTAAGTCAAGGACATAAACAACAACTAAACAAGTAGGCCAATTTTATTACAACAATGTAACGTTTATACAACTCCAAGGCTTAGCAACAAAGCTTAAAACAATAACTATAAACCCCAAAAATGTAACTGTGGCTTGTGGCAGACCTTGACCTTAGCAGCACCCTAGAACTCCTCACCTTTCGCTACCTAGGAAGAAAAACATGAAAAAAAGAATGAGCTTCACAAAGCTCAGTGAGTGGTAAGCAACTTCTAGAGTCTATTTCAACTCATAATAACAAGCATATCATTAAAACGAGATTACATTCAAACCTCAGCCTTGAATGAGTATGTTCTCAACTTCTATCTACACACACGGTAGATAGTTAAACTGATAACTACTTAGAATGAGTCTATTCTCTACATACACACATGGTAGATAGTTAACTAATACTAATCATGAACGCTTACTCTGCTGAGTTCCCTTTTGTTCCTAATGTCTCCTATATGCACATAGCTCCCCGCTCATTGGCTTAGAAGCTAGGCCTATCGGCCCTCTGACCATCCCATGCGAGGATCCTCCCATAGGCTCAGGAACTAGACCTCTCGGTCCCCTGACCATCCTGTGAGGTTTTACTTTCAGGCTCAGGAACTAGGTCTATTGACCCCTTGACCATCCCGATCACATAATCCCATTCTCATGCTAGATACTCATTCATAACATAAGCATATACAATTTATTCTAAAAGATATGGTTTAAGATTTAAAGGAAATTACCACTCACCTTGATAAGGATAGGAATATTTCTTTTAAAAGTTCCTTGATCTTCCTTGGCTCCTCTTTTGAACCCTAAATTCAAGATTCAACATAAAGCTCAGATTACTCATAGTTCTAGGCTTTATCTCGAGTTACTTCCTTCTAAAAGGAAGCTTATCTCAAAATCTTAGCTCATAAATTCTCGTGGTTTGGCCAGAATCTTCAAAAAATCAAGACTGGCCTAGCTTACTCGACACCTTGACCCTTCTGTATTTTCCTCACTCTCCAGCCCGATTCCTTGGAGCTTCTTCTCTGGAAGCCCTACCCTGAAAACTAGACTCTCATAGCTTTTAGGTAGCTTTAGAATCACTTAAAACGCACAAGTATTCTGGGAGAACTCCTCATCCCACGTGGATGCTATTTCCAGACCTTCTTGTCCGACAGCATCTCCTCCTCTTCGAACTTCAAGACCGACACATGGTCTTGCTACCAATGCATGCATTCTTCCATCAACGCATAGTCTCCTCTCAATTAGTCCTCATACACTATTCTTTATGTCCTTTGAAGAGAATTTAAGTTTTATCTAAAGTCCTTGGACCTATTTATAGACTTCCAAGATCTCTCTAAGGCCGACACCTCTCACTTGGTCGCATGTCCAAGTGTCCTTTCCTTATACTATTAACGTAACCTTGCATTATCGCAACCCAAGGTGTCTTGCTCCCTTTTTACCAACGCATAGCCCTCAATTTTGCATGTATTCTTGTGCATCCACCTCATTTGCTTAAGGCCTAAGGTTTCCTCTTAACAAGCCATATGTCCGGATGATGACCCTGAATGCGTCCATCCAACTCATATGCGCTCAACTAGGATTATGACCAACCTTCTTCCACTGCATACTATTTGCTCAAGCCTTGTCCTATGCGCCCACATACCCTTGGATGTCCAACGCATAGCACATCGTCAACGCATAACAACCTTCTGTATCGTAAGCCTTAACGACGCAAGTAGTTCCACTATGCACTCACCATGGCTCGTCTCATCGCCGCATAGCTCATTGTCTAATACTATTGCCGCATACCACCAACGCATAGTACCACCGCATAACACCAATGCATAGTATCGCCGTTTGACACCAACACATAGTATTGCCGCATACCATCGATAGCATACCTTCTGCCGCATACCATCGGCCGCATACCATTGGCCACATATCATCGTGTAGCATTGCTCATTTTACTACCCGATCAACCAGCGCGCGTAACTCCAATGCCCAACGCCTTTGTCCGCGCAACTATAATTCTTTTGGTTGACACATGCGTTTCTCTTGGCCACACTTTGGCTTCTTTCAATGTCCAAATAACCTCTAAATGAGCAAGGCCAATGAATGGAACAACACTTAGCCAATTTTCTAGCTTCCAACGCATGGGTTATAATTAGCCCAATTTTCTACTAGTAAAGCTTATCTCAAAGCTACTAAACAATCTTTATTTAAACACTTAGAAATTTCCATCACCTTAACATAGGATTTAACTTTCACTTAGTTAATTCCCTTAATCACCTACTTAAGTAGGGAAAATGAAAATCTGGGTTTCACAAAAAGATTATACCTTTGAACAACATTTCTTCGTGTAAACCTCTTGAATTGTCACGAAATCAAAATCAACAACAAGCTTGAATACCCTCTTCATGAAAACTCGAACCAAAACAGAAGACACAACCACTTGGAACCTTCGGTATACTTAGAGTGAGAGTCCAAGAGTTTTGGGCTCTGACTATTTTGGTTAGGAGGGTGATTTTTAGTTTGAAGGAGGAAGAAGATTAAGGAAGAACACAGAACGATTCTATGATTGTCACTATCGTATAGTAAAGCTCTCAATCGTGTAGTGTTTTCAGGACCGTAAGTTTGTACGGAAGAAAAGAAAATTAATTCTTTTATTCCATTTGTCATAAAACCACTTAACCACCCACTAATATGGTTGGAGAGAAAAGAGGAATAATTATCCAAAATAATAAAATTAATATAAATAAATATGATAACCAACTATCATATCTTATTTATATTAAACTATATGTTATATCAAATATAACACATAATATATAGTTTTAATATTGTATCATATATAATATAAACTATAGTTCTCTTATCTATTTTATGACATTTAATATAAATCATATTTATATTAAAATTAATAACTATTTGAATCTCATTCAAATACTTATTTTCTCTAAATAAAATATCAAATATATTATAACAATTATATCATATATAAACGGTGCTGATGACACCTAGCTTTGATTAATCACATCTTCAAATTTTCATTAAAAATTTGATATCACATACTAAATTGTTTATGACATCTAGCTTTGATTAATCACATTAATCAAATTTAAAAAATACTTTCATGGTAATGATCAAGTATACTCTAAAAATTAATTGATTAATAAATTAATTATTTCATTGTAAATTATATGTCATATAAATACAATATTCCCTAAAAACCGAATTTGAATATTTCAAATTCTTACTTCACCTAATTCTTCAATTTTGTCCGTATTGAGCTAGAAAGGAGACCCGATGGATCTATAGATCATGGGCTCCAACGATTCGAGACTAACCAGTCAATCTCTTTACCTAGTTAATCAATATTCATTAACTAACAGGATTGTCCACTATAGCCTGTAGTTGCACTCCCTTTATTGTAGATATATTATGTGTTCATTTGATATAACTATCATCAATAAGTTGATCCTTCATAGGTTATTCGTAACCACAGCTAGGTCAAATACTGAAATACCCCCTGAGTTACATCTTTTCTCCTTAAGTACCACTGTCTCTCTAATGAACAATAGGTTTAGTATCATAATCACTAAATCCATTTACTCTCAGGCCAACAAGAGGTTGGGGCTCCTTGTTCATGACAAGGGATCGACCCTTAAGGGAACAACCTTTCTACTATCCCTAACATGGGTAGGAGTGAATTCTATCTTGCAAATTCTATGTCCCCAGCCATCTACCCGATCTTATCCCTGAAATAGGAGGCATATTGAGTAGTGATGTTGAGCTTACCCTCACCTATGTAGATCAAGGGACAATCGCGAATAAATAAGTGTTACCATTAAACGGTGTTAATATGTAACAATGATTATTTTGTGGTGTGTTTTACACAATCTCATCGTATAGAACACCCCCACTCACATGTCACTACATGAACGAACTGATCACATCGTTTATGAAACTCTACAACATTTGTAACAATCATAAAGCAGGCCATATTCAATACTATCTCCAGAAATAAGTACCCAACCTATTCCAAGTACTATAGATGGTTTAGGCTATTTTACTCGAACTTGATCAAGTTTATGTCTACACATAAATTCAAAGCATTCATGACAATAGCCAAGGATTCATAGTTTACTGGATTGAGAGTTATTAAACAATAAAAAACATTTATCTGAATAAACTTTATATATGTTTACTGTTTACAAAACTACGAGTTTAGATATACAACCCAACAGTATGCTAATGCACCACACTCTACTTTTCAGGTGTCAATGCATGCAACAATCGAAATTGAAAATGGAGAAGTAGCAATGTATTCCTCAAAGTGGAGATGAAAAGCGGGAGTGCAATCCACGAGCTTGGGGATGGAGAAGCAGCAATGTAATCCTTGAACTTGGAGATAAAGAACCAGCAATGTAGTCCTCGAACTTGGAAATGGAGAAACAATAATGTAACCATCGAACTTGGAGATGAAGAAGTCGAGTTTGTGGACTTTTTTTACTAGACTAAATTTAAAGCATCCATTAAACTGCTTACGTATCCTTATAATGGATAAGGATAAAGTCATAACGAAGTTCAACATATTTTTTCTTTTTTTTTTCTTGTGTAGACTAAACTTAAAGTTTCCTTCAAGTTGCATACGTACCATTTATAATGACAGTGATTAAGTCATAATGTAGTTCAAACATATTCTTTTTTGTCATTAACCTTTTAAGCTCATGCAAGCGAGGAGCAACATACAGTTTATACTCTTACGTTAAAGAGTTTTTACATGTTTATGAAGCAGAAAATTCTATAAGAAACTGAAGGAAATCAGATTCGAGATTTCCATGAGCAATGAAAAAAAGATTATTCCAAATCACAATCATGAATGAGCATTACATTTATAGTCGACTTCAAAACAAGCGGTTATACAATTGATATAGAAATTATAGCATGAAAACTCAAATGCACAAAGAGAATTGATAACGGGCAAAAATGCATGTTATCCTAGTGCTAAGTTATTAAACAATGATGGATTGCGTTGATAAAATATGTTAAATGGCCTCCATTAAGCATAAATTCTATAATATTGCAGTCGCATGTGTTTAGCGTATTAGAACTATTGATTTTTGTATTTTTGGGCAGAATATGAGTTAATGCAATGCAAGATTGCGATCATAGGAAATTATCGGTCGAGCGCAACTTTACCACAAGACATTGCGTTGATCGTGCTCGCAAACATTCTCCCGAGAAAGATTGCCGCAACTTGGTCAGCGCAACATGGTGGACACATCTGGGTGAAAAGCCAACTAAGAGCAATGGGATAGAAAGCTAATGACAGTCGAATCCAAATTAAGTTAACTGTCGATAACGGTCACAAAGTACATTCAACTTTATCGGTAACAATCATTCGGCGCATCAATCAGGAATTAAAGTTGTCCCATCTATACAACTGGGAGAGAGAAGCCGCCTTTCACAATTGGTGCCCTATAAATACCAAGTGCATTCTTTAGAAAAGGGGTTGTTAGGTTCACGAGTTAACCAGTTGCTTCTGTTGATAGTTTTCTTTTCCATTTTACGGGGGAGCAAGAGAAGAGTGGTGGCGCCGGAGATCGCCCAGGGCAACTCAAGAGAGAACAATGGGGTGTAAGAGCAGAGAGCGGGCCAACTCTCGCGAGAGCGAGAATATCTTTAGAGCACGCAGCAAGAAATTGCTACTAGGGTCTTTGCTATACTTGCATTGTTATTTTGTACTTCATCTTCAAATCTATTCAATAGAAGTTCTATTTCTACATCTGCTCATTCTCTTAATACACATGAGTAGCTAAACTAGTTGAATAGGTTGAGAAGAACTAAGCTAACATAAACTAGGAAGTTCATTGCTTGCGATTGTCTTGTTTTATGTTATGCAAAATACCCTTTAGAGTTAATTGAGAAAGAATCTAAAGAAAGAATCTAATGTCTCGAGAGAGCTAGGTTAGAATCTGGACTCAAAAGAGCAAGATTAAGCTTGCGTAAACAAGAGATAGGGACTTAGAGATAAGCTCTATTTGTCAACTTGCATCGCATGGATCCTAGGAATGGGAATGATATTATGTGGTCGCATATTTGTGTGGATGTCATGTTGTCATTGCATAAATAGAGATAGAGGTTTATGTGTAAACCCTGTAGACTTATCGCATATTTATCGCATGCATTCTAGCCTTAGAAGCCGTAGCATTCACATCGAGAGGTGGTTTACTATTGTATGCGTGTTGCATGATCGCAAAGCATGAACGCATTCTAAGGAGTGCATATTCATCGTATTTCCCATTTACCAACTCTTTTCAAACTTTGCCGCATTCGTTATTTATTTTCATCAACGCAAACAATAAACCCAACGATTTATTTATTTAACTAGTTGCCACAAGTCTTCATAAAAATCACCAATGCAACTATTTTCACAAGTCCCTGTGTTCAACCCTAGACTTACCAAGAAATTCAAAGGAATTTACACTTGAATTCCGCTGGGGAAACTTGAGTGCACAATGCAATTCAATCAACGTATATCATCCATATATTTATTCAATAAAATAACACATCAAGAATACTCTACGAACATTTGAAGATGCGTCTCCACGCTCCTTTGCGCACAACCGCTCGAACAACAGCAACCACGGACGCTCGATCTACACGACTGCAACACAGAAATCATCACAGCATGAACACTTTGTGCTTGTCCCTAATGATTGCCTCAGTCACGAACTCCTCAGCAACAATACAAACGGCCTCCAAAGCACCTCGACGGTGTCAAGTTGAGTATGACACCACCAACAAGGCCACATTGGTATTCTCGGTGTGAGAATCTAGAGGGTGGGCACTGTTCGGACTTGGTATGAGGCAGACGAAGGATGAAACAGTGATCGTGTACACGACTGGGTAAGTTGGAGATGGCGGAGACCTATCGTATAGGTCGATGCTCAATCGTTTAGATAAAGCTAAGCGATCGTCTAGCAAAATCTATGCAATCGTTTAGCTCATCGTTTAGCTCGGTCTGTCACCTACAGACACTACACGATCTTTTACTTTGGGCAAGCGATCGTCTAGCAAAACTACGCGATCGTTTAGTAAATACTGTACGATCGTTTAGCTCGCCAGTGCACGATCATTTAGATCACCCAGCCGTCATTTAGTAAATCTATATTTACTTGACGACTACCATGAGATTCTTTTTACCAAGAGAGAAATCTCAAAAACAATTTATGAAAACTTTTCACCAATTTGTAAAACTTACTAAAACTAGGAAAACCATTTTCTTTTTATCTCACGGTTACCATGAAGACAATAACCACCCACTCAATTGGTTATTTAAAGAAAAAGAATTAATTATCTAATAATTAATATTATTATAAATATAAATGATAACGAACTTATCATACTATATTTATAACCTATCTCATGATATATATAACCATAGTTCTTTTTCTATTCCATGGTACTTAATGTAAATCTAATTTACATCAATCTTCCACTAGATGTATCTCATAAATCATACCGATTGTATCATATATAATCAAAATACCGCTTGTCAATTTGAACATTTCAAATCAACACCAAGAACTGATCCTCAACTGAATCCAATTAGCTAACAAGAGGACCTTATGGACCTGTAGCTCGAAGCTCCAACGGTACGTAAATAACTGACTAAACTCTTTAGTCACGGGATCCATCATCCATTAACTGTCAGACACTTCACTAAAGATCGACAGTTGATCTCTCCTTACCACAGATATATTATGTGTCCATCTTAACCAATCAGTAGTGTGATAACCCTTCACAGATCGCTCGTAAGTACAGCTGGGCCAATAACTGTTATGCCCCTATAGTTACATATGTCTTTTTAAGTACAACTGATCTCTCTAATGAACATAAGTCATCCTACTATGACCGAGTCTTTTCTTCCAAAGAGAAGTTGTGGCCACTATGTTCAAACCCTGGAATCAGCCCTTAAGGGAGCAATCTCTCTACTTATCCCTACTTCAGTAAAGGAGTGAATTCCATCTTGTGGATTGAGTTCCCAGCTCCCAAATCAGACAAGTCCTCAAAAAGGTAGGCATGTGAGTTGGCAATCTAGCCACTATTACCCATACTAATCAAAGGACTTCCCTCAAAGGCATAAGTTTTCAAAACACTCAGGATTGAGGTCGTACCACCTATGGTCGTTTAGGTGAGATGTAAGTCTATAGTATCAAAGGTGTTATATATAGCGTCTAGTCATATCGTGGTCCAGGTCTTATACAAACTCTTTGTATAGGACACCTCGCTCGCACATCTCCACATGAATGATTAGGATCTACCATCTGTAGTAGTTTACAACACTTGAAAACCTCTACAAAGTAGGCTGTATTTGTAGTGTCACCAGGATCAGGAATCCCACATTAATCCTTATACGACTTACCTATTTAGGTTATCACTTAAGGCATGATCGACATGTATATCACATATACATGCTTAAGTTCACATAAGATAACCAAGGAGCTTTGTTTATTAGATATGAGTAAATGCCATAATTAAATAACACTTATTTTATTCATTAAACAATGTGTATTTTTACAAAACAACGAGACTCTGAGAGAATAAGGACACCAATCTCAACAATCTCCCACTTGTTTTAATGACTCGGGAGACTAATGTACAATACAATATAAAAATATACAATATACAATAAACTAGGGCATACCCCAGTATCATCTCCCATTTGCCTTAGACAAGATACCGCATGTCCCGCAGACCCAGACTCTCCAAGTGACCCTCGAACAGTTTAGCCGTGAGGGCCTTTGTAAAGGGATCAACAACGTTGTGCTCCGATACGATCTTCGTGACTATCACATCACCGTGATGCATAATATCCCTGATCAGGTGATATTTCCATTCTATGTGCTTACCCCGATGATGACTCCGAGGCTCCTTTGAATTTGCCACAGTCCCGCTGTTATCACAATACAGTGTGATAGGCAAATCCATATTTGGAACAGTTTCCGAATCTGAAAGGAACTTCCTTAGCCAAAAAACCTCTTTAGCTGCTTCATGAGCTGCTATGCATTCGGCTTCCATAGTGGAGTCTGCGATGCATCCTTGCTTGATGCTTTGCTCGACTACAGCCCCTCCATTCAGAGTAAACACTGACCCAGATGTCGATTTGCGAGAATCTCGATCGGTCTGAAAGTTAGAGTCTATGTATCCTTTAAGGATCAGATCCTTATCTCCATACACAAGCATATAGTCCCTCGTTCTCCGAAGATACTTAAGGATCGTCTTGACCGCTGTCCAGTGATCAAATCCTGGATTGGACTCATACTGACTGACAATCTCTACTACATAGCAAATGTCGGGTCTGGTACACAACATTGCATACATCAAGCTTCCTATAGCAGAAGCATAGGGAATCTGTCTCATCTCCTCAACTTCTTGAGGTGTCGTAGGACATTGATCCTTAGACAGAACGATTCCATGCCTGAAGCGTAGTAAACCCCTCTTGGAATCTTGCATCATATATCTAATCAACATTTGATTAATGTACGATGCTTGAGACAGGGCTAACCATTTGTTCTTGCGATCCCGAATGATTTGGATCCCTAGAACATATTGTGCCTCACCCAAATCTTTCATTTGGAACTGGGCAACTAGCCAACTTCTAATCTCAGTCAGATACCCTACATCATTCCCAATGAGTAGAATATCATCTACATACAGTACTAGGAAAGCTACTGAGCTTTTGATTATCTTCTTGTAAACACAAGGCTCATCAACATTCTGGTGAAAGCCAAACGACTTGACAGCAGTGTCAAATCTCATATTCCAAGATCTAGATGCTTGTTCCTAGATATTTGGCCTAAGTGGTTTGGCATGGTACCTAGGATAGTAATGACCTTTTCAACAACGTACAGGTTCGTCTTGGAAGGGATCGAAAGAGAGTTGGGAAATCGAACTATGGGAACCAGTGGATAAGAGTTACTCCTAAATAGAACTAACTGGTGTATTCTGTGTGATGCATTAATACATATTGGGTTTAAGAAAGGAAATCAATTGGTCTTAAGCCAGTACAGGTTCCTCCAGGAATCTTAAAATTATTAGAGAGAGACTAAAGACAACTCAAGATTGACAAACAGTTATACTGGCAGTTTGAGGAAGGATTGAGGAAAGAAATACATACCCCTGTAACAATCAGTGCTGAGTAGAGAGAATTTTCTAACTAGTGGAAGTTGCTATATGAATGGAAACAAGTGTGTTGGAAGAAAACTAGACAAAAGGATTGAGGAAAGAAATACATACCCCTGTAACTACCTGGAAGTCCAGAGGAACTTGTATCTATAGCGCCACCTAGGCTATCAGGGGGCTACCACCGGGGTCAGATGTGGCCAGAGTATATCGGGGAGTCCAGAGTAACCTGGGCCTGTGGTGTGTATTTATGCTTAGCCTTAAGGTAGCTCTGCATGCACATATGACCTTGTGATTTGGTTTACGATGCGAGGAGCATTCTTTGTCCAGAGTAACCCGCCGTTGTAAACGAGTATTTGGGTACAAAGTTAATGTGGTTTTCTGATGAAGCCTGAATGTTTTATAATGTGATTTATATGAAATATGATCATGCCATTGTCTGAGTAATACGAGTTTGAGTTATTAATGAATCTTATATACATTTCCAACAATTTATAGAATGTTTTTTTTTATAATTCATTGATGTTTAGAAAGAGAAAATTTATGTTTATACTAAATTACCACTCACTAGGATTTAGCTCATGCTTTCCATGTTTTATGTTTTTCCCCACCCCCAGGCAGCAACAAGTTCCTAGTGCCTGCTGAGCCATCAAATGCCACTAGTGTTGTTAAACATCTGTTGTATTGTTTGTACATGTATTCGAGAGTATTCCAGAGCAGCTAGAACTTGTGAGTTACATGTCAAGGGAGGTTTTGTTCAAAATAATCCTTACTGTTGGTCAGTAAATCTTTTTAAACAATATTGTGATTTAAACTAAATCAAATTCCTAAATTTTGTCAATGAACATAGATTATTTTTAGAAATGGGTTTGTAAGTCTGGGTTTGATCTTGAGTACAGGATATGTTAAGAGTTAGGACGTTAGATGTCATAGAGAAAAGTGATGTTTAACGTCTTCATGCCTCGTTCTAGGTTAGAAGGAAAATCTGGAACGAGGTGTGACAGCTTGGTATCAGAGGATGATTTTGGGAAACCTAAGGGTTTTGGGTTAGAAAGTCAGTATGAGTTAGAGTTGCATTAGTAAGTTGCATTGGTCTTTTCACTAAAGTTGTGTGATACACCATTGCATTATATGAAACATGTATCATTGTGGCAAACGGAAAAGGCAAACATTAGAAGGAACTGTAAGTGCTACTTGTAAACCTGGGTGGAAAGAAGTGTTTGGTGGTGAATCTATGTACTACTTCCAGACTGAAATTGACCTAAAGGAAATCGATGGAGTGTCATTTAAATCAAGAATGCGCTACAGGAAATAGTGATAGACAAGTTAGTCTAGAGAAAAGCTTTGAGATTGAATGCTTAAAAGCGTTCATAGCAACATTTTTCACTAGAGTAATTGATTCTATGGATGCAAGAATCGGGTTAGCCAAGTTAGGAGATTGCTTCAGAATGACGAACTGTCCTACCCATAAATGAGTAAAACTTGGTACATCCTTGTTTCAAGGTGAAGCTGAGAACTATGACTCATGTTTGAAATTAGTTATGAAGAAAAATGAGAGATAAGTTAGGAAAAGTTTGAGGAAGCTTTCCATGAAGTGCTTGATCGAAAGTCTCTGTAGTGAAAAACGGAAGTAAATTTTGAGGTTGGTACAGTGTTTCAAAATTGCATGGAGTAAAGTTTAAGGAATGATTTAAGTGTGCAATTGTTTAGCTTGATAATGAAACTGATAAGTGTAAAAGGTCTGAGAATGGACTATGGGATGAAATTCGAACCGTTTTCATAGTAAAAGCGGAGTGGAGAGATTTTTCAAAACTTGTAGAAGCAACTAAAAGAGTGGAGAAAAGTTTTTTAGGAAGAAGCAATAAAAGGAAAACAAAAAGGGATGTTTGTGTGGGCAATTCCACGAATACATCGCGTGAAAAGTTAAATAGGAGATTCATACCTAGAGTCATGAGAAGAGGAAGTTTCAAGTCAAGGTATGATTGAAGAATATGATCAAAAAGAGAAACCAAGGGTCAAGAGACTCTATCTATCCTGTAGTTATATATGAGAAGCCAGGTAAGACACAACCCAGAGAATTAATAGCAAGTGTAGATGTGCAATCTTATTATTCTTCTTGTGGCAAACATCATTGGGGTTAGTGATTGAAAGGGACCACTGTCTATTATAATTGTGGACAACGTGGTTGTTATAGGGAAAAGTGTCCACAACGGTTACATAGGGGTGTTATGCAAAAGAATAATTTGTTGTTTGGGAGTTCATTGTATAGGATATTTATGGGTTGGGTTCTTGTGTGTTGTGTTGTTTTCTTCACTATGTAGGTTTGTTAGCATTAACGACATAGTGGTGTGACTTAATATCTTGAGGTATCTGAAAGTGGATGTAACTCTTGAAATAACATAAAGGAGTGGTAGGAGAATCCTTTAAGCTAGTATCTACTTGCTAAAGAAAGAAGACAAGTTATTATGGAAGGATAGCACAAATGTTGAGTTATGTACTAGAAATGTTAGTTAACAAGATTGACTAGTGGTGTAAAAAATTCCTAGATATTTGGCCTAAGTGGTCTGGCATGGTACCTAGCACAGTAATGACCTTTTCAACAACGTACAGGTTGGTTTTGGAAGGGTTCAAAAGAGAGTTGGGGAATTAAACTATGGGAACCAGTGGATAAAAGTTACTCCTAACTAGAACTAACTGGTTTATTCTGTGTGATGCATCAATACAGATTGGGTTTAGGAAATCAATTGGTCTTAAGCCAGTACAGGTTACTCTAGGAATCTTAAATTATTAGAGAGAGACTAAAGACAACTCAAGATTGACAAAGAGTTATACAGGAGGTTTGAGGAACGATTGAGGAAAGAACTACATACCCCTGTAACAACCAATGCTGAGTAGAGAGAATTTTCTAACTAGTGGAAGCTTCTATGTGAATGGAAAAGAGTGTGATGGAAGAAAACTAGGAATGAGGAATAGTATATAAGGGTAAGTTACTTATAAGATCCTTCGAGAGTTCTATGGTCTTTTATTTGATCTTTATTTGTTGGAATTTTTTATTTTAAGTTCTAAAAATTCTGAAACTTCTTGTCGGAAAAACAGGGGCACCGTGGAAAGATTGGTCGATTCCAGGAGTTCTAGGGCAATTCGGACGTCCAAACTTTGATGTAAGTTAATTAAGAGGATGGCTAAAAGGTTTGTATTGGCTAATTAAGCTTTAAATGGCCGGAAAATGATGAATTTAAGTCTGAACGCTCCCCGGAAAAATAGAGGTCAAATCTGAAAATTTCTAGGCTGGAGGTTGAAGAAAGAGTTGACTTTCCTGGTTTGACTCCTGTCTGTCATCTATTGCCCGTCATTAAAAGCTGAAAAATCATTTTAGGTTAATTGAGGTGTTCTCAAGCATAATTACGGATCTAATTGGTATTTTTATGATACCTTAAACCTGAAATTAGAAGAAATTGAGATCCTAAGTCAACTATGAAGTTGATTAAGGGGTTAATTTAAAGTAAACCCTAATTAGGTTAATGAGTAAATTAAGGAAAATTGGAATAGAATTGGTTTTTATTGATGATTAATTTTAAGGTCCTGAGGTAATTTTAGAGCAGTTGAAGGACCAAATTACAAAGAAAACTCTACTTTGGGTCAAATTAGGGATTTGGGAAAAAGTTTTGGTGAAATTCGTTAATCTTGAAGATTAATTTTCAAATAATTAGATTATAGTCATTTGGAGGATAACTAGAGGATTATCGATATAATTTTAGGATAAACGGGAGATGGAGAAACCAAAATTATAAGGAGGAGCCGATTTACAGTGAGTAGTTTACTTTCAAATGTTTTGTTATAGAACTAATTATATATTATAGTATACTATGATTTATGAAATGTGATGGTTTAATAAACCGTGATTTCTAAACTCTCGATGGTTTTATATGATATTGATTTATCAAAATGTAGTTTGAAATCAGATTTTACATACTTGTAATTTGTATGGCTTTCATGAAAAACCTCTTGATGGTGAAATCAAGCTTGTTGAATGGTTGTGGAAATGGTTTCAAACTATTGATTTTGTACCGAGGGATGGTTATTTTTCCGTGCTACTTGAATATGTTTCAGTAGCATCGCTCAGGCGATCAGGGGGCTATCGGGGTCAGATATGGCCAGAGTATACCGGGAAGTCCAGAGGAACTTGCGCCTGTGGCGCCACCCAGGTTATCAGAGAGTTACACCGGGGTCAGATGTGGCCAGAGTATACTGGGGAGTCCGGAGTAACCTGGGCCTGTGGTGTGTACTTATGCTTAGCTTAGAGTCAGCTCTTCGTGCAAGTATGACCTTATGATTTGGTTTACACCACGGGGGACATTCTTTGTCCAGAGTAACCCGTCGTTGTAAACGAGTATTTGGGTACAGAGTTGGTGTGATTTTCTGATGATGGCTGAATGTTTTATAATGTGATTTTGAGGATGCTATGGTGATGTAATTAATTATCACTAGATTAGACAAATCAAAATCTTAAAATTTTTGATAGCCTTATTTGAGGAAGAAGAGAGAAGATTTTGGGGATGCTATGGTCGAAGCCAAGTAGTCCAAAGAAATGAAAGAATAGAAAGGACGAAAAGTTGAAGCAAAAGAAGGAGATTACAAAGAGATGCCAAAGTTTGCTAATGAAGGAAGACAGATTAACTCCACTTAAGTGTAGGAGAAAGATAATTGGGGAGCTGGCTATATACAATGACGATCTAGTTAGCACTCCCAATGAGGCTTATCTCCAAGGGTTTAGTCCCAAGAAGACAACAAATGGCAATGTGGTACATCTATGCACTTTGGGAAAAAAGATGAGCACAATGTAAATATGTTGCTTAGCACTGCTTAATTGGACAGATGCGCGTAAGGAGCTCAATTGTACCTTTCTGGGGACACGATTTTAATTGAACACTCCGAAAAGAGGTAAAGAGTCCAGGGTAATTTGGGAAGGCCAAGTTTGTTATGATAAAATCAGGTCGATTAAAGGTAGGTGGGACATAAAATTCAGAGAAGAAGATCAAGTCGGAAGGCAACAAAAGGTAAAGAGCAATACTCTCAAGTTTATATCTCAATGGTACGACCAAAACTTTGTTCTAAACTTCGCAATGGGGGCTAATGGTATAGGAAAAATTCGACAGAGGGGGCAAAAAGGATTTTTGACATGCAAAATATCAAATTTAACATTAAAAACTGAATGCAAGAAGTGAGGATAAGAAAATGGAGAGAAGTTGGTTTGGGTCAAGCTCATACTACCAAGGCCAAGGTCGAGCCCAAGGAAACAAACCCGTTTTCTTGGGGGAGTTGATGGGAGAAATCCCTACTCTAAATAGAAACAGGGATAGTGAGAAGTCGGACCGAAGAAGACAATAAATAAGGGTGAAAAGCATAAAGGAGAGGTAACTTAACAATTCTAATTTCTTCATCTCATCTAATTTTGTTACTGACTTAGGCATCATAGCTCTTTTTCTTTCTTTTGCAGGAACTCTCTTCCTTGAATTATAATTTTATAATTGTTGTCACGTGGAGGCCAAGTACGTTTTTCCTTAGACAAAATTTGGCATAAACAATTGTATTTGAATGAGTTTCAAATAATAAATTTATGTTGTAAAATAATAAATTCAAAAGACTAATTATCACCGGGAGTTTGATAGAGAAAAATTCATTTGTGGAATTTGCAGGCTATTTTATTTTATTTTTACTAAGAAGAAAGTGTACATGTTGATTATAAAAAATATATATAATTATCATAAGAAAATATTTATTTATCACATCCACATCAAGATTTTAAATGTCAATATTGACAAAAATATGTCAATGTTTCAACTTTATTTGAATTTCTATGTGAATATTGACAAAATGTTGGTGTCAATCGACTTTTTAGAGCATTTTCTTAGCTTGATAAGTTTAAATTTATATTTTTGTCAATGTTAGGTTCACATCATAGATATTTTGTTGATATTAGGTTACATGTTTCTTCAATTTTTCTAAGATATAATACAAATGTTGAATCATTCTTCAAATTGATGTTGAACCTATAAACATAAGAAAATATCGTGGTTACGTTGAAAATTTAAAACCTTAATCCACATATATACAATATACTCTATTATTAGTAATATATATTAATGAATTAGTTATTGAAACGATTGAGATAATTTCTTTGTTGTCCCACACTACTATTAGACATTTTCTTTGTCTTCAAAAAAACCCCTAAAATGTAACTATGCCCAACTTTCATCTCTGTATAAAAAGCCTTTAGCTAAGCCAGACCCCCAACATCAACATTCAACACATTTAACCATTATTCCAACTATAGCTTACAAATATGGCATTTGCCAACATTCTCTCCTCTCTTTGTTTGTTGGCATTAACCCGAGTCCTAGCTCCCGTTGCCCCCATCGAGGCAAAAAGCTACCCTAAGAACTACATAGCCGCCCACAACGCCATCCGTGCGGAGGTTGGTGTCGAGCCCCTCCATTGGAACGCCACTTTGGCTGCCTATGCTCAAAATTACGCCAACCCAAAGATTACCACTTGTCAAATGGAGCACTCTTGAGGACCCTATGGCGAAAACCTAGCAGAGGGATACGAAGTGATGACAGTAGAGACAGCGGTAAGTGTATGGGCCGATGAGAAAAATCATTATGACTATTATTCTAACACATGTATCATGTATCCATTATACACAGTTAGTGTGGAGGAACACCAAATCTGTTGGTTGTGCCCAAGTGAAATGCCAAAACAATTGGGTTTTTTTTATATACAACTATTATCCTCCAGGCAACTATATAGGCCAGCATCCATACTAACTTTTTAGATGATTAATTATAGGGTTTATTGTTGGTTTTTTAATTAAGAAAAAAAAAACAAAATTAAATAGTCTTTTTGGTCATTATGTTATATTCTATCCATATTAATTTTACTAGCCTTTGGATGTAGTACATGAATCATATTATTGTCAAAGTAAACATAACTTAATTACCACTAATTGACGTATTACACTCTCTTTTTAAAATTAGATGTTCAAATTCTCATTCCTCAATTTGTTTACTAAAAATTAATTGTAATTGAAACATAGCTCATTAATTTCATCTACCAGTTTATTTCATAAATTTTTGTAACCTTTATCGTCGGTCTAAAATAAAATTTCAAATGAATTAAAGTAGATTTTAAGGTACATTATATTGTACATAAAGACTTAAGGATATATATTATACAGAAGAAACATTGTTCACTTATGTCTACATGCTATTAGAAAATTGGACCTAACAGCAACATTTGAGGTTTCATTTTGAAGAATAGCAAAAATCGAAATTTTTTTTCGAATTCTAGCAAATTTCATCTAATGCATGTATATGTGCTTTTCTAAAATCCTAAATTGCATTTAACAATATCTTGTATTACACCATAATTAAATTTCCCCCTTCCTATATTTTAATATAAAAAAATCACATTACAAAAATCCCTCTTATTTGTTTAAATTTAAGAAATAATAAAAAAATCTTTCCAAACAAATTTATATCAATTTTTCTTTTTTTATTATTTTTTTTTTTACAAATATCATATCATCCTTATTATTACTGTTTTCATTATTTTTATTTTTTATTTTTTTAATCTTGTATTGTCTTTATTGTTCCAATTTTTCTTTCTTTCTTTTTTTTTTCTTCTCAAATACCTCAAAATTTATTGGAAAATGAGTGCGATAACACTCTCGACCTGCTTTCTTTCTCATAGTTATTGCCTAGAAACTCAATGTTTGATGATTTATCCTCTTTATCAGATCTATATGTTTAATCTTTCATCCTGTGGTTGTTATTTCTTCTGCAAAAAATTTTCATCTAACAACTTGATTTTCTTCAAACACGTCCTAGAAATTTTCTTTGAGAGGAGCTGATATTTGTGATGTGCGATCTTGATACAAGCTATTTGATTTTGTTGTTCAAGAGAAAATATAAACATGGATTATCGGAAATTTATATTATATAGTATATCCAACATCAAGGTTTTAAATATCAATGTTGACAAAATTATGTTGATGTTTCAACTATAGATAAATATATCAATGACAATATCGACAAAATATCGACGTCAATTGACTTTTTAGAGCATGTTTTTTACTTTGGCAAGTTCAAATTCATATTATTATTATCATTAGAGTTACATTATTGATATTTTGTTGACACCATAGTTGCATATTTCATAAAAATCGATGAAATATGCTACTATTAGACATAAGATATAATATAAATGTTGAATCATCCTTTATATTGGGATTGGACCAATAGACATAATAAAATATTGTGGACATGTTAACAGAAATATAAAACATTAATCATTATTAGTAATATATATTAATGAATTAGTTATGAGAAATGATTGAGAATTTCTTTTTGCCCCACACACTATCATTTGAAACTCTTTCACTTAGTAATGACTAACATCAGTAAAATAATAGATTTATTTATTTATTTTTAGAAATTTGATCAATTGAGATGATTTAGAATTATTTTAAAACTTTTTTTCTTTATTAAAATTTAAAATTCCAATTTTTCACTTTAATCAATATCATTAATTAGTCTGCATCATTATTATCTTATTATATTAAAACAATAACATACATTAAAATGAACCCCATTGTTTTTCTTTTACTAAAAAATCTTTGTCCAAATCTTTAAATGAGAAGTCCAATGTGCTATCTTTCAAATTCTTTAAAACCTTAAAATTATGTGTAAAACAAAATACAAAAACATTATCAAATTAGAATATAGGTTATTTTTTTTATTAATTCTAAAACTTAAAGAACATTATATGTATTAAAATATCTCATAGTACTTTGTTTCTTCAAGTTTAATAGCATGGAAATGATAGATTTGTATTCGATTGTGGCAAAATATTAGAAGAGCACATATTCCATGTCTAAAATGTTAAAAAACCGATGGGCTCCTAACACTATAAAAAAGTCTATGCCTTTGGGTCAACTGCAATTAGAAATACTTTAAGTTTGATTGTGTTAAATTTCCTTTATATTCTCTAGGTTGAGAATGAGATTAAAGAGTATGAGTAATACAACATGTAATAGTGATCAGGGAGAGAATTATTTTGTGCGATTAAAATAATTTTTAACATAGGTGAAATCTTTTTGGTCAATAATTTTTTCGTTATTATGGAGTTTTTCCATGTTGATACTTGTATTCCCAGATTTATTGTCTTTTTATTAATTTCTCTATTATTTTTCTGTTATTTCTGTGATAGGAGTATGAGATTTTCCTGAACAATTTGAAACTCTAACTTTGCGGATGTAAATGTATTATTCAATTGAATTATGTTCTGATTAAGAATATGTGTGAATGACAATTATTGTCTTGATATGAACTTAACATTTGCTAAATGAGGAATATAATTTATCAAGAAACTTTTTTTTTCCTAGGAATTTAATAACTTTCATGTAATTTGTGTTAATTGAAATAATCTTGTAAAGTGGAATGATATTAATTGGTAAAATAATTTAATTTAATAGATTGTCATTCCCTTTAAAAAAAAATAAAAAAAAAAAAGACAAAAAGAAGGTCTCTCCAAATGTGTCTACCAAGGTGTCTCCAAGCAAAGCTACAAGGCTGTCTCTTATACACATCTAGATGTGTATAAGAGACAGGTATTAGAAAATTTTCATGTTTCAAGATTAAAGACTACGAGTATATATATATAAAATAATAATAATAATAATAATAATAATAATAATCAAATTAGAGTACTCATGTTATAAGCTTCCCTAAAAAATTTCACCAACTTGTTTACTTGGAAAAGTAAAACAAAAGAAACAAAAAGGCAGAGAGGAATTGTCTAATAATCATGGTTGTCCATCATTTTGAAGTAGTAGGATAATGAGTCTCACATTCGTACATTGACATGTAATGGGACCTTCTTTTCCATTATAAACGAGGTCAATATTGGTTACTTTTATTTCTTCACATGACAAGTCGCTACTGCAAACAAGCTTGACCGTCATTGGGATTGCCGAAGTTCCTATAAGATTCTTGAAGTTCACTTTACTAATCTTAATCTTTGATGAAATCTAAAAAAGTAAAATGAAAAATTTATTTGTGAAGTTGACATGAAGAATTTCAAAATCAAAGTTTTGAGAATGATGAATACCTTTCTATTGCACTAATTCCATGGCAGTACTCTTGGTCTATGAGAATTGGGTTGCTAACATTTACCATTATAATGTCTTAAAAATGCATGTTGGTAGCAGTACTAGCAACAGGAGAGGTTGACCATGTTTTGATCCTAACACCATTTGTAGTGTTCATTATGGTGCAGTTCTTCACTACGATACCTTCAACGGGTTCTTCATTAGTGTATTTTCAAAGACTTCCTATACTTATTCCATGTCCAGGTCCGCATGTTACGTTGGTGACTTTTATTCGTTTGCTTCCATCTCCAAGGGAGATGCAATCATTTCCTGTTGCGATTTGAGACTCAGTAATTGATATCCTAATCGATCGACCAATATGTATTCCATCTGTGTGGGGACTATTTTCTGGTGCAATTATGTTGACACCATTGAATATGAGGTTGTTGCATCCTAGGATGTTGATATGGAAGTTCTGACTATCAATTGATGTTATTCTCTTCGCAGTTGAATTGGTAATGAAGTTGAACATGCAATATGTCATATCATAGCAAGGGTGAAGCCACAAATTTTTACAAGAAGGGACAAGATCATGATCAATTTTTTTTTCCAATATATAATTTTTATACTTTCAAAATTTAGCACATACTTAATGTTTTTAATGGTTAAAATTTATTTCTAAACTTAATTCCTTTAACATTATCATAAGTATTTACCATTTTATTGTGACCAATGAGATTGAAAAGAAAAACAATGCAAGGTATATAGAGCTTACAATAGGAAGATCAGCACAATTTATGTTTGTATGGCAATCATTCTTTTCCCAACCTGCCTTTCCCTGACCATCAAAAACTCCTCCACCTGATAGTGTCAATCTATCAACATATGCAAAAGTAATCCAACTATCCCCTTGGGGGTGTTTTGGAGCCTGCAATATTCCTCGAAGTCGCATTTCAATAGGGCTCTTATAAGGGCCTTTAAATTTTCCTTCACTTACTTTAAACGTTCCTTTTGGAATTACCACTGCACTTGGACGAAAAGATGCACATGCATCATTCCATGCATCTTCCAAAGCCTATGTTTCACAAGTAACAAAAATTAGCAAAGATAATTTATCAATACAATAAGTAATCACTTTCACATTCATTTTATTGTGTGTGTTAACTCGGTGATATCAACACCAGGCCCAATGTCACCATACTTCCTCAAAGGAAAAATAACATCAACATGGGATCGAGTCTCAACTTTAAATGATAACAGTGACATCAATAATATAGTAGTCAAGAAGCTCGATTTAATCACACCCATATCGTCTTTTTTTCTCTTTTAACTTATTCTTTATGTAAGATGTTTGAAAATTTGTATGCAATTGATGTTTTATTTTGCATTCTAAACTCTCTAAATATATCAATTGAAGAATAAAAGACAAGTTGCAATGAAACTAAAAGATGTTGTATAGGTTGTGAACTTGATGTGTGACATATTATTAACCCCCCATCCCTATTTTTTAATCTAAACACAAATTGATAACTAAACTTTGTTTATTGTTCGACAGTTATTTCATCAAGGGTGTGCCTAATTAAAATATACTGAGGTATTAGAATATGAAAAATATGAAAAAAGCTTTTTCTGGCCACAAACTAATTGTAGCCTAATTAAAATATGAAAAAACCTACGTGTTTATATCGAACCCTGAATAATGATGAATTTTGATTATTATATTTCATGGTTAGAAAAACTCACATGGTTGGATCTAAATTAATGTAAATGAAAATATAAAGCTTTATTTTGAACTTGCATAAAAGCATTACCTTATTCAACAATACTTTTGTGGAGATTTGTCGGAAATAAGACGTTTAAGTTTTCATCTTATAAAATTAATACGCTTTTTAAAAAGTTGTTAGAATAATTTATCTCGATGCATCTAATATGAGATTGGCCATTGAGATTTTATTTCAAAATAACTTTTTATAACTTATCGATTATTTTGCGTCTTCTCTATAGATCTCGCTAGAATTACGCATCGAGATTTGCTAACTTTTCCAAATATTATGTAATCTTCTCATATCTTTCCAAAATAAAAAAAATCACACTACCAAATAGTTTACAATTTGGAGAAATTTGAAAAGATAATTGGTAAATATATATTTAGATAGTCGGTAAATTAATTTAGAAATTTGTTTAATTTTGTGGATCTCAGTGTTAATCCCGAACAAATTGACACTGAGATTCGATATATTTGAGCTTTTTAAGTAAAATGCAGGCATAATTAACACCTAAATTCAGTATATTTGAGCTTTTTCGAATGAATCTCAAGTAGGATTAATATCGAGATTCAACATATATCCCAAATTCTACCCAATTTTTCGTGAAATTTGATATTTTCCAAAATTTAATAATGATAGTGCAATCATCTTGAATTAATTTGGAAAATCTATTTTGACAGTAGGAAACTCATTTGGAATTTTGGAAATTCATTCAACTATCAAAAGATAAATTATGCTAAGTTTTAAAAAATTACGAAATAAATATGACACTTATTTGGTATAAGTAAAGAAAACCAAATTTGGAGAAAATTTGAAAAGATATAAGATTTGGTATAAGATTTGGGAAGATTACATACAAAATTAACAAATTAATCTGGCCAGATGTACTGAGAAAATCGAAAACAATCAATAAGTTATAAAAAGTTTTTTTTTTTAACTAAATCTCGATGGTCAATCTTGAATGAGATGAACCGAGAAAAAATATTCTAACTAGCTGCCAAAAAGAATGCTAATTTTGTAATGTGAAAACTTAAAAAGATTATTTATGATAATTTCCTTTCTTTTGTTTAAAAAGATGACAACAACATTAAAATTTGAACCAAAAAATAAATCCATTCATCAACCTAAAGTTTTCTTTAACATGTAAAATTGGAACATTTTAGGAAAAGAAAACACACAACAAACGAAAGTTATGATTCAACTCTTCAAAATGCTACAAGCTAGCATATAATTATCCTTTTCTCGATAGCTCGTATGATAAATAAAAGATGTGGCTTTTTAATTGCTTTCTACACATGTTTTAATTTTGGATGTGTTTTCCATGCATACCACCAAATCGCTGAGATTGTGGCTAAAACCATCCATATAAATCTGTTCCAAATCTGTTTTTCAACAAAAGATCCTTATTTTAGCATGACTTAGTCTAAGACCATTTGATAACGTTCTCGTTTCCTATTTTTCGTTCGTTGTTTTTTGTTTCATGTTTCCTCTTTTTTAAGAATAGGAATATGTTTGATAATTATTCCCGTTCTTTGTTATTTTAAATAAAGAAATAGAAACATAAACTTGTTTGATAACTATATCTTGTTTTTTGTTTCTTTTTTTTTCCTTATTTTTTTTAACAATATAATATATAAAATAAGATATGTCATACATTAAACATTGAAAAAAAGATATTATTTCCATTCCCTGTTATTTGAAATAAAGAAATAGAAACATAATCTTGTTTGATAACTATTTCTTGTTTTTTGTTTATTGTTTTTTTCCTTATTTTTTTTAACAATATAATATAAAAAAGAAGATATGTCATACATTAAACATTGGAAAAAAGATATTATCAAAAGTTTATATCATATAATACAAGGCTAGACCTCGATGACCACTAAATATAATAACAAAGTTGTATCCTAACCTTCATATGTTACCCAAATTGACCGACACTGTCATCTCTAACTCAAGTTATTATGTAATTGCCGTTGTTGTAAAATATTAGAGTTAAGTTAAATAAGTGTCTTGTTAGCAAAATTTACACATTGTAAAATTCGTTAAGTTAAATAAGTATCTTGTTAGCAAAATTTATACATTGTAAAATTCTACTCGGTTTTAGATATACTAAAAACATTAGAATTCAAATAATATATAAACATGTAAAAGTTAATATTCAAAAGTTGAAATGTAAAAAAAAAAAAAAAAAAAAACATAATATACATTTCGAAAATTAAAATAATAGAGGAGAATTTTAAGATACAAAATCAAAGTAAATATAAATATAGCATAATTATTTTTGTAAATAGAAAAATTAATAAAAATATAAAAAGATGAAAGATGAAAATAAATATAAAAGAAATAAAATAAATAAGTGGACATCTTGAGAGTGGAAGTTTAAAATATAAAAAATTAATGTACATATTCAAAATTAAAATAATATATAAATTTAAGTTCTTAAATTCAAAATAAAAATAAAATATAAATACAAATACAGTAGAACTTTTTGTAAATAGAAAAATTAATAAATAAAATATAAAAGATGAAACATAAATATAAAAAGAGAAAAATAAAGGTGCCCAAGATAGGAGTTGAACACACAACCAAGAGGTGAAAAGATGGTTTGATAAATAAAAGAAACAATATTATATAAAATAGAAACAAAACCCATTTTCATAAGCGTTACTCAAATTCTAAAAACTACAAAATAAGAATAGTTATCAAACAAGTCAGTTTCTTAAAAAATAAGAAATAAAAACAAAAAAATCGTAAGCACGAACGTTATCAAATAGGCACTAATTTTCCAATTTCATTCTCTTTATTCATCATAGTCATCATAACTCTACACACACTTTCCTTTGTAAATCATTTATTTTCTTATTTTTTTCTCCACCTCCACTCCAACACAAAGATTATTTTCCATCATCATTGCCATTGATAATTTGATCAGAACATCATGCAAGAACACCAATTTGACACTTATTCACCAATGCCTCCTTTAAAGAATTAGAATCATAATGAGTAACAAGCATCCTAAAATTTTAAGGTGTTATGTTACATAGAGCACATATATTAAACAAGACGTCTTGGTAATCACAGACATAATAACAAAATAACAAACAACAAATTTGTCACACCCCACCCCAGACCACATTCTTAGCCTGGGAGAGGGATGCGACTGGAGCAGTTATCAACCCTTGAGCTGACACTTACTGCCTAATGATTCTTGTGGAATAACTCTGATACTGTACTATAACTTATATACAGTGGAATGATTAAGTCAAGGAGATAACTATAACGGATTAAGTAGGCCCATCTTTTATTACGATAGTGAAATAACGTTTATACAACTTAAGGACTTAACAACAAAGTTTACAACGACAACCGTAAAAACCCTCCGGAAGTGTAATTGGGACACGTGGTAGACCTTGACCTTAGCAGCACCCTGGAACTCCTCATCTTCCGCTGCCTGAGGAAGGGGATTAAGAAAAAAATTTTAAGAGTGTGAGCTAATAAGCCCAGTGAGTGGTTCTTTTAAGATGAAATTCACTTTAAAAATCATCATTTTTGGGAAATCAATCACATGCCAACACTCGCATTATAACTCATGCACAGTCAAAGATATAATCATGCAACCAGTAATCTTTATCCCAAAAGCTATACGTAGCATGCATATCATATCATTAATCAATACAATCATCTATGGAAACCTTCCTATGACCCCAATTCCCACCAATGTGCACATCGACCATTTTATTTATCCCGCTAGTCAGGCTTAGGTACTTGACCATATTTTCCGCCGGTCGTCACGGACTTTTATTTCCCGCTGACCGAAGCCGACCATATTTTCCCGCCGACCGAAGTCGACCATATGTTTCCCCCCAAGCATCATTTTTAAGCATGCTAACTATATCCCGGGCATAATCTCAGTTTCCACAGTCACACACAAACAATATCATGGAATCATCCTATCACCAAAAGCATGTATTTTGTATCTACAGATGAATATATTCCAATATCAGAGTATAAAGCTAAGTGAATACTGATAATATGCATTTACTATCAACACTGTATAAACACACAATATTCTTTATTTATCAAAGCAAATAACACTCCGATATATCGAAACTATAATGCTATAACACTCACACTATGTGTTAATGATCAAAGCTATAACACTCACGACATATGTTAACTATCAAAACTATAACACTCACCTTAATTGCTTAGGAGCCTTTCTAATAGTTCCCTTTTCTACCTCGGACTCACTTTTTACCCCTAGAATCAAGATCCAACTTACAGCTTAGATTACTCATAGTTCTAAACCTTATTTTGAGATACTTCCTTCTACAAAACTATTCTAAAATGACTCAAGAAGCTTCATAGATTAGGAGATCTCCTTGTCTCAAGTTGCCACATTCCTCTGAACCCTCACTGCCCGCTACTTTCTCTACGATTTTTGTGTGATATGAAAATGAAATCCCAACTCCCTATTTATAGGCGTTCAAATTGCTCGTGGGATTGATAGCACCTACTTGGCTACATGGCCAAATGTTTAATCCTTTTTATCAACGTAAGCTGACTTCACATTGGTTCAATGTTTCTTCCCAAACCCATCAAACATAGTTTCATAGGGTTTAAGAATTTCCCTTAATCGGACACCTAAATTTTAATTGACGTTTTTCCTTACGTCTTCAAGCTTTGTTTGTAATCAAATTAGGGTTTTTAAATGTATAATCCACCCCCAACGCGTCCAATACATCACCCAGAAGCTTACTCGGTCGTTCAATGCATAGGCGACGCGTGAGAGTGACATTTGAATGAGCCGTTCAGGCTGCTCTCCGCTCTCTCCGCTCTCGCTCTTTCCCACTTTCTCGCTTAGTCTCGCTCTTTCCACTCTCGCTCTCTCCCACTTTCTCGCTCACAATCTCGCTCTCTCCACTCTCGCTCTCTTCAACTTTCTCGCTCAAACTCTGGCTTTCTCCACTCTCGCTAAGGATCTCGCTTTCTCCAGCCTTCTTGCTCATTTGGCTCTGGGTAGTGTTTCTCTCTCCATGTTTCTCGTTAAGGATCTCGCTCTTTCCAGCCTTCTCGCTAGCTTGGATCTCGGCAGTGTCGCTCTCTCCAGGTTTCTCGCTAAGGATCTCGCTCTCTCCAATCTCGCCAGCATCGCTCTTTCCAATCTCGCCAGCGTTGCTCTCTCCTTCTTTCTCTCCACGTTTTCTCTCCAACTTCGCTGTCTCCCAGTCTCTCGCTCAACCAATCTCACTCTCTCCCATTCTCTCATTGCCTCCACTCTCGCTGGTGTCGCTCTCTCCACTCTTATTCTTTCCAATCTCGTTAGCTACTGTGAATATGGTTTATCTCCGTGCAACTTCCACACGAATTTTCCCAAATAATTTTCTATATTTTCCTCAGTTCTTCAATCCTTTCTTCACTATTCAGGATTTAAGTCTTCAAGGTTTTCTCTTCTTTTTATCCTTTTAGGGTACTCTCTACTCGTACTCTAGAATCAAATATGCTTATCGTAACTATAATACCTAACCATTATAGTTTACATTCACTCTTACTAATTGTTGATCCACAGAAGGTGACAATTATTATAATTATTATGACAATTGTAAAATTATTAGATTATTTACATAACATAGGATTTAACTTTCTCCTAATCAACCCCTTAATCACTTACTTAAGTAGGAAAATGGAGATCCGGGTTTCACAAAATCAAGAAACAAAAACTTAGAGATTGGTAACCGAGTTCATCGATATACCACCTAATATGAAAAAGTTAAGCCTTTACAACATTGATTTATCTGTAAAATAATGATGATTATAGTGACACACGTAGAGCCTAACACTACAACAGATATCATCTTCAATAACTTTTTAGAATAGCCTTTTAAGATTATTGTTATTAAAAGTAGAGGGAAAAAGCGGCAAACCAAAATATTTTGGGTGCTAGTCAAAATAATGAAATTTCCCAACAAATTTCTCCCTCTAAAAAGGGTTACGCTTTTCAAAGTCTCTTCACCGGTTCACTCATTCTCCCAATCAAACTTCACGTTCTCTCA
Organism: Benincasa hispida; assembly: GCF_009727055.1. Classification (NCBI taxonomy): domain Eukaryota; kingdom Viridiplantae; phylum Streptophyta; class Magnoliopsida; order Cucurbitales; family Cucurbitaceae; genus Benincasa; species Benincasa hispida. Next base: position 35,741,175 of record NC_052353.1, read on the forward strand.
CTGCAAAAGGTCTCTTCAGCTTCTCTCTTCTTCTTCCCAGCTTTGATCCTTCTTCGCTCTTCTCCTTCACAAAAAGTATCATCCTTGCTTTTCGGCCTTCACATTCATTCTATCTGTCTTCTAATTCATCCTCTCCAATCGCCACAAGCTCCATATATCTGCTTAAATATTAATATGTTTCTTCTTCACTCTGATCTCTCAAATTCTTGCTCGAAATTTATTCTTTGACTCCAAGAAACTTTCCATATCTGTAACAGAAAATGCTATATTTGAATTGTGTTCCGATTTTGATCTTTCTTGTTTTTCAGGCTACGAAAATTGTAGATTCCCATCTAGGTAAAGATCTATCAATCAAGAAATTAATGATGCAAATCGTCATCCATCAATGAATCTAAAAACACTTTTTTTTTTTTACTGAAATTTAATTGGATTGTTTTTGTGTCGTTTTATGGCACGGTTTGTAGAGAAATGAGAATTTCTCAAGCCAAACGACATCAGTAGCATTGGGGTCGAGTGAAGACATAAACGGGTTAGGTCGAAATTTAGGTCGGGAATGAGTTTGGCCCATGGTAATCGGGTATATGTTTTTTAGAATTATGTTTCAATTACAAAGAGGAAACTTGTTGTTCATCTAGTTTTCTCTGTATTTTATTGATTGTTCATCTCTGATTTCTGGGTGGGATATGTATTAAAATAAGTTTTTTTTTTTATAAGTCTTTCTCCCTCGATCCTATCTTTCGCCCTCCTCAATCCATTCAACCCTTAAATGTACTTATTTAAAAGTTATTTCAGTTGGTCAAACCTTTAAATGTACTTACATCACAAACATGATTCCAGAAGTTCAAAATCATGCAAAATTGAGCCTTAGAAGATATCAACTTCACAAAATTTCAAGTTAAGATATTTGTGAAACCCGAAATTCCATTTTCCCTTTTAAACAAAAAATATAAGAGATTAACTAAGTATGAGTTAGATCCTTAGTTAAAAAATAGGAAATTTCTTAGTGATTAAAAGGTTTTGTCAAATAACTTTGGAAATAAGCCATAACTAGTGAAATTTGGCTAAGTATAAACATTTGTTGGAAGCCAAGGAGAAAAAAATGACTAAGTGTTTGACAATGCGTTGGTGTGGTGCCATGCGTGAGCCATGAAGTATTAAGAGGTTACTTGAGCAGTGAAAGAGGCTGAAGTATGGCCAAGAACAACGCATGCGGCAGCCAATGCCTTGAAAGGTTAGAACAACGCATGTGGTGCGATGGATGCGGCAGCCTTGCTATGCGGTGATGTAGTCGATGGTATGCGGTAATATGGCCGAGGGCATGTGGTGATGCTATGCAGCAGCCTTGGTATATGATGGACGCGATGGCATGCGGCGATGGACGCAGAAGTGTTATGCGATGGCATGCGGTGATGCCTATGCAAGGGCATGCAGTGCGAGGGAATGCGGCGATGCGAAGTTGTGTGGCCGAAGGTATGCGTCGATGGTATACGACATCGCTATGCATTGGCGTCATACAATGGTGCTATGCATTGTACAGTCGAAGGTATGCGTCGATGGTATACGACAGCTCCTATGCATTGGTGTCACACGGTGATGCTATTCGTCGATGCTATGTGGCAACGCTATGTGTCGATGCTATGCGGCAACATTATGCATTGCTTGTATGCGGAAACAGCGTTAGGCGATGAACTATGCGGTGATAAGACGAGCCAGGATGGACGCATGCGCCATTTGATGTGNGATGAACTATGCGGTGATAAGACGAGCCAGGATGGACGCATGCGCCATTTGATGTGTTCGGACATAGGAATGTTGCAGCAATTGGATGTGCACATTTGTGGCTAGATGACCGCATACGAAGGGGGACAAGCGCCTATGAGGGTGGATGGACGCATCTAAGGATGTCCTCTAGACATATGGCTTGCTAGGAAGGATTCTTAGACCTAAGTAAATGAGGTGTGTGAACGAGCAGACATGCATAGTTAAGCCTTAAGTGCTGGCTACGGAGGAGGAGGACACTTAAGATTGCGTTGATGTGAGGGATGAGTTGATAGTGTGAGGTGAAGACACATCAAGCAGAAGGTGGAAGAGGTTGGGAGTTAGCAAAAGATAAGGAAAACACTTGGATGTGATCAAGGGAAGAGGTGTCAGGCAATGGAGAAGAGTTGAACGCCTATAAAAAGGGGCAGAACGCCTCACTTCAACCCACACATCAGTTAAGTACACAAAAAACCATAAAGAAAGAAAAGAATAAAAGATATTCGAAGGAGGGAAGGCAATGTTCGGACAGAAGAACTAGCCAAGGTGTCGAAGGAAACAAGGTCGTACGGGCAGACGCATGAGCTAACTTCAAACAAGAAGCTTTTCCAAACTACTCGTGCAAATCAAGTGACTTTTGAACCAAAAGTTTCTAAATTAAGTGTTTCGGTGTGAGGGATACCTTAACATAATTCTAACTCTAAGGCTATCAAATTCAAGGAAAATTGAGAGGTGCTCACTAGTGAGGAGACAGTCGGGCCAGGGGGAATAAACTTGAGACTTATAACATTTGCCAAGGAATTTCAAGACGAAACTTTAAGGTATGATAGAGATATTTTCACAAAATTTTAAAGAAGGGAATGACTTGAGATAAGGCTCGAAAGAGTGAGTAATCTAAGTTTAAAGATAAACCTGAAATAGGGTCCAGCGAAGGAATAAGGGAAACCGGGTGAACTGGGAAGAAAGTTCCCGATCACTGTGAGTGGTTTCTTCCTTTGCTCTTTTAAGCATATTGTTAATTAATATGCTGTAGTTTATGCTATGAGATGTGTATGATGTTGGGATGGTCAGGGGGTCTATGGACCTAGAGCCTAAGCCCAAAATAAATCCTTACAGGATAGTCAGGGGACCGAAGAGTCTAGTTCCTGAGCCTGTGGGACGGAAAAACCTTGAAATGGGATGGTCAGAGGGCTGTCGGGCCTAGCTTCTGAGCCCATGGAAGGGAGAACTATGTGCACATAGATTGATATTTTTAGTTATGAAATGTTAGCCATCTACCGTGTGTGTAGCTGGGTTTGTGAAAGCTTCACGTTATGGTGGAGGTTTGTGTGGGAACCTCGTGATAATGCTTGTAAAAGACTTATATTTGTTTTATCACTTACTGAGCTTTGTAAAGCTCATGGTTTGTCTCTGTGTTTTTCTTGCAGGTAGCTGGCGAGTTCATGTTGCGGTGTTGATCAAGCTCTGCCACAAGTCTAGAAATAGTAATAAATGAGATTGGTTGTTGGGATAATGTGTAAACCCCGAATACTCTAGGTTTCTTAGATAAGTATGTTTAGCCAAAGGAATGTTATATTATATATTTACTAAGTAGAAATTCATGTTTGTTTATAGGAGTTATGATGGAAGGGAAGGAAAAACATATTAAATGAGGGGTGACATGGCAGTTAACCCTTGAACTCTAGAGGCAGTGGGAAGTTTTTGGAAGAAGAACTTCAAAAGCATGGTTTTGGCAATTGACATGAGCAAATTTAGTGAAATTGGTGACATTCGAAAATTGAGAGAATCTAGTTTGCGAGGTTGTCTTGTCGAAGGAAGATTGCACAAGGAGAAGGACAAGAAATGAAGAAAGTACAGAGGAGGCATAATCTTGGGTTAATCAGGGCTCGAAGTGAAGATTGGAAGTTCCAGGCCAAACTACAAAGAATTTTTAGCTGAGATTATAAGGTAAGAAAGTTAATCAATTCTAAATAGGTTTGTAGAAGAAAGATTCTTGAAAAGAGCTTTGGATTTTGAGTTATGAATTTCTAAATTTATAACCGAGAATCGGTGCTTAAGCAAATAGCTTCTTAGGATGAACAAACAACCAGTTCACCGTGGGAGTTATAGCGAGATATGGGGATGAGGATCTCACTTATAGAGGAAATCTCACTGATTTCACTCTAGAGAATCTCGCCGATCTCGCTCTAGAAGGAAATCTCGCTAGGAATTGGGTTAAGTATCGCTAGTAAGGTGAGTATCAGAATGAAAGTTTGCCAGGAAAAGCTTGATCTCGCTCTAGAGAATCTCGTTGGTATCGCTATAGAGTATCTTGCTAACCTCGTTCATGGGGGATCTCGCCAGTAAAGTTGTCTTTGTTGATGAAAGTTCCTTTAATAAATGAACTAATTGAGGTATTTTACTAAGAATTCTAAGTAGTTTAACCGGGAATTATGTCCTTTCAGGCCAAGAAGAGCTATGAGAGGCGTATAAACCATTAAGAGCTTGACGAGCGGTGAGTGACTAAGTGAATTAATGTCTCCAGTACTTATGCATATAAAATCAAGTAAGTTACAGTGACGTTAGTGATGAATTTATACTTTCTCAATGAACAAATAGATGGTGAATAACTTAACGCATGTTCCCCGGCTTGTATATGTGTAGCACAGGCCAAGGTATGTCATGTAGTCATTACAACAGTTATGTTCTAATGTTAAAATATGCTTTCTAGAGGAAGGCTATGAGAGAATGAGTTCTTGTGTAGATGGTAGGAAACAAAACTTAACTTGATGATATAAAATACCCCGATACCGAAGGACATTTGAGAAGGTACCTGACCAACTTGATACCGAAGCATATTTGAGAAGGTATCTTAGTAGCTCGATACTGAAAGACAGGTTTGAGAAGGTATCTGAGCGAAAGTACCTAAGGTATGACGGTACTTAGTATGGCCACGTGCACATAGGCAGTTCTGAATAAGAGGCTAAAGTATGGGTCTCTTGGTCGGTAATAAACGTTGGGAGCTAGAGCATTTAGGCTCGTTCTCAACTAGGGAATAATGATGTTTGATGGTATCTAAAAATGGTTTAAAGCTACATTTAGAGACAATTTCTTGAAACCCTTATTAATATATTTACATGTTTACAGTGATGTAATGTATAATGTTATACGATTTTATAATCACTCATTGGGCTTTAAGCTCATGGAATTTCTGTGTTTTCCCTTCTCAGGTAGCGGTTAGATTCCTCTGGGTTGATCCTGCTGCTGCTTGCCACCTAAAGACTCGGCTTATTAAGAAGACTTAAGTTGATGATCTATTTATGTACACATGTTTTGAAAGGGATTGGGGTTTTGTTAGTGATGTTTGGGCTCATCTGTGAATGTTTCTCCCCTTAGATGTCATATCATGGCTGTATGCATGTGTTTATATAATATTTTGTAGAATCTTAAGGAGGCATACCATAAGCATACATTATTAATGTTTATCAGGTTGGCATTTAGATTAGAGGGCTAAGGTAGTAGGTGCTGGCAGCAGGGCTAGTAACTACCGGGGTCATATCCTCTTTTAGATTCAGAGGGTAATCTGGGAGGGGGTGTGACAAGGTTTTAGGAATGAGAGTGGAAGTTCATGCATAAGTCTAAGTCCCTAAGTGCGAGTCCCTAGAATGTGTACATTGTATTAGGGGAAATGCCCAGGCAACATGGCAGACCGAGTAAACAGACAGGAGGTAGGAATACTGACCCTACCAATAGAGGCTCGGAGGTTAGAGAGAACCTACTGGGTGGGAAAAAGAAGGTGAATGATCTAGTGGGTTAGGAAACGATGTCTGAGGGAGAGTCTAGTACTTCCCAAGCAAGGGCAGATCCTGAGCTAGATGATGTAGTTTTTGACAGGATAGTGCAGAGATTAGTAGCTGGGCTCTGTACGAGCCGACCCAGAGAAGAATTATGGTATCGAAAGGTTTAAAACCCTAGGGGCTGTGACATTTGAAGGTAAAACAAACCCAACTGAAGCCGAGTTATGGCTGGATGTAGTTGAAAAATGTTTCAATGTTATGAGTTGTCTAGAGGATAGGAAAGTAGGGCTAGCCACCTTCTTATTACAGAAAGGAGTAGAGAAATTGTGGAAAGTGATATCTGCCAGACGAGCCAGTATAGATGCGATGTTATGGCCTGAGTTCAGGAAGTCCTTTGAAGACAAGTACTACCCCGCTCGTTCCGAGATGCGAAAAGGGATGAGTTTCTCAAACTAACGCAGGGAACGATGTTGGTGGCAGAGTACGAGCAGAAATTTACAGAATTATCGTAATACGCCCTACCAAATATTGCTGAGCAAAGAGATCGATGTAGGAAGTTTGAACAGGGTTTAAGGAAAGAAATTAGAAATCTGGTGACGTCTACGGCTAATTGGCTAGATTTTAACCAGTTAGTAGAAACAGCAACACGAGTCGAGCGAAGTTTAGTAGATGATGAGCAGTTGCCAAGAGGAAGTGAGGTAGTAGTAAGGCCTAGAGACAAGGGAACTTGACCTCCAGTTGCAACTCAGACTAGTGGAAGCCAATTCAGGGGAACCAGTTGGCAGGGATCCAAGAAAAGAAAAACGAGACCCTCGGCCAGTGCAGCTAGTCGATCAGAGATGCCACGAGCTGATGAGTCGGTAGCCAGCACAGGCAAGAGACCGACGTGCCCTAGTTGTGGCAAGAGGCATTTTGGGGCATGCTATAGTGGCCAAGGGGTATGTTTTCAATGTGGACAAACAGGGCATTTCAAGAGGGACTATCCCCAAGTGAACAGGGATGTCCTGACAGCACAATAGCAACCTTCCAAATAGTTAACCAACCAAAGAGTGTTGGAAATCGAGGCGAAGGGTCAAGTGGTGCCAAGCAAAAGAATGTCATAGGTCGACCCCAGCAGCAGGGGCGAGTGTACGACGTGACACATCAGGAGGCAGCGGAGTCTCCAAATGTTGTGATCGGTAATGTTATATTATGTGGACAATCTGCTTGTGTTCTATTTGATCCTGGTGCCACACATTCATTTATATCTAGCATGTATACATCTAGTATAGATAGGTTGGTTGAACCTATGCTTGAAGAGTTATTTATCTCTACCCCTTTGGGAGATGTGATAATGGTAGATAGATGTTATAATCATTGTGAGGTACTGATCAATGGTCAGAACTTCTATGCTGATTTACTTCCCTTATAACTATTGAAGTTTGATGTTATCATAGGAATGGATTTTCTAAGTAAGTATCGTGCTTCAGTAGACTGTTACAAGAACAAGGTAGTACTTAGAAAATCAAATGGCCAGGATGCAGTGCTGACAGGAATCAAAAGATTAGCTATGGGAAATCTAATATCGACAGTGAAAGATCGAAAGCTGTTGAGCAAGGGATGTAAAGCCTATCTGGCTTATGTGGTGGTTGCTCAAGGGAAAAAACTAAACCCAGAAAATGTCCCAGTGGTAAATGATTTTCAGGATATATTCCTTGAATAACTATTGGGATTACTACCCGACAGGGAGGTGGAGTTTACTATTGACTTAGTTCCAGGAACAACTCCTATATTGCAGGCATCGTATAGAATGGTGCCGATTGAGTTCAAAGAATTAAAGGTTCAGCTGCAAGAGTTATTGACAAAGGATACATTCGACTTAGTGTATTGCCTTGGGGAGCTTCGGTATTATTTGTGAGGAAGAAAGACGATACACTTAGATTGTGTATCGACTATAGGCAGCTGAATAAGGTAACGATTAAGAACAAATATCTGTTACCACGGATTGATGATTTGTTTGATCAGCTAAGAGGAGCCACGATGTTTTCAAAGATAGACCTGTGATCGGGTTATCATCAACTGAAAGTGAAGGAAGTTGACATTCCTAAAATCGCATTTAGAACAAGATATGGACATTATGAATTTTTAGTAATGCCATTTGGATTAACAAATGCCCCTGCGGTATTAATGGATCTTATGAACAAGATATTTCATCCCTACTTGGACCAGTTCGTGATAGTATTCAGATGATATATTGGTGTATTCTGGTAGTAGGGAGGATCATATAACCCACCTGAGGATAGTATTGAAGACACTGTGAGATAGGCCGTTGTATGCTAAATTCAGTAAATGTGATTTTTGGTTAGATCGGGTGGTATTTCTTGGGCATGTTGTTCCAGCAGATGGCATCATTTTCCTGGGTTTGGCAGGTTATTATCAGAGATTTGTGGAGGGTTTCTCTAAGATAGCTCTTCCGTTGACGAACTTGACCAAGAAAGGCATGAGGCTTGAATGGTCGTCGGAGTGTGAGCATAGTTTTCAGGAGCTGAAACAAAGATTAGTATCAGCACCAGTTCTTACCTTGCCTATTCCAGGTAAGGAATTTGAGATTTATTATGACACATCCCGACAAGGATTGCGATGTGTGTTGATGCAGGATGGAAAGGTGGTTGCATATGCCTCTCGTCAACTTAAGAAACACGAAAGCATCTATCCTACACATGATCTGGAGTTGGCAGTAGTTGTTTTGGCTATGAAGTTGTGGAGACATTACCTATTCGGAGAGCGCTGTAGAATATTTACATATCACAAAAGCTTAAAATATATCTTTGATAAAAAAGTGTTGAATCTAAGACAACGAAGATGGATTGAATTGATTAAAGATTATGACTGCTCCATCGAGTACCACCCTGGTAAGGCTAATGTTGTAGCAGATGCACTAAGTAAGAAATCCTCGGGACCCAAGGCCATTATTGGTTCAATAAGAGGAATGCTATTGTAGGAGTTCAAGAATTCAAGAATCGCCTTATCGGTAGAATCGTCAGGAGGAATGATAGTTACTTTTCAGATAAGGCCAACCTTAGTAGAAAACCTTAAAACAGGATCAATTGAAAGACCCTGATCTTTAGAAGATTGCTAATGATGTAAGTAAGGGCATCAGGGTTGACTTTCAACTGGGAACAGACAGTGTACTAGAAAAGGAGGGGAGAATGTGTGTGCCTAACAAGCTACGGCTTAAACAAGCCATTATATAGGAATCACATAGTTCCGCTTATGCCATGCATCCAGGTAGCACCAAGATGTATAGAACTTTGAAGAAGTCGTACTGGTGTCCTGGGATGAAGAGAGACATAACAGAATATGTGGATCGATGTATAGTTTGTTAACAAGTAAAACCTGAGAGACAAAGATCAGCAGGATTACTTAATCCACTTCCAGTGCCTGAGTGGAAGTGGAAGCATGTGACAATGGACTTTCTATTTGGATTGCCTAAGACACCCTCAGGATATGATGGAATTTAGGTAATAGTCGATAGATTAACCAAGACGGCCAAGTTTATACCAGTAAAAGTTATTTTTATACTAGACTGTCTAGCTAAGATTTATGTGGATAGGATAATCATTCAATATGGAGCTCCAGTGTCGATAGTATCAGACCGGGACTCGAGGTTCACTTCAAAATTTTGGCCTAGTTTACAAAAGGCTATGGGCACTAAATTGCATTTCAGTATGGCTTTTCATCCACAAACAGGTGGACAGTCGGAAAGAACTATACAGACACTAGAAGATATATTAAGAGCTAGTGTATTACAATTCAAAGGAAGTTGGGATACACACTTACCGTTGATTGAACTTGCATAAAACAATAACTACCATTCTAGTATCGGAATGGCTCCCTATGAAGCATTGTACGACCGACCTTGTAGAACCCCAGAGAATGTGAACCTTATTAGAGATAATCTTAAGGCGGCTCGCGATAGACAGAAGAGCTACGCCTATAAGCGAAGAAGAGAACTAGAATTTGAAGTTGGAGAACGGGTATTCCTTCGGCTATCCCCATGGAAATGAATTCTCCGGTTTGGGAGAAAAGGGAAGTTAAGTCCACGATACATCGAACCATATGAAATTGTGGAACGGGTTGGTCCAGCAGCTTATAGGTTGTAGTTGCCGATGTAGCTAGCTCGTATTCACGACATATCTCATGTGTCGATGCTAAGGAAATACATGCCTGATCTTATGCAGATACTAGCAACAAAACCGGTATAGCTCAAAGAAGATTTATCTTACATGGAAGAGGCCATCGAGATTTTGGACAAGAAAGACCAGGTACTTAGAAATAAGAAGATTCCTTTGGTGAAGGTGCTAGGGCATAATCATGGAATCAAGGAAGCTACTTGGGAACCTGAAGAGAAAATGAGGACGAGATATCCTCTTTTCAAATGACATATCAAGTAAATTTCGAGGACGAAATTTCTTTTAAGGGGGGGATGATTGTAAACCCCGAACTCTAGGTTTCCTAGATAAGCATGTTTAGCCAAAGAAATGTTATATTATATATTTACTAAGTAGCAATTCATGTTTGTTTGTAGGAGTTATGATGGAAGGGAAGGAAAAACATATTAAATGGGGGGTGACGTGGCAGTTAACCCTTGAACTCTGGAGGCGGTGGGAAGTTTTTGGAAGAAGAACTTCAAAAGCATGGTTTTGGCAATTGACATGAGCAAATATAGTGAAATTGGTGCCATTAAAAAACTGAGAGAATCTAGTTTGTGAGGTTGTCTTGCTAGAGGAAGATTGCACAAGTAGAAGGACAAGAAGTGAAGAAAGTACAGAGGAGGTAGAAACTTGGGTTAATCAGGGCCTGAGGTGAAGATTGGAAGTTCTAGGGCAAACTACAAGAAATTTTTAGCTGAAATTTTAGGTAAGAAATTAACTCAATTCTAAACAAGTTTGTAGAAGGAAGTTTCTTGAAAAGAGCTCTGGATTTTGAGTTATGAATTTTTAAAGTTATAACAGAGAATCGGTGCATAAGCAAACAGCTGCTTAGGATGAAGAAACAACCATTTCACAGTGGGAGTTATTGCGAGATATGGGATGAGGATCTCGCTTATAGAGAAAATCTCGCTGATCTCGCTCTAGAGAATCTCGCCGATCTCGCTCTAGAAGAAAATCTTGCCAGGAATTGGATTGAGTATCACTAGGATGAAAGTTTGCCAAGAAAAGCTTGATCTCGCTGACCTCGCTCATGGGGATCTCGCCAGTAAAACTATCTTTGTTGATGAAAGTTCCTTTAATAAATGAATTAAATGTAACTTGAGTTTGTAAACTAGTTTCTAATTAAAGCATGTAATATTCTTCCACTGCTGTTAAGTAAGGTTATTAAAAAGAAACTAGTAGGTTAACCAAAGTAGCATCAGTTAATATCATGCCTCTCCTCGGACTCAGGAGTGCGAGCTCGGGGCGGGGTGTGACAATATCCCACATGGATGTAATTTCTCATCTCATTCGTTTATTCAGTGAGGCTAAAATCAAATGGAATGTATGTGAGTATGTAAAACATACCATCACATCTTCCTGTTAGAGTGCATTATTCGATACATTATGCAAAAACATATGGGCTCCCGTTGACTCTTGGAAGAGTACTTTCTGGTGATTTACAACGAAAAGATTCAGAATTCAAACGGAAGCATGACTTGATAAAATGGAACCTAAATATAAATATTGTTATAGTAGTTCATCATCAAATTACAATCTACATTTATGTTTGTCTTACTTGTGTGTTGTTCTGCTTATTACTAAACTATTAATTTGAATGCAAATATGAAATGGTAGCTTGTTAACCTTAGTAGCTTAAATGGGACCTTATTAAATTCTCAACTAACGAACAATCCTGGTTCTGGAAGTAGACATTGGGGTTGACCCAGTTGAGTTTGTGAGTAGAGATGTTATAGCTCTTGGTACAACCTCAAAAGTGTATGCAAGTTGACTTGCCCTGTATATGTTACTTGATATAGTAGTTTCTCATTTTAGTAGCAACCATCTTGTGTTGGTTTAGTAGTGGGATTAGAAAACTGTAAGGCCATATGTTTCTAGTGGTGATGGGTTATAATCGTGAAGCCTCCTATATCGAATATTTGAAATAAGTTCATCACACCAAATATTGTAAAGTCAGGTAGTTGTTATGTAACATTAGTTGAGATCAAACAGAAAGGGACTACAATCTAGATTATAGAATAAAAATGTCATAGTTGTAGTATATGGAGCTATTAGTTTCTATCCCAATGCCGAAAAGATTAATATTTTTTTTATATTTTATATTTTACCTCTGTGATAGATTCATATTACATCTCAGACTGAGAACCATATTGCTTTTGGAGTTGGTTTGATTCAGATTTAGTGGCTTCACGTTGAGGTGGAAAGAAGCTTGCCATGGAAGATGTTCACGATTATCAATGGCCTCTTCCTGGGGTTCATCAAGTTTAAGTTCTGGAAATTTATGTTTTTCTTTTTTTTTTTTTTTGGTTAACATGCATAGCAAAATGGTTTACCTTGCATGGACATTTATCTGGCAGTTTGGACTCTTTGGTATCGCAATGGACATAGTGGAGTAGCTAATAATATTGTGCAATTGAAGTAAGTACCTGATACTATTTGATTTCGTGAAGTAGTCCTATGTTTGTGTTTGTAATTGTCCTTGGTTTGTCTTACTAGCTTTATTCTTCTTTCTTTTTAAATTGTTGTTTGAGTTCTTAAATCATACCAATAGGTTCCACACACCATCTTTCACTCTACTTCTTACAAATTTTATAGAATTGGCAAGATGCTTAGTCACTAAGTTTTGTCTCAGACACAAATAGAAATTAAAAAAGAGCCAATTGATGAAAAGTTGTTGAGGTAGGAAATATTTGGGATTAAATGAAAAGAATTTCATATGTTAACACATTGTTGTTCTTCTACTTCTCCATCATTCGTTGTTGATTCATCTACTATTGTTAATTAATTTGGATTCTTCGAGTTTTCCCATGGATTCACTTGGTGACATTGATGACTATATTCTGGTTAGTTTCTTTTTTGTTATTGATTCTTCCTCTTCTATCATTGCACATACTTTAGTTTTTCTTATTAAATGTGTTGGGTGATGACCCACTGAATCTTTGAATTTGAAGTTGTTATGCTTTTTTTTTTTTAATCACATGGACATTTTCTTGTTAGCTAGGTTTCTATATCTACTTATATAAATCATGTGTGATGGCGTTTAGATGCTTGATTTGATCATTATTTTCTCTTTTGGTTTGAGCAGCTTTCTGTATTTCAAGATGGTGGTAAATAAATGGGTTTTAACTTTGAAAGAGCGAGATAAGTGATTACTTTTGATTTATAATGCCTACAAGTTTACGGGATCTTAAATGTAAGAGCTTAAGTATACAATGTAACTAGTTTAACATACAAAGTTTTAGGTAAATGGTTGTTTTTGCTTGAAGATTTTGTGTGTTGCAATTTGCAGTTTTCTCCACTCCAAGCTTTGTAAAATTTAAGATAGATTCCTTTTGGTCCCTAATTGTTCTCTTTTTTATGGTTGTGGGTGAAGGGAGGGAGGGGTTGGGCTACATGAGGTTTCGGAGAAATGATACATGTAAAATACTGATTAGAACTGACTATTTATGATTTTTTTTTTTTTATTGGAAACAAACATGATTAGTAGCATTCTTGTATCAAACATACGTTGGAGTTCTATTTTGTTTTTTTGCTCATCAGTTATTGGTGATTTGCTGATAGAGAGTTAGCCTACTCCAGACAACGTGTGGAAATGTAAACTGTGTAGCACCCAAGGCATTTATGTTGGATCTAAAAGCTTGTAATCCTATGTGTTGATGGTAGGATATCTTCTTTTTATGAACTTGATCTCACCACTTTATATAGTAAGACATGAACCATTTTTCGTGTTTTCATAAATTTACATCTACTTTAGCTTTTAATGTTGCATTTTCTATTCAAATTTGAAATGCTATCAACTTCAAGCTTAGGACCAATGCATGATGAGTGATTTTTCATTCGCCTTCATGTTTTCATAACTTAGGCACTTCTCCTCTCCTATTGCAGGTATTATGTTGTCCTAGATGACAAGAAATTCACGTTAACAATCACAAAACACTCAAATATAATGATCGACAACAATTCAAGAGTCAGGGGAGGTAGTATGTTGAGGCTTGAAAATCCTTCTGCTGTTTACCAAAAGGCAGTACGATCGTATAGATGATGCTCTAGAACTAAACGATAGTTTAATTAAGTAAACGATTGGATGAAGCATTAGACGATCATGTAGACGACAGTTGACTGAAGCTAGACGATCGTGTAGATGACAGTTGAGGAGCTAGACGATCGTATAGACAATTAAACACGGAGCTATTAAGAGTGTATATGGTGTAGGAAACAACTTCAACCCAATATTTTTTAGGCAATAAGGCATTGGACAGTTGACATCTTACTCTTTCCAACACTGTTCTATTGAATCTTTCAGCTACTCCGTTTTGTTAAGGTGTGTACCTCACGGTTCTATGCCTTATTATGCCATGCTCCCTGCAAAACAAATTGAACTCCTCCCCACAAAACTCTAAACTGTTATCAGTTCTTAAATGTTTGATTTGTTTAGAGGCATGCTTCTCAATCAAGGTCTTCCATTATTTAAATCTACTAAATACTTCATCATTGGATTTTAAAAGGTAAATTGGGACCGGTGATTGTTAAAGTATGTTATAGGATTGTTGATTATATAAATAATAGTATTTTGTCTACATTAACTGCAATATTTATACGTAAAAATTTAAAAATTTAATTAATTGAATTCACATATGAAATGAGTGTTTGGAATATTTAGATGAGAGTATGTATGTAGTTAAGAAATATGTAACATAAAACCAAAAAAAAAAAAAACCATAAAATAAAGATTTTTTTCCTATAAAAATTTATGGAAAAAATTTGTGAAAAATGAAGATTTCTTCTCTAATGATCCTCCAAATTTGGAGAATCTGAAAGTGAAATTGTTGAACAAATGTGGTGACATTCCATTGGCCGCTAAGATGATAAGGGAGATTCAATTAAAAAATTGATGACAAAGTAAAATATACAGAACAACAACAGGAATAAGAAGAAAAAGAAAGATGATAATAAAATTCATGAAAAAATTACGTACCAAAAGTTTTGATTTCTTTTTGGCTTCTCATTTTATTTTACCATATTTCTATAAGAAATGTGATGAGTTAATTATTGTTCATTACCCAAGAAAGAAACAACAGGAAAAAAAAAAAAAAGAAAAAGAAAGAAAAGCTTTAAAATTGAAATAAAAAAAATGTCGTCTATATTTTATTCAAACAAATATGATATAAATATTGATTAAAAAAGTTTGAAAACAAAAATAGTAATCATAAATTGAGATTATTTAGAATCTAAAAAACTACCCCAGATACTCCAGATATATGAACTCAACTCTACAATTCAAACATATATATATGAACGTAGACCAAATAATTCTGCACTCCAAGTATAGATATATAAACTTCACATACATATAAACTCTAAACATCGTATATCAACTTGGCGTCTCAAAAAGTCCCATAATGATAATAATAAATAAATATAATAATAATAATAAAGTAAGAAAAAGTAGATGATGTGATGGCTGTCGTCAAATCACATAATCTTTTTCTTTGTTTTTTATAGTAATAATAAGAATAAACTGAAACTAATAAATAATTATAAATTTTAAAAGAAATAAATCTAAAAGAAATGCATATAGAAATAACAACAGATCACATGACATTATGAGAGAAAAAAAAAAAGTATATATTATAAAGAAACAATAACAAAATAAATAGCCAACTAATAATACCTCTTCTTTCTTTCTTTTATCTATAGGTGTTTAAGAGGAGTAAAGACTTGAAATCTGGAACACAAACATCGTCTGTTGCCTGAGGGGCAGATTCTTGGGAAAAATCCTACAAAGTTCAATTTCCAATAAGTTAGACCTTTTTGGTGTTCGAAATTTTTAAGATTTTAGGACATTGAGAGATCACTATTTTTCTCATTTCTATCTCTAGAATTTTTTTTCTTTCGATGTAAATCTCTAGCTTTTTTTTTGTCTACTAAATGACACAATGGCCACCAATTTATAGAAATTCAAACTCTTCAATTAGGAGAAAACAATAAAATCATATTTAAAATGAATAAAAGAAAGAATTAATTCAACATTATGTGATTGATTTGAAATATGTTTGACAAAATTAGTTTTTTTCCAAATTTGTTTTGATACAAATATTCCATATGACTATTTGACCATTCAAATTGTATTCTCCCTCACAATATATTTTATTTCACTTTATTATGAAACAAAACAAAATATTTCAATGTTAATTATTCAAAACTTTTTTATTTTTTTGTTTGTTTTATATTTAAAAGCTAGCAGCAAATTCTTAATTATGACAATAACACGAAATTAACATAATTAAACCGGACAAAAATAGGTCGCTGCGAATTACATAAACTACACCCTATTTCATCTCTCTCTCAATATATACAAGTACCTTTGCCAAAACCCGAATCAACTCAACAAAAATATCCAATCGTTCCTCCAACTACTATCATTAGAATAAGACATATGTTACCAACATGGAATGTCCTAAAATTTTCTCCCCCTTTGTTATTGTTTAGGCTAACATTAACTTTACATGGCACTAAACCTGTTTTGACCAAAAGCTACCCAAAGTTTACCGTTAAACCCTCCCATTATAGAAACGCCATTTCTCAGATTGAGCCCTCTAGCCCAACACAAGGATATAATGAGAAATTTAGGGTTGCAATTCAAATTCTTTTTATATTTTTAGATTTACTAATTTGTATTTTGCAGATAATTTAGATACTATTTTCGAAATCTTTTCGACTACGTAATCCAACACTTTGCAAATTTTGAAAACATGTTTTTTTTTCCCATATTTTTATTGTATCAAAAATTTAAATTTTAAATTTTAGAATACAAAATTATACTAAAAAAATGTTAGGAATATAGCATGCTATAAGCTCAACTATTTGTTATTAACTTCAAATAGGTATTTAAAAATATATGATATTACTAAATAATAATTATGCAAAAATTAATTTTAACATTAAACCTGTTCAATAATACTTTAAAATCACTCTAAATAACAATAGTTTGTTGTCAACTCAATATTTAATGGCTGGTAATCCATATAACCCGTTTATGGTTTTCTAGTATGTTATAAAAAAAAAAAAATCACAGATAGAGAAAATGTCAAACTATTTACAAAAATAACAAAAAAAAAATACTGATAAACATCCATAAACATCTATTAGTGATAGACTTCTATCAATTTCTATCACTGATAGACTTTTATTAACCTCATCAAAGAAGATTAAAAATTTTGTTTTTTTTTTTTTGTGTAAATAGTTTCCTTTATTTTTCTATTTTTTTAAAATCCCCCTATTATCAAACACATTTAAAAAACTATTTAAATTATAAAAAACTTCCGAATATGCTATTAAACATATATCTGAAAACGTGAAATGCAATTCTACTTTTTTGAATCCTTTGTTTTTAAATTACTATTATTGTATTCCCTATCAAACATTCTCTTAATCTTTTCAATAAATCTTAATAGTAGTCCTCTCAATAATATAATTATTTTTTATCCAACTTTCCAAAATAATAATGATATTCATTCTAGAAAACGAAAATTTATGTGTTTAGCTCATAATCGGAACGACACTAGTAAGGTTACATTTTCTTGAACCTTACTAATATAATGCAACAAGAGTTATTTTTACTAATCTTATATTTACTCTTGTTACTAATATAATGCAACAAGAGTTATTTTTACTGTTTTTAAATTTATGTGTTTAGCTCATATCGGAACGACACTAGTAAGGTTACACTTTATTACAAACATGGGGTAAGGAATATTGTAATAACTAACCTTTGGGTCGAAGATGCTATGCTTTAACGAATTAAGTTATGCTCAAGATCGATATAAGGTTGGTGTTGCCAATATTTTTAAGGATGAGGTTACATTGGGTGTTGCCAATATTTTTAAGGATGTTGTGGGAGTTGTTTTCTAACATATTTGTCATCTTGTCCTTTGGATTACACTTCAGGATATTCCTGCAAATCTTGTTCCAGATAGAATGATGTTTCTTCAAATCCTAATTATGTAGAATACATTTTTCTTATATGGAAAATTATGGGTGATTATTCTCATCATTTTGTTTCCTTTTCTGAGTTGTGCAAAGTATGTTTTAGAGTTGTTCTCTTTTTGGTTATCCATATTTCCGAGGATATTATACTCATTTTAGTCTTAGCCACTATAAAGAATATTTGAGTCATTGTTATTGTGTTGGTTTCAAAAAAACACAAGGATGTCAATCTTACGATTGTGAAGTAGGTTGTGCTACTATTGATGTTTCTTTAGATCTTGGTAAATCATTTACTACATTTTGAGAAGAGATTCTCAAACTTAAAGGGAGTCTAAGTTTGTCGAGTGAAGTTGTCTACATTAGAAGTTAGAAAGCTAAGTTTCATTGAGAGGGAGTCTAATACTTAAGGGGAGCTTAAGTAATCGCTTGGTAATACTTTCACATTTAGGGGGAGCTTAAGTTTTATTGAGAGGGTCTCCCACTTCTATAACCCAGCTTGTTGCAATGTCACATACTTTGGGAATGTATGCCTAGTTGAATATCTTTATTATATAAAGAGTTAAACAATTACAACGAAGTACTTATATGATAGACTCCATCGTTAGCATCTCACGTAAAGCCTATTCTTCAGTTTCAACACTAGGTCCCTCCTAAGTTTTAGCTCCTCTCACTACCGCTTGCAAGCTTCTCCCATGCTTTTAATGAGATCCCCTTAATATAACATCAACTACTCATCCTGAGTTCTCACTCACTACCTAAGTGATTTACTATATTCATACACAATCAACCTAGTCTAAATAACTACTAGCAATATTCTTAAGAACAGAGTACAAAAAGTTCACAAACAGTGCATAAGGGTTGAGGTTTAGACCGGCTCTAAAACCCTTAAAACACACACTTATTTCAAAGGAGCTAACTTAAAAATAAACCCGACCATCAATATATATGATACAATCTTCAAAAGATATTTAAAGAAATAAATTATTTTATGCAACAATAAGAAAACAAGTCAATGAATATGTGCTGCACGCTTCAACCGACATAAAATATTTTAGGTACTTTTAATCGTTAGGTAGAGAATCTACAAGATATAAAATATTTTACTTGACATAGTACGTGTTATAGAACATGTTACTCATGTTTTGCCTATAACAAATCAATGAATATACCACCATACTAACATTTATGTGTTTTTCATATATATTTTAGTTATATTATCAATTTTTTTAGGGATATAATGAAGATGTTTATTTATCTCCATGCCAATGTTGAACCATTAACATATGAAATTGTTGCAGAGGCAAGAGTTTAAAACCTAAATTCAAACATAATATTATTCTATTATTAGTAATATACATATATAAATTGAATTACTTATGAGAAATTATTGAGAATTTCGTTGGTGCTCCACTATTATTAGACCTTTGCTCTGTCTTCCAAAATAACCACCTAAAATGGAACCATGCTCATCTCTCTTCTCTGTATAAAAACTCTTTGCTAAGCCAAACCGCAAACACACCAAATCTTGAAATCCAAAACATTCAACTATTCCAACAACTATCTTAAAAATATGGCATTTTCCAACATTCTCTCCTGCCCTTTGTTTGTTGGGGCTAACCCTAACCCTAATCCTAGCTTCCATTGCCCCCGTCATGGCCGAAAGCTACCCTAAGAACTACATTGCCGCCCACAATGCCATCCGTGCAGAGGTTGTTGTCGAGCCCGTCCATTGGAACACTACCTTAGCAGCGTACGCTCAAAATTATGCTAACACGAAGATTGCCACTTGTCAGATGGAACACTCTGGAGGACTTTATGGTGAAAACCTAGCAGAGGGATACGAAATAATGACAGCAGAGACAGCAGTGAGTCTCTGGGCCGATGAGAGAAAACATTATGACTACAATTCTAATACGTGTGTCAATGACTCTAGCCATTGTCTTCATTATACACAGTTGGTATGGAGGAACACCAAATCTATTGGTTGTGCCCAAGTGAAATGCCAGAACAATTGGGTTTTTCTGATTTGTAACTATTATCCTCCTGGCAACTATATAGGCCAACGTCCATATTAAAAGTATGTAATCATTAACAGGTTTGTTCATTGGGTATTTAATAAGAAAAAAAAAACAAAAAACAAAATTTAATACAGATATTTTTTATACAATTTTTTTTTTTTTTTTTTGTTATCATACAATTTGTATTAGAATTATATTTTAATTTGAATGTTGAACACATGGACATATGAATAAGTATATATGACCGAATATCCCATTTGGATTGAGTTTGAATTTAAATTTGGATGAACTATATTAACCCAACCCAACCCATCCGATATCTCATTTGGATTGAGTTTGAATTTAAATAAATTAAAATTTTGTATGGGTCCAATTCATGGATTCATCCATCTGGATTGAATTGAATTAGGCTATGTTTTATTTTTAAATTTCAAGTGTATTTTTTTTTTCTTACTGTTCAAATTATACATATTTTGATTCTAATTTTATTTAATTTCATAATTCTTTTTTATTACTTATTCTCCAACAACTTTTAAAAATTTAAAATTTTAAGCATTTGTGTAATGTAAATTTTCAAATAAATATGGAAATTGAGTTGCAAATTTTAATCCAACTAGATATGTATAGATGCATATTAATATATATATAGACACATATAGATACATATTAACATTTTAATTTTTCTTAATACAAAAATTTGAATTTATGATTGGAACAAGCCAAACAATCCAACCGAAATATTTTATAGTTGGGATGGGTTGAGTTGGATTTCTTATTAAATAAGGGTTGTAATTTAGTTTGAAAAATTGACAACCCTAACTAACAATTGTATTGAGTCTAACATGTGTTTCAGATTGGTATACTTAAAGTATAGTATTGATATTTCAATTATATATCAATATTAATTTAAAATGCATTTCAAGTATATTATTTAGTATATCAATAAAATATCATCATTCCTTCAAAAAGTTATACTAAATATTACATTGGTGTATCATTAGTTTACAGTCATCGCACATTGATTAAAAAATCATGTAAAATATAACATTGATGTATCAATAGTATATCAATAGTACTCACTAAAATTTGATTTCAAGTAAATCAGTAATGTACATTTAATGTATCAACACTCATTCAAAATTTTCAAGTATACTATTAGAGCATCTGTGGTTTATCACCACTTATTCAAAATTCATTTAAAGTAAAATATTGATGTGTAAAAATTGTTAAATCTCTAATTGATGCAAAAGTTTAAGTTAATGGGTTATGATAAATTCAATTGTATCAA
This sequence comes from Benincasa hispida, assembly GCF_009727055.1. Lineage (NCBI taxonomy): Eukaryota > Viridiplantae > Streptophyta > Magnoliopsida > Cucurbitales > Cucurbitaceae > Benincasa > Benincasa hispida. The sequence continues at coordinate 35,762,194 of NC_052353.1, forward strand.
TATTGATACTCTCCCTCTAGGCTTGAAGATTTATAAAATGCTAAACAATGGTAATCAATACTAAATGGGAGAGGAAAGGATGTTGAAGGAGTTCGAACATGACTACCTGCTCTATACCAAACTAAATAACTAATTGACCTACATAAGTTTATAGGTTTTGATATATTTACGATTAATCGCAATGGACAACACTTTTAGGGATAATAAGAATGTGTATGGCAACATCTTTAATGAATTGCAAACATAGCAAAATCTATCAACAACAGACTCTATTGCTAATACATTCCTACTCGCGATACGACCTATTGTTGACAGACTCGGATAACTCAATTTAAATTTTGCTATATTGTGAACTCTGAATGCCAATTTTACACTTAAGTGTGTTTTCTTATTTAAATTGTCTTAATTTTCCACTTAATTGTGTGTCACTATTTAAATTTGTATAAATAAGTTGAGTAGGTTGATGAGAAAGTTAGTATGAAATGGTGAAGAAAGAATGGGGATTTGAAAAGAAAAAAATATGGAATTGAGTTGGGAAAGTTGGGGAAAAAAAATAAGTAGGTTGAGCTAGTGTGGAATAATATAGAAATTGAGTTTGTGAAATTTCAGCTAAGTATAGAGAAGTTATGTGAAATGCGTTATGGCTGAAGAACTGAGGAGAAAATGGAATTTATGTGAAATGCGAAAAATATGGGAAATTACTTTGGAAAAATTTGGAAAATCTGTGTAAAAATATCACAAAGTGGTGAGCAAACGTGTACGGAGAACAATGATTGCAGTAGTTAAAAGCGAGATCATTGAGAGTGAGATTAGCGAGATCATTGAGATCGAGACCGGCGAGATTGGAGAGGAAATGGGAGAGAGAGAGATTGGATAGAAGATGGGAGAGAGCGAGTCCAGCGAGAAAGCTGGAGAGAGAGAGAGTGGAGAAAAGTTAAAGCTGGAGAGAGCGAGATTGGAGAGAGCATGACTAACGAGATTGCTGGAGAGAGCGAGAGTGAAGAGAGCGAGACTAGTGAGAAAGTGGGAGAGAGTGATACTGCCGAGAGTGGAGAGAGCGACACTGCCGAGAGTGAAAAGAGTGAGAGCGCCTATGCTTTAGCCTTGCTTTGTCCGATTCGAACGTCACGCCCACGCCTCGCCTCTGCATTGAACGGCCGAGCAAGCTTCTGGGCGATGTATTTGGACGCGTTGGGGTGGATTATCCATTTAAAAATCCTAACTTGAATACAAACAAAGCTTGAAGATGTAAGGACAAACGTCAATTAAAATCTAGGTGTCCGATTAAGAGAAATTCTTAAACCCTAAGAAATTGTGTTAGATGCGTTTGGGAAGAATACATTGAACCAAGATGAAGTCAGCATACGTATCTATTGGTACTGAAGTACGTTTGAGAAGGTACCAAGCCAACGGGATACTGAAGTACATTGGAGAAGGTATCCTAGTAGCTGGATATTGAAGTTCAAGGAGAAGGTATTTGAGTAGTAGTACCTAATGTGTGAAGGTACTTAGTGTGGCCACATGTGAATAAAGTCAGAGATTGAACAAAAGGGTTCTCTCTGGACTAGTAGTTGGTGTTGAGATTATTTTACCAGATATACAGTACTTTGACTTGAGAAATGATTTTACTGTTTTATGTTTAAAACAGTTTTATATACATTTCGCTTGGAAAATATTTATGCTACAAAAGTTTATATCTCAGATAAAACTATTTTCTGAAATTATGCAGGAGAATTTACTATGTTTTCTTGGTCACTCACTGGGCGTAAGCTCACCCCGTTTTTAACTGTTTTTCGTTTTTCCTCCCCACAGGTAGCGGTCAAATCCTCTGAAGACAACTCAGTATCTGCTCTGTCACTAAAGGACCAAAAGACTTGTAACCGTTTGCTAGGTGGTTACTTTTAATATTGTACACATGTTACTATTGTTCATATAGGAACTAGGGTTTGTGGGTTTTGGGAATTGTAAATCTAATGTTGTAAATACTCTAAACATATTCAGTTTCTAAGTTAATAAATTGTGGGCCTAAAGACGTCCCGTTGCATATGAATTATAATTGGTATCAGAGTTATTCCGCAAGAGTTTAAGGCAGTAAGTGTCAGCCCAAGGGTTGGTAACTGCTGCAGTCACGCCTTTCTCTAGGCTAAGAAGGTGGTCTGGGGCAGGGTGTGACATATATCTAGTTTTTTTTTTTTTTTTTTTTGCATGTGTACTATATTTTCTTATATTGTAGACTTGATTGTTGTATTTTCAACTACCTCGGTATTTATTTATATCTTTATCTATATTAATTTCAAAAGAAATTTTGCAAGGTTGTTAATTGATAGCTTATGTCTACTGTTTAGGGATGTTGATAGTAGGTGAAGACCGAACCACTAGAAATTCTCTAGGACCGAGTTACGTGCAGGGAATTATATTTCTTATTTACGTTTTTAATGGCGGATTTTTAAAAGTACAAAAAGAAGGGATACTATTTACACAAAATAGTAAAATTTTAATCTTCTTTGATAGAGGCTAATAGAAGTCTATCAGTGAAACAAATTGATAGATATTGTTGATAGAAGTTTATGAGTGTATATCAGTGTTTTATTTTTTATTTTTTTGCTAACTTTGTAAATAGTTTGACATTTTTTTTAAATCTCTATTAAATATAATATTTTTCTTTAAAAAAATATATTGGTCGGGAAATACCTGTTTAAATGGTCAATTGTTCATAAAAGAAAGAAGAATTATAAAAAAAATAAAAATTATGACTAAAAGCACTTCCATCAAAATTCAAGAATTTAAGAACTTCTCTCCTATGACATTTGTTCATGGTGTTTGGTATAGATGGCATTATAATAAGAAATGTTAGTGAGTTCAAATTTTGAGAATTGAGATCATGTTTGAGATGAGTTTAATGTTGAAAATGTTGAAATCTTAATTTTATTGATGTTGGATGGAAATATGGATAAGATGTTGATTTCGGCGCATATTTCTTGAAAAACTGTAAAACCAAAAAATTCTAAAATAAATTTAAATTAGTAAATAAACATTTTATGATTATTAAACAAGTTAACATGTATGTTATTTATATTATATTTACATTAGTGAAATTTTGAGTTCAGTTGTTTAAAAATAATGAGGTTTAATTAAACTGGACTCAAAATGTAAAACTATTTGAACCTAGTGAAGAATGGTTAACCTGAGGTTTAATTAAAGTGGACTCAAATAGATTATCATCGAGCCTCTTTTTAATGAAGAGTGTTTAACATGAAGTTTACATTTACTGAAGAGTGGTTAACAATAATTATCATCGAGCCTCGTTTTAATGTAAAAATCAATATTTATAAGTATTTGAAATGCCAACTTGAAAACATTCCATGAATGTATTGATTTTAAAAAGTAATCCACATGGCTTCTTTCCTCATTCACAAGAGAAAGCAAATGGGTCTTCCATCGGTAAATGCACAAATTTACCATAATATTATTACTTTCCATAGCTTGCCGGTGAACGAAGTCTCAAAGTCTAAAGGGGATGTTTTTGCTGAAAATGCATCCATTTACCAATTTATTATAAAGCCCTTTTTCTTGCAGGGGCTACCTATGAACAATTAACTGTCGTATTTATATTATTGATTTCAGAATGAAACTCTATATTAATCTAATATGATTTATCAGAGGCCATACATCCGAAATGAGTGTTTGGTCGAAAAAATTTAAATCCCACTAAACAATGATAAATCTAAAAGCACACTGTATTGAAGGAGCATGTTGAATATCTCACATTAGAAAGATAGAGTGACCTTAAAATTAGTTTCAACATGAAACCGAGTTTATCTAATAGGGATCATAGCCCATAAATCCCAAACGGATATTCAATTCAAAAAATGAGGAAAACTTAGCAACAAAATGTTAACCACTCTTCACTAGGCCCAAATACTTAAGATTAATGCTGGAAAGATGAAGAAATATTCTGCCAAACCCTCGATGATCGATACTCGAAGCTCGATGTCTTCCTACTCGATGTTCGATGATCATTATCTTCTTCATCTGACGAGTCTCTGTTAAATCCTCGATGAAACTCGATGACAACTGAACTAATATTCGATCTTACGCGATGATTCTTGAACAATCCTCGGTGCGACTCGAAGGTGAAAACGATCAACACAAAGCTACTTGATAGTGAAGATCGATGCAAGATTGAACTCGATACTCTGTTATTCGATGCGATTTGAATGGTGAAATTATAGCGCGTGATTTGCAGAAAGAAGATAATCGTATAAACAAGAAAGATAAAGGCAAGAAGATGAAACACAATGTTTATGTGGTTCGGCAAGATTGCCTACGTCCATGGGAAGATCCAAGTTCTTTTACTAATAAAGATTGCGTACAGTTTTTGTTGTTTACATAAAACTAGGAAAAATGATGATAACTCTCTGTTTTTGTTTTAAAGATCAGGGGTATTTATAGAGCATACCAGCGGGCCGTTTACATCAAAAAATTAGTTATAAACAAATAAAAACCAAGGTATTTGAGTAAGAGATTCTTCAAACTCTCCACCTTGACTCTAATGCCTTGCAATCTTCTAATCTTCCTGATTCTAACCGTTTTGTCTACCCTGTGTCTGGAAGCTCGAAACCAACTTGTTCTGAACATTTAATCAATTTAAGCTTTGAAATAGGTTTTATTAATATGGCAACTACATTTTCTGAAGTATGAACCTTTCAAATTTCTATCTCCCCTGTCTCAAGTTTATCTCTAATGAAATGATACTTGATATCAATGTGCTCAGTTCTATTGTGGTATTGTGGATTTCGGGACAAATGGATAGCACTTTGGTTGTTATAGTAGAGTTTCACCATTGTTTGATCTATTCCAAAGTATTTCAGCAAACCCTTAAGCCACCATGCCTCTTTGATTGCTTCTGTTAAAGCCATATATTCAGCTTCTATTGTAGATAAGGCTACTATAGGTTGTAATGTTTCTTTCTAGCTGATTAGATTAGAACCATAAAGGAAAAGGTAACTTGTTAAGAACCTTCTTTTATCCAAATCACCAGCATAGTCAGTATCCACATATCCATAAATTTCTAAGCTTGGTTCAGCTGATCTTTGGTAGACTAATATTGAGTTTTCAGACCAAACCAAGTACCTTAGGATCCATTTACTACCCTCCCAGTGTCTCTTATCAGGATTAGACATATATCTACTAACTAAGCTAGCTGAATATGAGAGATCAGGTCTGGTAGAAATCATTAAATACATTAGGCTTCCGACTGTTTGATTAGAGGGTATGACAGCCATTTGTATATGATGTTCTTGGTCAGAATCTTTAGGAGAGTTAGCTGAGGATAGCTTAAAGTGCTGAACAATAGGTAAGCTCACTGGTTTTGCATCATTCATGTTGAACCTTTTAAGGATCTTCTCACAGTAATTGGACTGATTGATGCTTAGAATAGACTCTTCTTTTTTCATTTGGATCGCTATTTCTAGGACTTTGCTTTCTATTCCCAAATCCTTCATATCAAACTCCTTTTTTAAGAGGTTTTAAGATGGGTTAGATCTCCATTGGACCTTCTTACCAACAACATATCATCTACATATATGAGTAGGTATACCTTGTCCTTGTAAGAACCTTGAGCCACTAAGGTTTGGTGTAGGGGATGGTCTCCATAGGTCTAAATGGACATAATCCAATGTTTCTTTGGTGATATGTTGAGATTTTGGGAAACTTTGTTTCGTTGCTTTACCTAAAATGCAGTGTTCACAAAAGGAAAGGTGCTCACTGATACCTTTGGGTAATATACCTTGCTTGGATTGTGCTTGCATCCCTTTTTCACTAATATGGGATAGCCTATTGTACCACAAGTCAACATCTATTAAGCTTGCTATTGAAACCGTGTAGGCACTTGTCATCATCTCTACTCCTCTCAGAATATAAAGATCATTGACCTTTTCACCAACGAACACAACCTTGGAATCCTTGATCACCACAAGAACTCCACCTTTTCCTCTACATTCACACCCAATGGAGTCCAGCGTACCCAGAGATATCAAGTTTTTCTTGAGCAAAGGTAAATATCTCACATTTCTTAGAAGCTTGATTGATCCTTCCGTTAACTTCAAGTATACTAAACCAACCCCATTAATCTTGCAGGCTTCATTGTTTCCCATGTACACAGATTCTCCATCTACATCCTTGTAAGTATTAAACCCAGGTCTAAAAGGTGTCATATGATAGGTAAAACCAGAGTCAAGTACCCAATCATGCTTCCCAAGAGGACTGATTTGGTTGGTTTGGTTTCTACTGGATTCTAATGAAGGAACTCTAAATCGATCGTTCCAAATCCCAATTAGAAAGAACACAAACAATTATAGTCTAAACAGAAACGATTAAGCATAATAAAAAATTACTGCATACTAGTTATAAAGGAACAAACAAGGGATAGAGTATGCAAACCTTTGAAGACCTTTCTTCATGTATCCCTCGATCGTTTAGCAAATCGTTCAATCAGCACGAACTCGAACGCAACTATCAAAACACGATCTAAACGAATGTCTGAATGAATCTTGATCCCAATCGAATCCAACTTGATCCTCAAACTAAATTAGAACACCAACATAATTGTTACCTTGGTATTCTCGGTGTGAGAATCCATGAGTTGTGGGCTCTGTATGATTTTAGATTGAGGAAAACAGGAGGTAGATGATCAAGTAGATGATCGAGTAAGTGGGAGATGAATGTTGTCTATCGTATAGACAAAATACTCGATCTTTTAGTAAACAGAAGCCTATCGTATAGACTTTTACTACTCGATCGTTTAGCAACAACTAAACGAGTAACTATCGTATAATCAACTCGATTGTGTATGTTCTCTATGCTATCATTTAGTAAAAACCATTTTACTTGATAGCCTTTTTGTGATATTAATCCGAATGAATCATCAATTGAATTATTGGAAAATTATTTTCGTTTTTATCTCACAGTTACCATAAAACATCCAATAACCTCCCACTCAATTTGGTTATTAGAGAAAAAGAGTAATTAATTATCATATAATTAATATGTGATAAATAAATATAATAACCAACTTATCATGTTTTATTTATAACTTATAGTTTTAATATTTCATCATATGAAACATATAAACCATAATTCTTTATCTATTTTATGGTATTTAATATAAATCATATTTATATTAATTCCTCCAATGATAATGTATCAAATACATTGAATCAATTATATCATATATAATTGAATTTCCTCTTGTTAATTTAAACACTTCAAATTAACCAAAAATCTGATTCTCATGTTGAACCCATTGAGCTACCAAGGGGACCTCATAGACCTGTAGCTTGAAGCTCCAACGATACGTGAATAACTGACTAAACTCTTTAGTCACGAGTTTCTCTATCCATTAACGGTTAGTCATTCCACTAAAGACCGATAGTTGCACTTTTTGCACTATAGATATATTTATGTGTTCATATGACCACTCAACAGTGCGATGACCCTTCACAAATCACTTGTAGGCTAGTTTACCGTTTTGCCCTGTGTAGTTACATCTAATTCCTTAAGTACCATTGATTCCTCTAATGAACAATATGTCATAGTCCTACTATGACTAAGTGCTCTCGGGCCAGGAGAGGGTCTAGACACTATGTTTAAGACTAGGAATCAGCTCTTAAGGGAGCAATTTACCTACTTACCCCTGCTTGGGGGAAGGAGTGAATTCCATCTTGTGTAGCTAGTTCCCAGTTCCCCAATCAGATGAATCCCCAAAATGGTAGGCTTGTTGAGTTTGCAATCTGGCCACTCTCATCCATTCAAATCAAGGTACCACCCTCATAGGCAGAAGTTCCCAACTCACTCAGGATGAAGGTCATGTAACCTACGGTCATTTTAGTTAAATATAAGTCTCATTTATCAACGGCGTTATATAAAGAGACTAATCATCTCGTGGTCTGGTCTTATACAAACTCTTTCTATAGGATACCTCCACTCGCATGTATCCACGTGAATAGTCAGGATCAGACTATTTGTAACACTTTACAATACTTGTAACATCTACAAAGCGGACCGTGTCCGTAATGTCACCAGGATAAGGTATCCCTCCTTTATCCTTATACTACAAAACATTTAGATTATTACATAAGGCATTATCCACATATATGTCTCCACATACATGGTTAAGTTAGATGAAATAACATTTATTTTATTAATAAAAATATGTGTACAAAATATTTACAAACTACGAGACCACCAGGAGAATTAGTACAACAATCCCAATAATCTCCCACTTGTCTCAATGCCTCGGGAGACTAATGTACAATACATAAACAATACGATATATAATAAACTAGGGCATACTCTATACCCCAATATCATCTCCCACTTGCCCTAGACAAGTGTCGCATGTCCCGTAGACCTGGACTCTCCAGATGACCGTCGAATACTTTAGCCGTGAGAGCCTTTGTAACGGATCAGCAACGTTGTGCTCCGACACGATATTCGTGATTATCACATCACCATGATGCACAATCTCCCTAATCAAATGATACTTCCGTTCTATATGCTTTCCTTTTCGGTGACTCCAAGGGTCCTTAGAATTTGCCACAGCCTCACTATTATCACAATAGAGTGTGATCGACAAAGACATATTGGAAACAACTTCTAAATCGGTAAGGAACTTCCTAAGCCAAACTGCCTCTTTAGCAGCATCACAAGCGGCTACGTATTCGGCTTCCATAGTGAAGTCCACGATGCATCCTTGCTTGATGCTTCGCCAAACTACAGCCCCTCTATTCAGAGTGAACACTGATCCTAATGTCAATTTCTGAGAATCTTTATCTGTAAACCCCGAACTCTCGGTTTTCTAGATAAGCATGTTAGCCAAAGGAATGTTATATTACATATTTATTAAAGTAGCAATTCATGTTTGTTTATAGGAGTTATGATGGAAGGGAAGGAAAAACATATTAAATGAGGGGTCCCCTTGAACTTAGGAGGCGACGGGAAGTTTCCAAAAGAGGAATTTCAAAAGCATGGTTTCGGCAATTGACATGAGCAAATTTAGTAAAATAAGTGCCATTCGAAAATTGAGAGAATCTAGTTTTCGAGGTTGTCTTGCTGGAGAAAGATTGCAGGAGGAGAAGAACAAGAAGTGAAGAAATTTCAGAGGAGGTAGAATCTCGGGTTAGTTAGGGCCCGAGGTGAGATTGGAAGTTCCAGGCAAAACTATAAGGAATTCTCGACTGAAATTTTAAGGTAGGAATTAACTCAATTCTAAATAAGATTGTAGAAGGAAATTTCTTGAAACGAGCTCTGGATTTTGAGTTATGAATTTTTGAAGTTATAACAGGGAATCGGTGCAAAAGTAGACAACTGCTTGGGAAGAACAAATAAACAGTTCGCTGTGGGGAGTTAGAGCAAGATATAGGAATGAGGATCTCGCTTATAAATGAAATCTCGCTAATTTTGTGATAAGGATCTCGCTCTAGAAAGAAATCTCGCTAGGATGAAAATTTGCTAGAAAAAGGTTGGTCTCGCTAGCAAGGATCTCGCTGATCTCACTAGCAAGGATCTCGTTGATCTCGGTAGCAATGATCTCGCTGATCTCGCTTACGAAGATCTCGCCAGTAGAGCTGTCTTTATTGATTTGTTACTTAAGTAAATGAATTATTTGTTGTATTTTACTAAGAATTCTAAGTAGTTTAATCGGAAATTATTTCCTTTCAGGCCAAGAAGAGCTAGGAGAGGCGTATAAAACGTTCAGAGCCCTAAAGAGCGATGAGTGACTAAGTGAATTAATGTCTCCAATACTTATATATATAAGATCAAGTAAGTTACAGTGACATTAATGATGAATTTATACTCCCCCAAACAACAAATGGTTGGAGAATAACTTAACGCATGTTTCTTGGCTTGTATATGTGTAAAACAAGCCAAGGTATGTCATGTAGTCACTACAAAAGTTAAGTTTCTAATTTTATAATAGCTTCCTAGGGGAAGGTTATGATAGAATGAGTTCTTGTATAAATGATAGGCAATGGAACTTAGTTTGATGTTACAAAATACCCCGGTACTGAAGGACATTTGAGAAGGTACCTGACCAACTTGATACAGAAGGACATTTGAGAAGGTATCTTAATAGCTCGATACTAAAGGACAAGTTTGAGAAGGTATCTCAGCAGAAGTACTTAAGATATGATGGTACTTAGCATGGCCACGTGCACGTAGGCAGTTATGAGTGAGAGGCCGAAGTATGGGTCTCTGGGCCGGTAATAAACGTTGGGAACTAGAGTGGTTAGGCTCGTTCTCAATTAAGGAATAATAATATTTAATGATGTCTACGAATGGTTTAAACCTACATTTAAAGACAATTACTTGATTTACTCATTTGTATATTTACAAGCTTATAGTGATGGAATGCTTGATGTTATACAATTCTATAGTCACTCATTGGGCTTTTAGCTCACAAAATTTCTGTGTTTTCCCTTTTCAGGTAGCGGTCAATTTCCTCAGGGTTGATCTTGCTGCTGCTTACCACTGAAATACTCAGCTTATTAAAAAGACTTAGGTTGATGATCTGTTTATGTATACATGTTTTGAGAGGACTAGGGCTTCTTTAGGAATGTTTGGACCATCTGTGAATAATTTTCTGTAAATGTTATGTCATGACTGTATGCATGTATTTATGTAATCTTTGTAGAACCTCAAGGGAGGTTTTCTGTATGTGTATATTACTAATGTTTTAAATAGGTTGGTATTTAGATTAGAAGGCTTGGGCGGTGGGTGCTGGTAGTAGGGCTAGTAACTACCACGGTCATATCCTCTTCCAGAATAAAAGGGTAATCTGGGTGGGGGTGTGACACTATCAGTCTGAAAGTCAGAGTCTGTGTATCCTGTAAGGATCAAATCCTTTTCTCCATACACGAGCATATAGTCTCTCATTCTCCAAAGATACTTGAGAATCATTTTAACTATCGTCCAGTGATCTAATCCTGGATTGGACTGATATCGGCTGACAATCCCTACTGCATAGTAAATGTCTGGTCTAGTACATAACATTGCATACATAATGCTACCAATAGCCGATGAATAGGGAATCCATCTCATTTCCTCAACCTCTCGAGATGTCTTAAGACACTGTTCTTTAGACAAAACAATTCCATGCCTGAAGGGTAAGAAACCCCTCTTGGAATTCTGTATCGAGTACCTGATCAATATCTTGTCAATGTAAGATGCCTGAGGCAAGGCCAACCTTTTGTTTTTACGATCCTTTATGATCTGGATCCCTAGAACAAACTGCGCCTCTCCGAAACTTTCATTTGGAATTAGACGACTAGCAATTTTTAATGTCAGTCAGAAAACCTACATCATTCCCAATGAGTAGGATATCATCCACATACAATACTACGAAAGCTACTGAGTTGTTGATGATTTTCTTGTAAACACAAAGTTCATCAACATTTTGATCAAAGCCAAATGATTTTAACGTACTATCAAATCTAATTTTCCAATATCTAGACGTTTATTTCAGCCCATAAATGGACTTATTAAGCTTACAAACCTTTTGCTCTTGATTTGGAACAACGAACCATTTCTGTTGAGCCATGTAGATGGCCTCCTTACCATTCAAAAAGGAAGTGTTGGCGTCAATTTGCCAAATCTGATAATCATAAAATGTGGCTATGGACAGGAGAATCTTGATAGATTTCAACATGACAACAGGTGAGAAAGTTTTCTCATAGTCCACTCTCTCGACTTGGATATAACCCTTTGCCACGAGTCTAGCCTTAAAGGTCTGCACCTTTCCATTTACACTTCTTCTTCTCTTGCAGATCTACTTACAACCTATAGGTTTTACCCCATCAGGTTGTTCCATAAGTTCCCAGACGGAATTGAAGTACATAGACTCCATTTCTTGATTCATGACTTTAATCCAGTCATCTTTGTCAACATCCTCTATTGCTTGCTTATAACACAGTGGATCCTCAACTGCATCATCATATATGATGTTTTGGGCTTAGTTAAATCCATGTAGCGTTCTGGTGGGTTTGCAACCCTCCAACTACGTCGACGAAGTCTCAACTCTTGAGATGATTGACTAGATGAACCGAGATCAACAACTCTTGTTAATCTATCAGTCTACAGTCTACTCAACAACTCATGTTGAACTCTTAGTAGTCTCATTAGAAATCTGATTTAAGACAAGCTTACTTCGTGCTTTATGATCCTTGATGTGGTATTCTTCTAAGAAGATAGCATTTGTCGACACAAATACCTTGTTTTCACTTGGATCCTATAAGTATCCACCCCTCGTTTCTTTGGGGTAGCCTACAAATAGGCAAACTTTCAAACGCGGTTCTAACTTTTTTAGGGTTGGCCATAAGCACGTGAGCTAGACATACCCAAACCCTTAAGTGGCGTAAACTACCTTTACGACCTCTCTATAACTCAATAGGTGTTTCAAAAACATTCTTTGAGGGAACATTGTTCAAAATGTAACCTACAGTCTCCATTAAAAATCTGCAAAACGAGTCTGGAAGATGAGCATAACTCATCATAAACCGAACCATGTTCAACAGGCTTTTGTTTCTCTTTTCTGATACACAATTTTGCTGAGTTCTACTTGAGGCCCAAAGTTTGGACATAATTCCATGTTCTATCATATAGTTATGGACTTCTAAGTCCACCATACTCTCCAACAGGCTTTTATCTTCTTACCTAAAAAGTTTTCAACTTCAGCCTTATACTCCTTGAACTTTTCAAGAACGTCAGACTTATGTTGCATTAGATATAGATACCCACCTCGAGCTCTTACACTCATCGGACCACAGAGGTCTGAATGTATAAGCTCAAGGATTCCTTGGCTCTATAACCTTTTTCAGTAAAAAGTCGTTTGGTCATTTTGCCTTCAAGACATGATTCACATATTGGCAACGAGTTTTCTTCTAAACCATTTAGAAGTCCACATTGCACCAACTTCTCAATCCAATTGAAGTTGATGTGACCTAACTTTAGATGCCAAAGATGGGCGTTTTCTTTAGGAGAAAACTTTGGTCTTTTTGCAGTTGTTGTTGTTTTGAACATTTCAGTATTAAGCAAGGATTTTATGACTAACGACCTTAGTACATACAAGTTATTTTCTATTGAACCAGAACCAATCTCCATAACATTCTTAAAAATAAATACTTTATTTTCAGAAAAAACAGATAGAATAACTTTGTTCAATCAGACAAGAAACTGAAATTAAGTTCTTCTTGCTATGAGAAACTACATAAACATTATCCAGTAAAAGATAATGTTTATTGTCCAAAAATAACTTTAGCCTGCGTACAACAACAGTTGAAACAACCTCACCAGTACCTACTTGAAGAGTTAACTCTCCATCTTCCAACATTTTTCAGGAACTAAATCTTTGGTAGGAAGAAGTTACGTGGTTAGTAGCACCTGAGTCAAGTATCCAGGCAGAATCAACATTCTCTACCAAACACGTCTCCATGAAAAATAAATAATATTTACTTTCTTTAGACTTTATCCTCTTCTAAAGAGTAGTGTGATCGGTATCAGAACCTATATAATCTTTAAGTTCCATTTCAGAGAACAATTCTCGTCGATGAACTTCATCAGAGTCAGCAACAAATGTTTTATCTTTTAGTCCCTTGATATTCAAGAAAGATTGAAGATTATCTTTGGAACTGATACTACTGGTTTCTTTGTCATCCATCTCCTTTTGTTTAAAAAGTTAGAACTGGTGTTCAAACAATTCTTTTAACGAGTCCATGATCTTACGTGCAATGACCATGTTCTCAACCCTTTTAGCTAATGCATCAGGTATGCTAGCCAAAATTTGAAGTCAGGCCATCAAATTAGCCTTCATCCATACCTTATATGCATTACGAACATTTCGTGTTGTATCAAGGGTCGGGACTTGAGGATACTTCTCAACCATGACAAACTCGAGGTTGTTTACCACGAAATATGTTTTAAGAGACTCTTTTCAATGTATGTAATCGATCAAATTAAAACAGTCAACTAAGGGAAGATCATACAATGACATGTTGCTGAAAAAAAAAACATATTGATCTACATTAGATTTTAGCAAATACTCTTTTAAGACAAATCCAATCTGGTTTAGCAAAATCTAAATGAACCCCATGTGACATCTAGTTTTGCAATGATGCTTCAGTGGTTTAGGACAAAAGCCACGGAAGGGTAGTCAATTTATCTGTCCTCTGAATTGACACACTCTTAACCAATCATTAGACTAGAACAACTCTTGTTCCTATAATGACTAGCCATCATTTATTTGGTCAAGAAATCATTAACTTGCTTAACAATTTCCTGTAAGTGTGACCCTTTATTTTAAATCCTAAAGTTCCGCCCCAAGCAGCCAATTGGAAGGAAAAAAATCCAACTGGGGTAAAAACTAAAGCAACCCTATCCATTTCTAGAGTTTACCTTGATATTGACCAATCGTATGAATCATCCGAAGAGGGATGCTCCCAGGGTGCCACGAGGCCGTGAAAGAAGATCTCACGGTGCAAACCAATGAAGGAGACCATAGGACATGTTGACACACATCCTTCACCCACTTACTATAAATACTCTCTCCGTCCACCTTGATATTGACTCGTGCAAACACCATCCGAAGAGGGATGCTCCCACGGCACCACGAGGCCAAGCATTAATCTCACGGTGTGAACGTTCAGGGAGAAACGTGCGTGGAATTGACATATCATATATATCTTTTCCTCCAACTAAGTATTTTAAAACCTAGAGTTTAGCTTACTTAGAAAAGCACGGCTAATTATTTTTACTAAGTGACTGTATAGGTTTGTCCAAAAGTAAATCTTACTTTGGAAAGTTAAACAACTTTTAATCATCATTCATTAAACACTTTAACGAAGTCTTTGATCAATTATTGCATGCTTGCAGTAAATCTATCTAATTCACCTTTACAGGTAGGTTCCAAGGTAGGGGTGTTCCATTTCCGTCAGCTTAAATACCCCAGCCTAGCCTGAACTCGCCTTAGACAAAAGGTCCCTTTATATATAGATTCATTACAAATTTAATCTTTTATGGAAATCAATTTAATCCTATTAAACCGACTTAAAAGATTAAACTTAGGTTTCTAATCGCATTAGAACCATGAACTTAGGTCTATCTCATTCAAAACTTAGAACCCTTTTAAAACATGATTTTACCTAAGTCCGCATGCAACTCTTTCTTATTGATTTTAGTTCTAATTTTCATTATAAATCTTATAAAAGAAAACAACCAAAACCATCCACAATGCGAAGCAACACATTCTTAAGGCATTTATAACTCTTATAAATAAACCTAAGTGTCATACTCCATGCATTGTTCATTCATTACTACTTTTATATAACTCTTATATAACAAAGTAATGAACCAAGCATACATGCTCTCATACACCCCTATACTATAACACTTATAATATAAATATGATGCATAAATATGCTTAATGCATGCATAAATATAACTATTATATTATATGATGCATGAGAATGCTTTAATGTAATTTAATCATGCAATCAACTATATTATAACACTTATAATATATGATGCATGAATAAAACAACCTTTATACGTATTTGGTAATTAATTAAGAAGAATGGTTGATTCACTTTCTTTGCCTAGTTTATCCCCTGTTTGATTTATTT
Source organism: Benincasa hispida (assembly GCF_009727055.1). Taxonomy (NCBI): domain Eukaryota; kingdom Viridiplantae; phylum Streptophyta; class Magnoliopsida; order Cucurbitales; family Cucurbitaceae; genus Benincasa; species Benincasa hispida. The sequence continues at coordinate 35,777,868 of NC_052353.1, forward strand.
ATGATGTTAGTCTTCTACAGTCATCTAGGTTCTCAGCCATTGTTTTGCAGTATTCATCTTGAATGAGAAAAACCTTTCCTTCAAGAAAATTTTATTTGACACATCCTTTTTCTCATATAAAGCTTATAATTTATTCAAAACTTCATATGTTGTGCATTCATCAATTACTTACCTTAGTATGTTATCAATTACATTCAATAACAGAGTTCTTCTGTAGGCTACTTCTTCAATATTCTGTTTCTCTACTTGAGTTAGGGTTGTAGGCAATGTCTTAGGATCTTCTAATCCTTTTAAGGTCTTTTGATATGCAAATATCATTTTAATCTTTTTTTACCACAGATTAAAATCATTATTTTCAGTTAACTATTCAATTGTATACTTCTTTACTGCCATTAATAAGTTCTTTTCTAAGTTTTGATACCAAATTGTAAAGAGAAAACAACTACACATGTCTCACTGTAAAAGGTAATACAACAATTGAACATGATTGTCTTTCTTCCTTACTCTTCTGATGAACATGAAAATTCTCTCTAAAATTCGTTGACCTTTCTATTCCCTCACGACAAATCAATGGAGACAAAATTTGAGTAGAGAACTAGATGAAGATTAAGGAAAGTAGAAGAGAAACACCTGATTTATAGTGGTTCGACTTATTTATTCCTACATTCACTCCAGAGAACAACAATTGACATCTTTATTCAGGATCAAAATCAAGAAGTAGACATTACAAAGCACAATCAGGTTCGATTCTTCATAAAGGCTTATTCTCCTTCTTACAGCCCTAATTATAAAGCTCAAATCTTTTGCATTGATTTAAACAGTCAATAGGTTCATTACAGAAGAAGTACTCAATAGGTTCCTTTGAATTACTAAGCAAAACAACTCCCATACAAGCACTTTCCCTTCTAACAGTTGGTCCGTTCATTGACTATTGCCTTACTAGCAAATCTCTACTGAAATACAACTACACTTTTGGTGCGTTCGTAAGTCGTTATTCCGATATCTCTCTTTTTCGAACCTTATATTCGTTTCGCTTTTACTTCCAAAGTTCAATCTATCCTTAATGAATGTTGCAGTGTTTCATATTACTGTCATGCTCCCTAGCTGTGTTCTGCAACATCAATCAATAGCTGGGCAGTTGAAATTGAGAAAAAAGCATCATTCAAATATTCGATTTAAATTATTTGATCATTCGATAAGCATCACTACAAGCATTTTGCCTTGAATTTATGCACATTCCCAATAAACACGGTTAGTTGAATATGAATTCCGATAACATTTTCAGTTTCAATCCTTTGTCTTAAACCTTTTTTGTTTATGTGTTTTTTAGGTGTTTGGAATGGGTAGGGAGGAGATGGATTTCTTGCAATAGCAAAGGATTCAGGTGAAAATTGTTCCTGGTAAGTGCATTTTTGAATGCTTGCAGTTTTAAGGACAGTTTCTAAGTGTTTTCAAGTGACTCTAATGATAGGAAAATTCCTGTTTGAGAAGTTATAGTGTGCTTATTTCTCTTTGAACCATATTAGATTAGAATGTAACACTCGTTTATGGCTCATGGGTACTATTTATTTATAGTTTAAATTTGATTCAAGGTGCTTGAGTTTGTGGGTTATCCATATCATGATATTGATGTGAAGGAGGCTTTGAATTGACTCCCCAGGGAGGTTGTTGATGCGGGCAATCAGTATTTGAAGCGAGCCATGGACCTTTCCATGAAGCATTAGTACCTTCCTGATGATCTTCAAGTTTTTTCCTACTATAGATGTTTATCTCTTCCTTAGATCACCCAATGACTAATACCTTAGTTCTGTAGTTTTATGCTTTAACTTCAAGGAGCTTCAATTTCAACTCTCTGCTGGTTTTTTTTTCCCAGTGCTGTTCCTTGGTGTGGCAAGCTGAATGTTATTTCCTGTGCATCCGAGAAATGTGCGAGAATTCCGAGGTTAGCATTCGTTTATTTTTTTATCGTCTTTTGGATTAGTCATGTGGGTTTGTGATTTCATTTCAAAGGAAGTTACGATGAAATAAATCGTATACCATCTTGAGCTGTTTGCATTTATAGAAACTTTTTGCTCTATATATGCTAAGAATTGAAGGAATTTATTTGTACAATTAAAGTTCATCTTACGGCTACACTTATTTATGTTAGAATGCCCTACGAATCCATGCCAAATGATTTTCCCCTTCTCTAGGCACGGTGTCTAATATATGCTCCAATTAGAGAGCTTTTAATGTTGTTACCCTTCGATGAAACCTTCTTTCTGATTTTTGCTTTGTAACATTTATCTTCTAAATGATTATTATGGTTTTTATCCTTTTCTAGTTCCAATGCAAACCCACCATTTTGGATCCCCATTCACATTGTGATTCCAGAGCGACCGACAGAGTGTGCCGTGTTTAACATCATTGCAGGTATGTTGTGTTATATACCTCATCGTTCTATTAATCTTTAACTTTATGGTGATATTTTACTGGTGGATTCTTTGCAACCACCAAGCATGGAGATTTTAGTATGTCATTTTGTAAAGCTGGGGAAGCTATAAGCCTAGAATTTTGGGTGTAACCACTATTGAGTCGTTTTGGTTTTATTAGTATTCTTTTGCTTTGTTATCTTGCAATTGTTAGTTTTATTTTTGTTTCAGATCTTGGATTCTTTAATTTATTTTTGCTACTTATTTGGGTAGGTATGCAGTTAGCTTGGGACTTTCTCTGTACATAAGACCTTTATTTTGTAAGGAGGTTACTGTTTTTGATAAAATTCTCTTGGCTTTGGTTGTTTACATCGAATTTTAAGCCACCATGGGTTGGACTAGTGGTCAAGGCCATGTAAATGATAAAGAGCTTAGTGGAAATGATTCAAGCCAGTGGCCACTTATGCAGGATTTAATATTCTATGAGTTACTTTGGCAACAAAATTTAGTAGGCCTACATAGTTCCTCTGTAAGAATAGTCAAGGTGCGCAAGCTGACTCAAAGACTTGCATATATAAAAAATCCTAAAGTTTTACCGTCCGATACGATGATCGTTTGTAATCTTTTTATTGTATATTCTTGATAATCTATATTCTTGATAATCATTCTCTACATTTTCTTGCCCTTGTAATGGTTTGTCATATCAGAATTGGTGACTATTTACATAGTCTAATGACTAAAGGACTTGAGAGAAAGTTGAGTTTCTTTTGGATAGACGAGGTATTAGTAGAGCACCATTGTTTCAAAAGGGGAAAAAAATTGAGGACATAATTTTTTCATGATTTGTCCTCAGATGCATTTTATTTTCCTCATTTGAAATCTTAAAACATTCTTGAAATTTTCAGTAAAATGTATTTCACAATCTACAGATTCTCCACGCGATTCTGTCCAATTTATTGAATGGTTCCCAACTTCCTGTCCACGTGCGATGCTAATAGCTAATTTCCATGGGAGGACAACTATTTGGACTCAACCAGCTCGTGTAAGCTTAAATCATATATTCCTTTGACAAATGTAATGGTTATGTTTCTTTCTCTTTCAGAATCATGGTCTCATAATAATTGGTATTTTAATCAATGGTTCATGTCACGAGCTTTGCCTATTAGTGGTCTTGCACGTGCTCTTAACTATATATGAGCATACATCTTTTCTTGTTTTAATTTGCTTTAACATTCTATTTTCATCCAGGGTTCAGCTTTTGGGTAATATATCTATGAATCCTAGATGAATTCTTAATTTTGATATTATTTACCATCTGTTAGCCTAGATGTTTTCTGTTAGCCTATTATTTACTATTTATTTGCTATGTACTACAGACAAATGCTGATGATCTATTATAAATAGTTATTGATTTTGATATTATTTACCATCTAATTTTGATATTATTTACCATCTGTTAACCTAGATGTTTTCTTTTAAAGCAAATAAATGACTTGTGTAGGTATTTGTTTGTGGTTGAATTCTTGATTTGTTCTGATTGTAACATTATACGAGTTTATACGAGTGATTTTCATGCACTGCCACCAGATCTTTGTTGTTAATCCTAATTCTTATATTATTTTCAAAAACATGCTTTATCACATGCAAATAAAGTAAAATGTGTGGCGGTAAATTTCTTTTTTTTTTTTTGGTCTGATTAATCTGGATTCTTTGATTTTTATTTACTGGCGAGTATGGAAGGAAGGCTGGATAAAAATAAGATAGAGCAAGGTTGATCATTTGATGACCAGTGTACATTAACCTGCTCAATTGTTCTACTCGTCGTGTCAAATTTTTTAATATTAATGTCTCAACTTAGGTGAATAAAATTTGTGTTAATTTAAACTATGTAGTAACAGGAAGTAAGGCCGCATGATGCTGCATATGCGTGCTACAACTCCTTTGATTTCTTGGAATACTACTTAGTGAATAGTTGTGGGGATTGTGTGTGGCACATCCTACCATTACTTTCTACTTGATCTCGATCTATCTTATTCCACCAAATTTTATCCGATGTCTTGCTAGACTGTTGGTACATAGGTTCTTTAGCATTTTCCCTTTGAACTTTAGGGTAAATGACTTCGTTTAGTAATTAAACAGTCTCATTTAGTATTAATCTTTGTTGATATTTATCTTTATTAAACCAGAGAAAGCTGAATGAATGAAGCTAAAGGTAATTTTTTTCCCGCTTTGGGTATGTTTTGCAGGTAAAGAAAGAGCAGAACATGAGGCATTGGGATAAATTCAGAAAATGCTTCTAGTTATATTGAAGAAAGAGCTAGCCATGCCATTGTTACTTCAATAAGTTCTTTCCTTTTATCTATTTATGTGTTCAAGAATGGACATATGGATCTTACAAGGCTTAAAGATCTTGTTCGCATTGTTGGGAGATAGAGGCTTATATTGTATCTTAGTTGTAGAAAAAAGGTATTTCTTTTTCTATTATTGTTGTTGAGTTTAGAAGTTGTCATGATTGATTAACGTCCTAAGTTATGTTTAACTCTTTAGATGTAAAAGTCACCTAAAGTCATCTGCATTTAAACGAACAAAACATCTTGCAGCTTGGGGCTTCACTAACATTTGTCTATGCTCATGCATTGATTAACATTTAGTTTCGATTTAGGAAGGTAAAATGCAATTGTGACAGATAGATGGCAGAAGTTCAGTGATGTATTTCTGTGTTGTATTTTCTTTTAGTTACATACAATTTGAATCTAATTCGTCTTTGGAATCTTGTTTAAATAATCTAAGATTGACCCTCGATAGCATCTTTTAGTTGGAGATAGTTTTTATGGTTTCATTTGATTGAAGTCATGTATCCATTGGTGTGCTTTTTAGATGCTTGAAGTTTTGGTGTTGCTTTAGGGGGCTTTTTACTTTTTAGTTACATGGATAATGTAAAACTTTTTAGTTGAATATGCTAGCCTCGTACGTAAATTATTTATTTTTTATGTAGTACTAGCTTTAATTTAATAAATGGACGTAAACTTATGTTGAATTTATCTTTTTTTTTCCCCTTCTTGTAGTTCAATATAAAAGATGCATATACGCAAGGAGAGATCGACGTAATTCGGATCCAATGGGCAAGTTTTGTTGGCCGATTTGTGTAAGGATGTAATGCTTGTTTTTTGTCTCAATAGAATGTAAATGCTAGCTTAGAATGAATGTAAATGTAATGGATTGGAAGGCAAATATTGATGGGCTCGCCATGCAAATATTCTGGTTCTGGTATTGTTTTGCAAATTTTGTTGGATAAATTCATAGGTGGAAGACAAATATTGATGAGTATATGTAATGGAATGGAAATATTGATTCTTGTTTGTGGATAAATTCATAGGTGGAAGACAAATATTGATGGGCTCGCCATTCAAAAATTTCTATACTTTTTAATATAAAATACAGACATTTCCTGACCCAACACGAGACATATAATGTCAACTTATTTGACCAAAAAAATGGATTCCGCAATGGAATTTAAAAAAGACAGACAGATTCGGCTTCAATGTCGGTTAAGAATTAAAAAAATAGGTTTTAATGTCGGTTGTAACTGACATTAAAGACCTTCAATGTCGGTTTAAAACCAACATTAAAGGCAACCGACATTAATTGCTTTAATAACATTATCTTTAATGTTGGTTGCCAATCGACATTAAAGCCCTTTAATGTCAATTTAAAACCGACATTAAAGCCCGAATTTCTTCTAGTGAACGCATTGTAGTAAACTTGAAACCCACCATGACTATAAAATAAGTTCAATACAACAATGGAATTTTGAATAACAGAACAACCTGGCTCTGATACCAATTGAAGGAACTCTAAATTCCATTGAGTGGAAGTGGATCGTTCCAAATCCCATTGAGAAAGAAGAAAAACAATTACAGTCTAAACAGAACCGATTATGCATAATCAGAAATCACAGCATGCTAATTATAAAAGGAACAAACAAGGGATAGAGTATGCGAACCTTTGAAGAATCTTTCTTCACGTATCCCTTGATCATTCAGCAAATCGTTCAATCAGCACGAACTCGAATGCAACTATCAAAACACAATCTTAACGAACGTCTGAATGAACCTCGATCCCAAACAAGTCTAACTCGATCCTCGAACAAAATTAGAACAACACCACAATGGTTATCTTGGTATTCTTGATGGGAGAATCCAGGAGTTGTGGACTCTGTACGATTTTGTATTGAGAAAAGCAAGAGGTAAAAGATCAAGTAGACAATCGAGTAAGTAGGAGATGAAGGTTGTCTATCGTATAAACGAAATACTCGATCGTTTAGTAAACGGAAGCCTATCGTATAGACTTTTACTACTCGATCGTTTAGCAACAAGTAAACGAGTAACTATTGTATAGTCAACTAGATCGTGTATGCTCTCTATGCTATCGTTTAGTAAAAAATCTTTTACTTGATAGCCTTTTTGTGAGATTAATTTGAATGAATCATCAACTAAATTTTTGGAAAGCCATTTTCCTTTTTATCTCACAGTTACCATAAAACTTCCAGTAACCTCCCACTCAATTCGGTTATTAGAGAAAAAGAATAATTAATTATCATATAATTAATATATTATAAATGAATTTAATAATTAACTTATCATATGATATTTATAACCTATAGCTATAATATTTCATCATATGAAACATATAAACCATAGTACTTTTTCTATTTTATGATATTTAATATAAATCATATTTATATTAATTCCTCCAATTATAATGTATCAAATACATTGAATCAATTATATCATATATAATTGAATTTCCTCTTGTTAATTTGAACACTTCAAATTAACCAAAAATCTGATTCTCAACTTGAACCCATTGAGCTACCAAGGGGACCTCATGGACCTGTAACTTGAAGCTCCAACGGTACGTAAATAACTGACTAATCTCTTTAGTCACGTGATCCACCATCCGTTAACTGGTTGTCACTCCACTAAATACTGAAGCTGCACTCTTTGCACTATAGATATATTTATGTGTCCATATGATCAATCAATAGTGCGATGATCCTTCACAAATCACTCGTAAGTACAACTAGGCCAATTCATTGTTTTGCCCCGTGTAGTTATATCTAACTCCTAAAGTACCACTGATTCCTCTAACAAAAAATATATCATAGTCCTACTATGACTAAGTCCTCTTGGGCCAGGTGAAGGTGTGGCCACTATGTTCAAGACCCAGAATCAGCCCTTAAGAGAGTAATTTATCTACTTACCCCTTCTTCGGTGAAAGAGTGAATTCCGTCTTGTGTAGCTGAGTTCCCAGCTCCACAATCAGACGAATCTAAAAAATGGTAGGCTTGTTAAGTTGACAATCTGGCCATTCTCACCTATACAAATCAAAGGACCGCCCTCATAAGTAGGAGTTCCCAACTCACTCAGTATTAAGGTCGTGTCACCATGGTCATTTTAGTGAAATGTAAGTCTCAATTATCAACATCGTTATATAAAGAAACTAATCATCTCGTGGTCCGATCTTATACAAACTCTTTGTATAGGATACCCTCGCTCGCATGTATCCACATGAATTTTCGGGATCAGACCATGTGTAGCACTTTACAACACTTGTAACATCTACAAAGCGGGATGTATCCGTAGTGTCACCAGGATAAGGTATCCCTCCTTTATCCTTATACTACAGACCATTTAGGTTATTACTTAAGGCTCGATCCACTTGTATATCTCCACATGCATGCTTAAGTTACATGAAATAACTACAAATCTTAGTTTATTGGATTTGAGTAAGTGCTTATAAAATAAAATTTATTTTATTAATAACAATATGTGTACAAAATATTTACAAACTACGAGACCACTATAAGAATTAGGACACCAATCCCAACAGCTAAGATAACTTAAATTGTTTGGTTAACCACTCTTTACTAGGCCCCAATATTCAAGATCAATGTTGGAAAGAAGAAGAAAAGGCTAAGAAGTATTAGGCCATATCCTCGATGATCAATACTCGAGCTCCGTGTCTTCCTACTTGATGCTCGATGATAATTCCCTCATTCATCTGACGAGTCTCTGTTAAATCCTCAATGAAACTCGATGATAACTTAACTAATACTCTATCTTACTCCACGATTCTTGAACAATACTCGATGTGACTCGAAGGTCAAAATGATCAACTTGATGCTACTCAATAGCGAAGATCGATGTATGATTGAGCTTGATATTATGTTATTCGATGCGATTTGAATGGTGAATCTATGGCGCCCGATTTGCAGAAAGAAGATATTCGTATGAACAAGAAAGATAAGGGCAATAAGATGAAACACAGAGTTTACGTGGTTTGGCAAGATTACCTACGTCCATGGGAAGATCCAAGTTATTTTACTAATGAAGATTGCGTACAGTTTTTGTAGTTTACAGAAAACTAGGAAAAATTATGACAACTCTCTGTTTTTGTTTTAAAGATCAGAGGTATTTATAGAGCATACCAGCTACTGCTCTTCTAATATTTTACCAAATTCAACACAAATCCCTCATTTCCATGCTATTAAAATGGAAGAAAAAACTACTATGGTATATTTTAATATATATATATATATATATATAATATTTTTTTAGTTTTAGAATTAATAAAAAAAATCTAACCTTTATATTAGTTTGATAATGTTTTGTATTTTGTTTGAATTTTAAGATTTTAGAAAATTTGAAAGATAACATTTAGGGCTTCTCATTTAAAAGTTTTGACAAAGATTTGTTATTAAAAAAAAATAAGGGAATTTGCAGTGGGTGTCAAATCCAAAATGTATAACATATAAAAAAATTTAGATATGACAAAATTCCCAAATTTAAATTTTCGTTTATTTTGTATATAAGTTGTCCCTTTCAATAAAGGAATAGTTTCGAATATAGATATTAGACCCAAAGTATTAGTAGATATAACATAATGTAAACAAATTACAAATATTTCCAAATTTAAATAATCTATCAGTGATAGACCATATTATTGATAGGAGTTTATCAGTGATAGACTATATCACTGATAAGAGTCTATCAATGATAGAAGTCTATCGCTGATAGACTTGACTATATTTGCAATTTTTTTCAAATGATGTTATACACTTGATTATTATTCCTAAAAATATCACCAATTAAAATTACCCTTTAACTAAACTCATGTTTTTTGGTATATCAGTCAACTAATATATCACATTTAAGTTATATTAGTTGTGTATTTTTTCCACTTATTTTTATACTTTTATGTGTTTTTGGTTTGCAACAATATGAGTTATTACTCACTCTAATTTTTGTATTTGCTACATTTTTTATCCCTTTTGTAGTTTTTTCCTTTTTAATTGATCTCATTTCTTTCATTTCTAAATACAAACGTACAATAGGCCGGAGAGTTTCAACGTAAAGCTCACTAACATTCAATTTATTATATTCATTTCGACAATTTGGCCATGTCTGGAATAATTAGAGAAAAAGTGTTCTTCAAAAATACTCATTTTTATGATTATTTTTCTTAAAAAATACTCATTTTTATGATTTTTTTTAAACACACTTAAATAACTAGTCATTTCAATCGTGTACCAATAGTATAACAAGTGAATCATGTATCTATCAATAGTGCATCAAGTATATATCAGGAGTGTATCAGACGTATATTAGTAGTATATAAAGGGTATCAAGTGTATATCAGTAATGTATTAAGTGTATCAGGTGTATTAGGTGTATCACGTGGGTTGAGCTTTTTTTTTCTTTCTATTTTTGCAAAAATAATAAGTCTAGGTTATAAGCCTAATTTTTTAATTTATTTTGTCGAATCTGTAAGAAGCTCAAAAAAATAATGGGGTTGATTTTAATTTATATTATATTGTTTTAATATAATAAGATAATAATGATACAGAATAATTAATGATAAACTATATTCACTACTTTCTAAAAGAAAAAATATATATATTAATTAAAGTGCAAATTTGAAATTTGAAATTTTAATACAGAAAAAAAAGGATGAAAAATAATTCGAAATCATCTAAACTTGAAATATAATGTTGATTAATCAAATTTCTAAAAAAAATAAATAAAGAAACCGATGCTATTACTGTTATTGTGGGGGCAATAAATAAAGTGTTTGGTTGAAATATAGTGAAAGATTTCCAAATGATAGTGTTTGGTTGACAAAGCAACGGTCTAAAAATATTGTGGGGGCAATAAATAAATTCAATCATTTTTCATAACCAATTCATCAATATATATTACTAATAAGGATTAAGGTTTTAAATTTTTGTTAACATATCCACGATATTTTCCTACGTTTATGGGTTGAAAATCAATACAAGGGATGATTCAATATTTATATTATATCTTATGTCTATTAATTACATATTTCATTGATTTTTTTAAGCTTAAAACAATTGATTAAATATGCACTATAATGTCAACTAGATATCACTAATGTAAACCATATTAATAATAATATAATTTTGAACTTACCAGCTCTAAAAAGTCAATTGATATCAACAATTTGTTTATATTTTCATCAATATATTTATTTATACTTGAAACATCAACATAATTTCATCAATATTGACATTTAAAATCTTGATGTTGGATATGCTAATACATATTTAAGATAATCCATGTGTACATTTTCTCTTGAGCAACAAAATCAAATAGCTTCAAATCGTATCAGGATCGCATGTCAAGAAAATCAACTCCTTTTGAAGAAAATTTTTAGGAAGTATAAAATTTTTGCAGAAGCATCAACAAAAACAGAATGAAAGATGAAACATATGGATCTAATAAACAGGATAAATCATCAAATATTGAGCTTTTAAGCAATAACTTTGTGAAAAAAAGTGGATTGAGAGTGTTCCCGCACTCATTTTCTAGTAATTTGAGGTACTTGAGAAGAAGAAACAAAAAAACTTAAAAAAAAAAAACAAGAAAGAACAAATTGTAACAGTAAAGATAATAAGATTCGAAAAAAATACGAAAAGAAAGAATGAAAATAGGAAGAATAATGATAATATGAGATATGAAAAAAAATAAAAAAGAAAAATAAAGAAGAAATGAAAATTTGATATAAGACGGGATTTGAAAAAAAAAATTGATTATATCATAAAATTCAGACAAATAAGAGCGACTTTGTAGGCTATAATCTGATTTTTTTGATATTCAAATATAGGAAGGGTAAAATTTAATTAGGGTGTAATACAAGATTTCGTTAAGGGTATTTTAGGATTTTAGAAAAGAAAATAGGCACATGCATTAGATGAAATTTTCAACAATTCTAAAAATTTTCGATTTTTGCTAATCTTCAAAAAGTAACCTCAAATGTTGCTACTGGGTTCAATTGTCCAATAGTATTTGGACATTAGTCAACAACATTGTTGAATGACAAATTTTGGATCAAACACAAGTTGCCACGTCATTTACTAAATTAATGACAAAATTCCAAATCATTAAATTTGGGCTCAATTAGGAGTTGACATTTGTCCTGAATTGAAGTTGAAGACAAATTTCGATGACGCCACGTGGTTTTATTATGACTATTGAATCAGATAAGATTAATTTGACCAAATTTGATATTATTATTTGCGTCAAAGTTCAACTAAGCCCAAAAATAGGTTGAATTAGACTCAAATGTCAAATCAGGCCTAAATTCGATTAATTGGGCCCAAAGGCCAGACCCATGGACCAACCAAGCCCAAGTCCAACTAATTGGGCCCAAAGACCAAACCCATGGATCAACCAAGCCCAAGCCCACCTACGAACTCTATAAATAGGGAATCTCTCCTAATTTGGAGGGGTCAACAATTCTATATACAAGAGAGCTTCTAGTGAATTCTCTACAATCAAAAGACTCCTTGACTTTTGAAGCTGACCACACCTGAAAACTGAAGTTCTTCGAAGATACAAGCATTCTGAAGACTAAAGTTCTTTGAAGATGCAAACATTCTGAAGACTGAAGTCCTTTAAAGATACAAGTCTTGCCTTCTGAAGACTGAAGTCCTTTGAAGATACAAGAAATTCTATACTCCAGAGAGCTGATAGGTAATTCTCTACTTGGAGATACAAGTATTCTGATGATTGTCTTTTGTATTATGAAGACTGAAGTCTTTTGAAGATACAAGCATTTTGACCTTGCTTGAAGACTGAAGTCCTTTGAACATTCAAGCATTCGGACCACGCTTGAAGACTGAAGTCCTTTGAAGATACAAGTATTCGAACCACGCTTGAAGACTGAAGTTTTTTGAAGATACAAGCATTTGGACCACGCTTGAAGACTGAAGTCCTTTGAAGATACAAACATTCTTCCAAGACTCGAAGCTTAAGAACATCCACACGCCCCACTTCTAAACATCAAGCGTACGCATTCATCCGAGAGAGAATCAGAGGATCAAGTACTAGAGATCGAACCACATCGCATCAAATCAATCTCAACATCAACACCAACTCAAGTTCAAGTTCCACGAAATAAATTTCTCCTGAAATCTCGTGCGAACAATAAGTTCTAAGTTTCTTGGAACGTTTGATTTATGATTAATCCATGTATTTAATTATTGATATTATTGTTTTATCAATTTCATTTTTTCAAATAATAATCACAATAAATATATACTTTTATATCTATTAATATTAAATGAAAAGAGATTATAAAAATACTTTGTAAAATAGTTTTATATTATCTTTATTATATATATATATATAACTAAATAAATCTGTTGAATGAGAAATTTTTGGACCAATCACAAATTGTCACATTGGTTATTTACCATATCAATGATGGAATTACAAATCATCAAATTTGGGACTTACAAAAAAGTTGACATGTGTCGTCAATTCAATTTGAAGACATAAATTGGCAAATCCCGATCATGCCACCTCTTTTCAACATGACCATTGGATTAAATATAATAATTTCATCTAGTTTGATATTTTTATTTGGAATAAAGTCAAATTGAGTAAAAAAAAAAAAAGCTTAATTTGACCCAAATGTAAAATAAGGCCAAAATTCGATTATTTAAGCCGAAGGACCAGGTACATGGATCAACCAAGCTGAAGCCCACAAAGCTGATCCGAGAACTCTATAAATAGAGAAGTTCTCTTCATTTGTGGGGGGTTAAAAATTTTTATACTTGAGAGGACCTAGAGAGAATTCTCACAACAATAAATAAAACTCCCTGACTCCTAAAGCTTCCCACACTTGAAGATTAAAGTCCTTTGAAGATACAATATTCTTCTAAGACTTCAACTTCAAGAACATCTACACGTTTCATTTCCTTAAGTCAAGCGTACGCATTCACTAAGTGAGATTTAGATGATCACATACTAGAGATCAAACCACATCCGTATGAAATCTACATCAACCCAAAATCAACTCCAGAAAACACGTTTCTTCGGAAACCTCGTGCGAACAAATTTGCATCCCTAATGGGACATCTATACCTCTCATCTCTCTTTCAACATTCAAACAAACCAATGGGACCAGAGAAAGCTACATCCAAGGTAAGTGCTGCAAATGGCTCTTACACAGGACCTACCACCTGTAATTATTCGAAAGAGACCATGCAGGAACAAGAGCAAGGTTCTACCATTGCACATAGAATTTTTGAAAAAACTAACTGAATCTCTAAGAGGATGGATCGTCATTGAGTAAAATTTGTTGTTTGACAAGTCGGCTCTTGCATTTGACCGAACAAAGAAAGAATCACACCCGGATGTAATATCTGTCATGATGGCAAATGTAATAGCCGAGGCGGCCATGGCAGAGATTGAGAGAAAATTTTTTTTCTTGTTGAATGTTGGTGAGGAGCAAGATCATGAAATCGCTTCTTCAGAAACCAGATGCAGGTTCGTGAAAATGTTGAGTTGAGTCAAACTCCTGTTGTCAAAGCCAGTGACAAAGGGAAAACTGTATTGCAGGAAAACCAACCGTAACAATCCACTTCTATCGCCTCCTTGTCAGTCGAACAACTATAGAATATATTCATAAACTCCATAAGTGCTCAATATGGAGGACCGTCACAAACATCTTTTATGTACTCCAAGTCATACATTAAGAGAATCAACAACTTGAGAATGCCTATTGGGTACCAACCTAAAAAAGTCCAGTAGTTCAATGATAAGGACAACCCAAAGCATCACATTGCCCACTTTGTTGAAACTTGCAAAAATACAGAAACCAGAAGAGACCTACTGGTCAAGCAGTTTGTCCAAACCTTAAAATAAAATGCTTTCAATCGGTACACATACCTAGAACCAGAAGTGATTGACAGCTGGGAATAGTTGAAAAAAGAGTTCCTGAACCACTTTTACAACAATAGGTGCATTATTAGTATGATGGAACTAATAAATGCCAAGTAGTGAAAAGGAAAGACATTCATCAACTACATCAACCGATGGAGAGCTTTTAGTTTGGATTGCAAAGAACGACTCACTAAATTGTGTATTGTAGAAATGTGCACCCAAGGTATGCACTGGGACTTCTCTATATTTTGTAGGGAATAAAGCCTCGTATGTTTAGAGAGTTGGCAACTCGCGCTCATGTTATGAACCTAAAAATCACCAATAGGGGAACTTAGGATTTTGAAGTCCTCGAAGTAAAAAAGGACAAGAAAGAAATAAAGAGCGCCGAGAAGATTGTGAAAAGCGCCATGAAAGAGCTAATGGTTGTTAACACAACCCCGTTGAAGTTTTCCTCCAAAAGGAAAGAAGCAAAAGCAGAAAAGAAAGATGATGGAGGCGAGAGACGATGCCTAACTTTGAAGGAGATATATGAAAAGGTTTATCAATTTTCTGACTCTAATCTTGTAGAAATACTAGAGCAACTGCTAAAGAAACAACTTATTCAACTATTTGAATGCAAAAGATCAAAACAAGTAGGAAATGTAGATGATCCTAATTACTGAAAAGTCCTTATTATTATATGTTAATTACTATATGTTAATGTTTCCCCTGATGTTATTAACTGGTTGGTTAAGCAAGCATTCAAAAGTGTAGCGAGTAAGCGAGCAAGTATTCAAGTGAACAACGAGTAAGTGAGTAAGCGAGCAAGCATTCAGGTGAGTAGCGAGTAAGCGAGTAACGAGCTAGTGAGGAGCAAGTATGAGTATGCAACTTTGAAACATTGGCTATTTAAGTGTTTTCTTCTTGTTGCTCTGAGCTTCGACTTTGTATTTCTTCTTCCAAAAGGAATTTCTCTTTATTCTTCTTTTGAATATAAGTAAAGAAGATTGAATGACCTTACACAGTGGATGTAAATCTCATCTTGAGATTGAACCACTATAATTTATGAATTGTTTGTTCTTTTTACTTTGTTCTCTTCTTCTTCTTTTATTTTCATTCGAGTACTTCTGCCGTTACTACACTGAGTTGAAAGGTTAGTAAGTATACATCAGCTCTACAATTTCATATCAGAAAGTACTCGGACATCTGGAGAGAAGTTAAAATTTGAGTCCATGGCAGCTAAGTTTCAAATCGAGAGATTTAATGGAAAGGGTGATTTCGCTTTGTGGAAGAAGAAGATGAATGCCCTGCTTGTTTAATAGAAAGTGGCAAAAGCTCTGGATGAGCAGATAGATCTATCAATAACTATGAAGCCAAAATAAATTATTGAGATGGAGGAAATAGCTTACAACATTATCATTTTGTATATTGCAGACAGTGTTTTGAGACAAGTGAATGATACAAATATTGCAGTCGAGGTATGGAAAAAACTTGATGCAATTTATTTGACAAAATCACTCACTAATAAACTGTATATCAAGGAAAGCTTCCTTGGTTTTAAAATGGATCCCATTAAAGATCCAGAATATAACCTAGATAAGTATAATCGAGTTTTGTTGGATCTTGGCAATATTGGTGAAACTATGTCTGATGAGAATAAGGCCATAATATTGTTGAATTCTCTGCCTAATTCTTATAATGAAATTAAAATGGCTATTAAGTATGGCAAGGATAGTTTCACAATGGACATTGTTTTAAATACATTAAGATCAAGAGACTTAGAATTAGGGAAGGCTAAAGGAAAAAAACCTGAAGCCTTAATGATAAAGGGAAGGTCAGAGAAGAAATCAAACAAAAATTCAAACCATGGTAGATCAAAGTCTCAAGGGAAAATGAAGAAGTGCTTCTATTGCCATAAGAAATGTCACATTAGGAGGAATTGTTTTCAGCTAAAAAATAAAAGGAAAGTGAAAATAGAAAGGAGGATGATACTCAAAATGTCAATGTGACAGAGGACTACCAAGAAGCCGAAGTTCTTACTATTTCAGATGGCAAGTTCAAATCAGAATGGATTATTGAATCCGGATGTTCTTTTCATATGAGTCCAAACCGAGATTGGTTTCAATAGTTCAAGGAGATCAATGGGGGAAAGGTTCTTCTAGGAAATCATCAAGAATGCAATGTTGAAGCAGTTGGAACAGTGTTGGTGAAAATGTTTGATAGACAGATCATGGAACTCACCTCAGTAAGTTATGTTCCTGATTTGAAGAGAAATCTTCTTTCTCTTGGAGTTTTTGACACTGCATAAGACTCTTGTAGACTTGAGAATGGTACCTTAAACGTCATAAAAGTAGTATGGTGAAACTATGAAGAAAGCTTCGATAAGGACTATATGTTTTAGAGGGAAATACTGTTATTGGTGCCTCATCAGTTGCTTCACAGAAACATCACATATAAGCAAGAATATGGAGGTTGGGGCACATCAGTGAGAATGGTTTAAAACATCTCTTCAAGCAAGGCTTGCTCGGAACAACATCAGAAATCAATCATGGCCTAGCTAAAAAGATGAATCGTACACTGCTGGAAAAGGTAAGATGTCTCATGTCAAATGTTAACCCACCAAGGAATTTTTTAGGGAAGCATTGGAAACAACCACTTACCTTGTTAATAGAAGTCCTTCTTCAGTTATAAAGTTTAAAACTCCCATAGAAAAATGGACAGGACATCCACTAGACTTATCTAACTTGAGGATTTTTAGGTGTGTTGTAATATGCACATTTCAAAGAGGGAAAGTTAGACAATCGTGCTAAGAAGTGTCTTTTAATGGGTTATCCTAAAGGTATAAAAGTCTATAAACTATGGTGTGTTAAAGAAAGACAAGAGAAATACATCATTAATAGGGATGTAACCTTTGATGAGACCAAGATGACATCAACCAACAAAGAGAATAAGATTGCACAAGAGTCAGAGGTAGCATCTGAAACTTATATTGAGTTTGAAGTACTAAGTCATACTTCAAATGAATCGAAGAACCAGGAAAATATAGAAGAAAACTCTCAGGTGGACACAATTCAAGCAGAAACTTCTCAAGGAGATGATCTTCAGTCATATATTCTGGCTAGAGACGGACGGAGAAGGCAGATTAGGCCACCTTCTAGGTATGTAGATGCTCATATAATTCACAGTGCATTATGCACTAAGCTGGAAGATGCTGATAATGAACCACTGACCTTTGATGAAGCAGTAAATTCTAAAGAAAAACTCACATGGCAGCGAGTAATGCAAGAAGAAATGGACTCTTTAATCAAGAATAAAACTTGGAAATTGGTGGACAAATCACATAAGCAGAAGATGCTTGGATGTAAGTGAATATACAAGCTCAAACAAAAAATTCAAAATAAAGATTCACCAAGGTATAAAGCAAGGCTTGTTGATAAAGAATTCAATCAGAATGAAGGGGTAGACTATAACAAAATATTTTGACCCATAGTGAGACACACCTCCATCAGAATGCTATTATCATTGGTTACTAAGTATAACATGTAGCTAAAAACAAGGGTATGTCTTCTTGCATGGAGACTTGTCTGAAACTATCTGGATTTATAGAAGCAGGAACTGAAAATAAGGGTATGTCTTCTTCAAAAATCCTTGTATGGTCTAAAGCATGCACCTAGGCAATGATATGTTAAGTTTGATTCATATATGTTGTCATGTGGTTTTAAAAGAAGTATGTTGGATCATTGTGTATACTTTAGACATGAAGTAGTAAGACATTCTATTTTCTTATTGTTATATGTTGATGATATGCTAGTAGAAAGCATATATAGACAAGAGGTGAATAAGCTAAAAAATGACTTAAAAGGGGTATTTGGCATGAAATAACTTAGACCTACAAAGAAAATACTAGGGATAACAATTGATAGAAACATAGATGTTGGTAGTATGAAACTTTCTCAAGAAGCATACTGCAATAAGTTGCTTACAAGATTTAGAATGAATGAATCTAAATCAGTTATAACACCTCTTACATATCATTTTAAGTTATCCCTTCAGCATGCCCTAAAATATGAGGATGAAAGAGATCAAATACAAGTTGTACCACATGCTAATGTTGTAGGAAGTTTCATGTACCCTATGGTCTATACTAGACGAGATCTAACTCATTGTTTAAGTGTTGTCAGTAGATATATGGTTGATCGAAGGAGTTATTATTGGCAAGCAGTCAAGTGGATCCTGAGATATATTAAAGGAACCTTATCATATGGGCTATTATATACTAAACACTTGAGTAATCAAGATGTTCTCACAGCCTTTGTGAATGCAAACTATGCAACAGATAGAGACAAAAGAAAATATTTGTCTGGTTTAGTTTTCAAGTTCTATGGCAACACAATGAGCTAGAAATCATCTTTACAATCAGTGGTTGCTTTATCAACCATAGAAGCTAAATACATGGCTCTAGCTGAAGCATTTAAAGAAGCTATCTAGCTTAATGAGTTAGCAGAAGAATTTTAGATTTACTTAAAGGATGATTTGGTGATTTTTTGTGATAGCCAAAGTGCAGTTTTTTTGTTAATGAATCAGGCCTACCATGAAAGAACAAAACATATGGATGTTAGGTTCCATTTCATTTGAGATGTAATTGTAGAAGGAATGGTAAGGATTGAGAAAATTTCATCCTCTGAAAATACAGCTGATGCTTTGACAAAGACTTTACTTGCACATAAACCTGAGAGTTGTCTGGAGGCTCTCAAGGTTGGTTCTTGTGAATACTGTTATTGGGAAAGGTCTTAAATTTTTCTTACTGATGTATTATGTAGGAAGATGGAGAATTATTGTAGTTTTTTGCTAGCCTAATACATTTGGGCCCTTTATTATTTTCAATGGGCCTGTCTTCTTTTCAGCACATTAATTTGGCTTCTTAACGGGCATGCTATACTCTTTGTAGTTTGCAGGGAAAAGTATAGTTATTGTTTTTATTAGGCCCATCTTCAAGCAGTTTTTGAATGAGCTAGAAGAAGGAATATTCCTCTCCAAATTTGTTACAGAAGGCTACAAGGGATTGGCTGATTGATTGAGGTTTTTCACCTGAATTCGTTTCTTCTTCCAGGGATATTTTCCGTGCGTAAAGTTGTCCCAACTGAAGTATTTCTCCTGATGTTATTAAATGGCAGGTTGAGCAAGCATTCAGGGGAGAAGCAAGTAAGCGAGCAAGCATTCAGGTGAGTAGGGAGTAAGCGAGTAAGCGAGTAAGCAAGCAAGCATTCAGGTGAGTAGAAAGTAAGCAAATAAGGAGCTAGCGAGGAGCGAGTATGAGTATGCAACTTTGAAGCATTGGCTATTTAAGTGTTTTCTTCTTGTTGCTGTGAGCTTCGACTTTGTATTTCCTCTTCCAAAAGGAATTCCTCTATATTCTTATTATGAATATCAGTAAAGAAGATTGAGTGACCTTTCACAGTGGATGTAAATCTCATCTTGAGATTGAACCACTATAATTTCTTTGTTGTTTGTTCTTTCTACTTTTTTCTCTTCTTCTTTTTTTATTTTCATTCAAGTACTTCTACTGTTACTACACTGCGCAGAAATATTAGTAAGCATAGCTTAGCTTAACATGAATTTAAAAGCATCTCCTTATTTACTTTACTTCAACCAAAAAAAGACCGTGATTACTTCAATCAAGGCTATAAAAAAAATCCATACGTGATATCCACCATCACACACCTACCCCTAATGATACCAAACCAATATGTAATCCACAGTCATTTTTTCCATTATAATTTCCTTATAAATTAATACTGGTTCACTTTGTTCTGCAACCACACACCAGACAAGATGGAGATGCAAAACAAAGTGAACCAACAATGTGGAAGGACATTCAAGGCTGTAGCAGTGGCACATTATGAGATAATGGGCTTATGTTGGTCGAAGGAATGGCCCAAATCTGCTGATGACCGAAAGAATTAGAAGTCTGATTTAATATGTGATAGAAGTGAAGCCATAAAGAACAAACAACTCTTTATCATTTTCAGATCATATTTCTTTAAGTTAAAATCGATTCTCTCTTCCTCTCTCTCTCAATGTTCTTCAGCTCTTATCTTTGATAATCAAGATTGTTTAAAGTTTCATTAAAAATTTCTTTGCATGTAGGTGATGATGAAGAGAGAATCGAAGGAGAAGATGATTTATAGTTGTTCGGCAACAAGGCCTACATCCAAACATAAGCTAAGTGTTTTCTTTCTCTAAATCATTCTCTTGAACTCATTATTTAGGATATTGAGCTTCATATATATGAGAGAATGAGGAGTTAGTTACAGAGTTTGTTACTGACTGATTCTTTTAAAATGCTTTCATACTATAACTTTTACTTCTGTCTTCAACCATCTCCACCTTGAAAGTATCTGTAAGATTAGATTTGCTCCCTTACTCAAGTTGTGCAATTTTTTTAAGGTATGGTGAAGCCTATCAACTCTAGACACTTCAAGAGTTTGAGTTGGGATGTAGGCTTTCTCAAAATGTCTGCTGCGTCGACATCGGTATGAACTTTTTCCACTTTGATGTTTCCTTCTTCAATTTGATTTCTTACAAAGTGATACTTTATATCTATGTGTTTGCTCCTATTGTGGATTTGTAATTTTTTTTTCCAGATATATGGTGCTCTAATTATCACATAGAATGGCAAACTGTCTTGTTGTATTCCAATGTCTTGTAGAAGTCTTGTTAACCATAGGGCTTCGTTAACTGCTTCAGATAAAGCTATGAACTCTGCTTCTATTATTGAAAGAGAAACAACATATTGTAGAGAAGCATTCCAGCTTAATAGGTTGTGCCCCAATAGGAAGAAATATCCAGATAAGGATCTTCTCCTGTCTAAATCACCTACATAGTCTGCATCTACATAGCCAATAAGTGTAGGATTAGTGGAGTTTTGCTTCTTGTAAGTGAGTATAGACTTTTTAGTACCATTAAGGTATCTAAGAATCCAATTAGTGGCTTCCCAATATCTTTTCCCAAGATTTGACATATAACAACTGACTAAGTTGGCTCCATAGGCTATGTCTTGTCTAGTTGAAATCAACACATACATTAAGCTTCCCATTATTGGGAATAAGGGACTCTAGACATATAGTCTATGTGTACAATATCATCTTCTTTATGAGAATTTGTTGTTTGAACTTGAAGTGATGAGCTATTGGAGCAGTAACAAATTTTGCCCTTTTTTTTATAGAATTTCTTTAGGATTTTATCACATTAGATATGTTGGCTAATAGACAACTCATTCTTATTTCTGTTTCTGATAATTTGAACACCAAGAATCTTCTTTGGTTCTCCCATGTCTTTCATTTCAAATTCTCTTTTCAACATAGTTTTGAGTTTACTCAAGTCACTTTTAGAGCTCTATGCAAGGAGCATGTCATCTACATATAGGAGTAAGTAGACTTTGTCTTTGAAGAAATTTGAGTTGATGTAAACACAACTATCATAGTTGCTTCTCAAGAATTTAATCCTCAGGATAAACTCATCAAACCTTTGATACCAATACCTTGGAGCTTACTTTAATCTATATATGGATTTGTTTAGTTGAAAGACTAGATCTTCTTCACCATGCTTGATGTAGCCAGTGAGTTGTTTCATATAGATCTTCACCATTAATTGACCATGTAGAAAGCTGTTTTCACATCGAATTAGTCAAGTTCTAGGTTGTTTTGAACCACCAAGGATAAAAGCATCCTTATAGAGGTTTTCTTGACCAGAGGAGATAACATTTTAGTGTAATCAATCTCCTCCTTTTGAGAAAACACCTTTGCAACTAGCTTTGCTTTGAACCTAGGTTGTTCAACTACTGTTATTCCTTCGTCGTATCTGTATATCCCCATAGAGGGAATTTGTTTGAAGCCCTTAGGAATAGATGTAAGAGTCTAGGTATCATTCACATTTAGTGAATGCATTTCATCATTCATTGCTTCAATCTAGGTACGAGCATTAGGTCCATTGATAGCTTCCTCAAAAATGCTCAGGTCCATGTCATCATCATAAGTTTTGCAAGCAAAATCTGCCTCCCTATAGGAAAAGGCAACCTAGTTATACCTCATATGTGCATTCAGACTCTTGAATTGTTATTGACCATTATATCTAAGTTTTTTGTGATTGTTAACGTGAAGATCTTGTCATCTGGGACAACATAATACATGCAATAGGAGAGGAGAAGTGCCTAATTTATGAAAACATGAAGGCGAATGAAAAATCACTCACCATGCATCGGTCATATTTTGCACCTAAGCTTGGAGTTGATAGCATTTCAAATTTGAATAGAAAATGCAACAGAAAAAGCTAAACTAGATGTAAATTTATGAAAACATGACAAAAGGTTTATGTCTTACTATACAAAGTGGTGAGATCAAGTTCATAAAAAAAGATATCCTACCATCAACACAAGGATTACACGGACCACACGTATGCAATAGCACCATCATAACTCTTGTGATTGACCACCAAAAGGCATTCTAATAACTATATAATAAAATTTATAAAAAATAATGGCTTACAAGCTTTTAGATCCAACATAAATGCCTTGGGTGCTACACAGTTTGCCTTCCCACATGTTGTGTGGAGTAGGCTAACTCCCTGTTAGCAAATCACCAATAACTGATGAGTAAAAAAACAAAAATAGAACTCCAACATCTGTTTGATACAAGAATGCTACTAATCATGTTTGTTTCCAATAAAAAAAAAAAATCATAAATAGTAAATTTTAATAAGTATTTTACCTATATCATTTCTCCCAAACATCATGTTGCCCAACCCCTCCCTTCCCTCATACATAACCATGAAAAAGAGAACAATGAGGGACTAAAAGGAATCTATCTTAAATATTACAAAGCTTGGAGTGGAGAAAACTGCAAATTACAACACTCAAAATCTTCAAGCAAAAACACCCATTTACCTAAAACTTTGTATGCCAAACTAGGTACATTGTATACCAAACTAGGTACATTGTATACTTAAGCCCGTAAATTTCAGATCCCGTAAACTTGTGGGCATTATAAATCAAAAGTAATCACTTATCTCGCTCCTTCAAAGTTAAAACCCATTCATTTACCATCATCTTGAAATATAGAAAACTGCTCAAATTAAAAGAGAAAATAATGATCAAATCAAGCATCTAAACACCATCACATATGATTTATATAAGTAGATATGGAAACCTAGATAATAAGAAAATATGCATGTGATTAAAAAAAAAAAGCATAACACCTTCAAATTCAAAGATTCAGTGGCTCATCACCCAACACATTTAATAAGAAAAACTAAAGTATGTGCAGTGATAGAAGAAGAAGAATCAGTAACAAAAAAGAAACTAACCAGAATATAGTCATCAATGTCACCAAGTGAATTCTTGGGCAAACTCAAAGAATCCAAATTAATAAACAATAGTACATGAATCAAACGACATTCAAAGAAGTCCCAAAAGAGACTATCATGTATTAGAATACTATCAAATTATAAATACAAAAAATTACAACATTATTGCAACACATGTATTGCAAAAGATCACAGAGGTCCAAAACTTTTTTCCAAGAAATAAAGCATAATGGAGATGAAAATAAATGCACTTCTATACCCATTTAATGGAAGCTAGATTTATTCAGTTAAAAAGAAAGATGAATAGAAGAAATCTTATTGTAACGAAATCTCAAGAAGAAACAAAAGATCATCATAAAATTGCAATCAAGAGAACAAAAGGAAACTAATTAATATAGGGTTCATAAATGTTGGAACACCAATACCAATAAGGAAGGGGACTAACTCAAGCATGAACTAGCGGTACATATTGTAATAGACCTTGTGTATAGATTAACAAATATTCTAGATAGAGAGATTGCTACCAACTATAACTATTTGAGACAATAAGAAGTTTTTTGTATTCTAGCCTTATTCTCTTAGTTACCCCTAATTGATAAATTACTAATTAATAATAATAGATATCCACCTGCAAAGGCTTAACTTTTTCATATTAGGTGGTATATCGATAAACTGAGTTACCAAACTCAGAGTCTTCGTTTCGTGATTTATTGTTTGTTATTTTGTTATTGTGTCTGTGATTACTAAGATGTCTTGTTTAATATCTGTGCTCTGTGTAACATAACACATTAAAATTTTAGGATGCTTGTTACTCATTATGATTCTAATTCTTTAAAGGAGGCATTGGTGAATAAGTGTCAAATTGGTGTTCTTGCATGATTTTCTGATCAAATTATCAATGGCAAGGATGATGGGAAACAATCTTCGGGTTGGAGTGGAGGTGGAGAAAAAAAGAAGAAAATGAATGATTTACAAAGGAAAGTGTGTGCAAAGTTATGATGACTATGATGAATGAAGAGAATGAAATTGGAAAATGATGGCGTATTTGATAACGTTCGTGTTTAGGATTTTTTTTATTTCTTGTTCTTTAAGAAACTGACTTGTTTGATAATTATTCCTATTTTGTAGCTCACACTTGATAATGACTTACAAAAACCAAACAAAGATTTAGAGTCTGCTGAATTCAAGCCTCAATATCATCAGAGTTCTCCATCATTTAGCAAAAGGAATCAAAATTATCCTACTAGTTTTGAACCATCTTATCTATAACAACCATTAACATAATAGAATTAAGTCAATACAAACTCAAATAAATAAAACCAAGGCTTCCCAATGAGGTGGAGGAGAATCCAATTCTCGACACACCACCAGCTTGACACTGAAAAAGTTTATGGAGAGAGAGAGAGAATTGGATGTCAATTTATGTATTTGATTTAGTAGTTTGCAGAACATCCCAATAGGAGAGGATTAAACAAGAAAATAAACTTAAAAAAAATATATATGAAAGGAGAGAAGAAGAAGTATAAACAAGAAATAATTACAACTTAGAAGTAAAAGCTTGAACATGTCTCAATGACTAGAGGGGTTAATCTATAAGTTTGGGAGATGTCATTTCCTTAAGTGGGCAAGCTAAAAATGACTTCAATTATCAACCCTAACCATCCAACAATCTCACACTCTCTCTACTGAAACTATTGGGTTTTATTCAGTCAGACATTATCACAAACAACAATTGAGAAGTCAAATTAATGCCATCAACATAATCTATAGAAATTGCGAATTTATATAAGAAAAAGTAAAATATACATCATCTGTTGAGTAATTAACACTCTTATTAAAATTTCCTCTTCCCCTTTGGTTCTATCCTTGAAAAACTGTAGCAACCAAAATCAAATGAACAAAATGTCATCAACATAATAAACTCATTTTACAAGCTAAACAATGAATTCAAAAGAAATTTGCTTACAAACATGTATATAGTTTACATTGTATCGAATTTTTCACTTGTTGCTTTTATCATTTGAAATAAAAGATTATTTAGAATAACCCTATAAATGGTTTTGTGAAAGAATGTATATGGAAAGGAAAAAAGAAATTAAACAGCAAAAATTGGGGGAATTGATAAACTAATGAAAAAATATATCAAAATTCCAACACTGCTCAAACTTGCCTCATTCAACGTCGGAGACTATGAGGTCTACAGTCCTCATTCACATCGACGGCATGAAGGAGATCAATATAAATGGAAGAGAAGTTGCAAATGATCAGAGGTTTAAATAATCACCTCTCACGGAAGAGAAGGAGATCGACGGAACAGACACGACGTGAAGGAGATCGACGGACATGGACGAGCAACGGCGTGAAGGAGATCGACGAATGAGCGAAGAAGGGTGAAGGACG
The DNA here is from genome assembly GCF_009727055.1 of Benincasa hispida. Classification (NCBI taxonomy): domain Eukaryota; kingdom Viridiplantae; phylum Streptophyta; class Magnoliopsida; order Cucurbitales; family Cucurbitaceae; genus Benincasa; species Benincasa hispida. The sequence continues at coordinate 35,804,272 of NC_052353.1, forward strand.
GGCACGAGCGAGATAGGGTTTGGGCGTAAGAGAGAAGAAGGCGGTGATATAGAGTTTTATTATTTAATAAAATAAGAAAAAAAAAACATTACACCTTTAATGTCAGTTTTAAACTGACATTAAAGCCCATCTTCCGACATTAAAGATCTTTTTCTTAAAAAAAAAATCGATATTATACATCCGATTTCGCTTTTTCCAACCTACATTAAAGCCCGAATTTCTTGTAGTGTTTCTAATTTATATGATATTGTTTCTTTTATTTATCAAACCATCCTTTCACCTCTTGGTTGTGTGTTCAACTCCTATGTTGGGCACTTTTTTTTTTTTTCTCTTTTTATATTTATGTTTCATCTTTTATATTTTATTTATTTTCTTTATTAATTTTTTTTACACTTCTTTGAATATTAATTTTTACAATATGCATGTTTATATATTATTTCAATTCTAATGTTTTTAGTATATCTAAAACCGAGTAGAATTTTATATAAATTTTGTTAACTAAGACACTCATTTAACTTAACTTTAATGTTTTACAACAACGACAATTACATAATAACTTGAGTTAGAGATGACAGTGCTGATCAAATTTGGGCAACATATGAAGGTTAGGATACAACTTCGTTATTATATTTTGTTGTCATCGAGGCCTAGTCTTACTTGTATTATATGATATAAACTTTTGATAATATCTTTTTTTCAATGTTTAATGTATGACATATCTTCTTTTTATATTATATTGTTAAAAAAAATAAGGAAAAAAACAATAAACAAGAAACAAGAAATAGTTATCAAACAAGTTTATGTTTCTATTTCTTTATTTCAAATAACCGAGAATGGGAATAATATCTTTTTTTCAATGTTTAATGTATGACATATCTTCTTTTTATATTACATTGTTAAAAAAAATACGGAAAAAAAAACCAAGAAACAAGAAACAAGAAATAGTTATCAAACAAGTTTATGTTTCTATTTCTTTATTTCAAATTACAAAAAACGGGAATAATTATCAAACATATTCCTGTTTTTAGAAAAGAGGAAACATGAAAGAAAAAACAAGCAACGAAAAATAGGAAACGAGAATGTTATCAAATAGTCTTAGAGTAAATCATGCTAAAATAAGGATCTTTTGTTGAAAAACAGATTTGGAACAGATTTATATTGATGGTTTTAGCCACAATCTCTGTGATTTGGTGGTATGCATGGAAAGCACATCCAAAATTAAAACATGTGTAGAAAGCAATTAAAAAGCCACATCTTTTATTTATCATATGAGCTATCGAGAAAAGGATAATTATATGCTAGCTTGTAGCATTTTGAAGAGTTGAATCATGGCTTTCGTTTGTTGTGTGTTTTCTTTTCCTAAAATGTTCCAATTTTACATTTTAAAGAAAATTTAGGGTGATGAATGGATTTATTTTTTTGGTCCAAATTTTAATGTTTTTGTCATCTTTATAAACAAAAGTAAGGAAATTATGATAAATAACATTTTTAAGATTTCACATTACAAAACTAGCACTCTTTTTTAAAACTAATTAGAATAGTTTTTCTCGGTTCATCTCATTGGAGATTGACCACCGAGATTTAGTTAAAAAAAAAAACTTTTTATAACTTATTGATTGTTTTGGATTTTCACAGTACATCTAACCAAATTACACACAAAGATTTGCTGATTTTGTATGTAATCTTCCCAAATCTTATATCTTTTCAAAATTTCTACAAATTCGGTTTTCTTTACTAACCATAAAGTTAATGAATGCCCTAAATGCTGCTCAATAACATAACAATATAATAATCAAAATTCATCATTATTCAGGGTTTGTTATAAACACGTATGTTTTTTCATATTTTAATTAGGCTACAATTAGTTTGTGGCCACAAAAAGCTTTTGTTTTGTTTTGGCCAATGTTTAGTTTCTAAAATAAATTTGTTATTGGGTGAGTGAGGGAAGTATACTTTTGCAACACACCCTTGATGAAATAACTGTCAAACAATAAACAAATTTTAGTTATCAATTTGTGTTTAGATTAAAAAATAGGGATGGCGAGTTAATAATATGTCACACATCAAGTTCACAACCTACACAACATCTTTTAGTTTCATTGCAACTTATCTTTTATTCTTCGATTGATATATATAGAGTTTTGAATGCAAAATAAAACATCAATTGTATATAAATTTTCAAACATCTTACATAAAGAATAAGTTAAAAGAGAAAAAAAGACGATATGGGTGTGATTAAATCGAGTTTCTTGACTACTATATTATTGATGTCATTGTTATCATTTAAAGTTGAGACATTGGACTTGGTGTTGATATCACTGAGGTAACACACACAATAAAATGAATGTGGAAGTGATTACTTATTGAATTGATAAATTGTCTTTGCTAATTTTTGTTACTTGTCAAACATAGGCTTTGAAAGATGCATGGAATGACGCATGTGCATCTTTTCGTCCAAGTGCGGTAGTAATTCCAAAAGGAACATTTAAAGTAAGTGAAGGAAAATTTAAAGGCCCTTGTAAGAGCCCTATTGAAATACAACTTGAGGAACATTGCAAGCTCCAAAACACCCTCAAGGTGATAGTTGGATTACTTTTGCATATGTTGATAGATTGACACTATCAGGCGGAGGAGTTTTTGATGGTCAAGGAAAGGCAGGTTGGGAAAAGAATGATTGCCATAAAAACATAAATTGTGTTGATCTCCGTATTGTAAGCTCTATATACCTTGCATTATTTTTCTTTCCAATCTCATTGGTCACAACAAAATGGTAAATACTTATGATAATATTTAAGGAATTAAGTTTAGAAATAAATTTTAACCGTTACAAACATTAACTAGGTGCTAAATTTTGAAAGTATAAAAATTATATATTGAAAAAAAAAATTGATCATTATCTTGTCCTTCCCTGTAAAAATTTGTGGCTTCACCCTTGCTCTGACATGACATATTGCATATTAAATGAGCAGAGTTTAAGGTTCAACTTCATTACCAATTCAATTGTGAAGAGAATAACATCACTTGATAGCAAGAAATTTGATATCAACATCCTAGGATGCAACAACCTTACATTCCATGGTGTCAACATAATTGCACCAGAAAATAGTCCCAACACGGATGGAATTTACATTGGTCGATCGATTGGAATCTCAATCACAAAGTCTCGAACCGCAACAGGAGATGATTGCATCTCCCTTGGAGATGGAAGCAAACGAGTAAAAGTCACCAACGTTACATGCGGGCCTGGACATGGAATAAGCATAGGAAGTCTTGGAAAATACACTAATGAAGAAGCCATTGAAGGTGTCGTAGTGAATAACTGCACCATAATGAACACCACTAATGGTGTTAGGATCAAAACATGGTCAGCCTCTCCTGTTGCCGGCACTGCCACAACATGCATTTTTCAGACATTAAAATGGTGAATGTTAGCAACCCAATTCTCATAGACCAAGAGTACTGCCCATGGAATCAGTGCAATCGCAATGTATTGATCATTCTCAAGACTTTGTTTTTGAAATTCTTCATGTCGACTTCACAAATAAACTTTTCATTTTAATTTTTTAGATTCTGTCAAAGATTAAGATTAGTAAAGTGAGCTTCAAGAATATTGTAGGAACTTCTGCAACTCCAATGGCGGTCAAACTTGTTTGTAGTATCGACTTGCCATGTGACGAAGTAAAAGTAACTAACATTGACCTCGTTTATAATGGAAAAGAAGGTTCCATTACATCTCAATGTACGAATGTGAGACCCATCATTTTGGGAATACAAAATCCACAAACCTGCTCATCCCCTTATGTTTTTCAATGATTTATTCATGATCTTACTACATCAAAATGATGGACAACCATAATTATAAGACAATTCCTCTCTGCATTTTTGTTTCTTTTGTTCTACTTTTCCAAGTAAACAAGATGGTGACATTTCATAGGAAAGCTTATAACATGAGTACTTTAATTTGATTATTATTATTATTATTATTATTATTTTATTATATACATATATATATTTGTAGTCTTTCATCTTGAAACATGGAATTTTCCTAATACCTCAGTATAATAACTCGGTTTGACTGTACTTTTCGAGTGTAGATTCTTTTTGTCTTTCTTGAAAGGGAATAACAATCTATTAAATTAAATTATTTTACCAATCAATATCATTCCATTTTACAAGGTTATTTCAATTGACAAACATTACACAAAAATTTATTAAAATCCTGGGGAAAAAAGGTTTGTTGATCAATTATATTCCTCATTTAGCAAGTGTTAAGTTCATATCAAGACAATAATTGTCACTCACACATATTCTTAATCGAAATATAATAGAGTTTCAAATTGTCCAGGAAATAAGCAGAAAAATAATAGAGAAATTAATAAAAAGACAATAAATCTGGGAACACAAGTATCAACATGGAAAAACTCCATACTAACGAATAAATTATGGACCAAAAAGATTTCACCTATGTTAAAAATTATTTTAATTGCACAAAATAATTCTCTCCCTAATCACTATTTCAAGAGTACTCTTTCAAAATTGTTGTACTACTCATACTCTTTAATGTCACTCTCAACCTAGAGAATATAAAGGAAATTTAACACAATTAAACTTAAAGTATTTCTAACTGTGGTTGACCCAAAGACATAACTTTTTTATAATGTTAGGAGTCCATCACTTTTTTAATATTTTAGACACGCTCTTCTAATATTTTGCCACAATCCAACACAAATCTATCATTTCCATGCTATTAAACTTGAAGAAAAAAAAGTACTATGAGATATTTTATATATATAATGTTCTTTAAGTTTTAGAATTAATAAAAGATAACCTATATTCTAATTTGATAATAATTTTGTATTTTGTTTTAAACATAATTTTAAGGTTTTAAAAAATTTGAAAGATAGCACATAGAACTTTTCATTTAAAGATTTTGACAAAGATTTTTTAGTAAAAGAAAAATAATGGGTTTCATTTCAATGTATGTTATTGTTTTAATATAATACGATAATAACGATGCAGTCTAATCAATGATATTAATCAAAATGCAAATTTGGAATTTTAAATTTTAAGAAAGAAAAAATGTTTAAAAATAATTCTAAATCATCTCAACTTGAAATATAATGTTGATTGATCAAATTTCTAAAAATAAATAAACAAATAAATCTATTATTTTACTGATGTTATTACCAAGTAAAAGAGTTCCAAATGATAGTGTGTGGTCGACAAAGCAACGGTCTAGTGGTATTGTGGGACAATAAAGAAATTCTCAATCATTTCTCATAACTAATTCGTTAATATATATTACTAATAAGGATTAAGGTTTTATATTTCTTTTAACATATCCGCAATATTTCCTTATGTTTATTAGTCCAACTTAAATATAAAGGATGATTCAACATTTATATTATATCTTAGGTCTAATAGTTGCATATTTCATCAATTTTTTTAAGCTTAAAAAAACCGATGAAATATGCAACTATGATGTCAACGAAATATCACTAATGTAACTCTAATGATAATAATAATATGAATTTGAACTTACCAAAGTAAAAAAAAACATGCTCTAAAAAGTCAATTGACATCAATATTTTGTCGATATTGTCATTATATTTATCTATAGTTGAAATATCAACATAATTTTGTCAACATTGACATTTAAAACCTTGATGTTGGATATGCTAATACATATTTCCGATAGTTCATGTGTACATTTTCTTCTGAGCAAAAAAATCAAATAGCTTGCATGAAGATTGCACGTCACAAATATCTGCTCCTCTCAAAGAAAATTTCTAGGAAGTGTTTGAAGAAAATCAAGTTATTAAATGAAAATTTTTTGCAGAAGCAATAACAACCACAGGATGAGAGATTAAACATATAGATATGATAAAGAAGATAAATCATCAAACATTGAGTTTCTAGGCAATAACTATGAGAAAGAAAGCAGGTCGGGAGCGTTATCGCACTCATTTTCCGATAAATTTTGAGGAATTTGAGAAGAAGAAACAAAAAAAAAAGTAAAAAGAAAAAAAAAAGAAGGAAAAAATGGAACAATAAAGACAACACGAGAGTAAAAAAATACAAAAAGAAATAATGAAAACAGTAATAATAAGGATGATATGAGATTTGTAAAAATAAAAAATAAAAAAAAATGAAAAATTGATATAAACGTGTTTGAAAAGAATTTTTTTTTTTATTATTTCTTAAATTCAGACAAATAAGAGGGACTTTTGTAGACTATAATGTGATTTTTTTATATTAAAATATAGGAAGGGTAAAATTTAATTATGGTGTAATACATATTGTTAAACACAATTTAGGATTTTAGAAAAGCACATATACATGCATTAGATGAAACTTGCTAGAATTCGATTTTTTTTTTTTTTTTCTACTTTTGCTATTCATCAAAATGGAACCTCAAATATTGTTGTCGGGTCCAATTTTCCAATAGTATGTGGACATAAGTGAACAATGTTTCTTTTGTATAATATATATCCTTAAATCTTTATGTACAATATAATGTACCTTAAAATCTCCTTTAATTCATTTGAAATTTTATTTTAGACCGACGATAAAGATTACAAAAATTTATGAAATAAACTAGTAGATGAAATTAATGAGCTATGTTTCAATTAAAATTAATTTTTAGCAAAGAAATTGATGAATGAGAATTTGAACATCTAATTCTAAAAAAGAGAGTGTAATACGTCAATTAGTGCTGATTAAGTTATGTTCACTTTGACAATAATATTATTCATGTACTACGTCCAAAGGCTAGCCAGAAAGTTAGCATACAGAAATAGTAAAATTAATATGATAGAATATAACATAATAACGAAAAAGACTATTTAATTTTGTCTTTTTTCTTTATTAAAAAACCAACAATAAACCCTATAATTAATCATCTATAAAGTTAGTATGGATGCTGGCCTATATAGTTGCCTGGAGGATTATAGTTGCAGATCAAAAAAATCCAATTGTTTTGACATTTCACTTGGGCACAACCAACAGATTTAGTGTTCCTCCACACCAACTGTGTATAATGGAGGCAATGGCTAAAGTCATTGACACATGTATTAGAATTGTAGTCATAATGTTTTTTCTCATCGGCCCATAGACTCACCGTTGGCTCTACTGTCATCACTTCGTATCTATTTGCTAGGTTTTCGCCATAGGATCCTCCAGAGTGCTCCATTTAGCAAGTGGCAATCTTTGTGTTGGCATAATTTTGAGCATAGGCAGCCAAAGTGGCATTCCATTGGAGGGGCTGGACGCCAACCTCTGCACGGATGGCGTTGTGAGCGGCTATATAGTGGGTAGCTTTTTCCCTTGATGGGGGCAATGGGAGCTAGGACTAGGGTTAACGCCAACAAACAAAGAGAGGAGAGAATGTTGGCAAATGCCATATTTGTAAGCTATAGTTGGAAGAATGGTTAATTGTGTTGAATGTTGATGTTGAGGGTTTGGCTTAGCTAAGGCCTTTTTATATAAAGACGAAAGTTGGGCATGGTTCCATTTTGGGGGTTTTTGGAAGACAGAGAAAAGGTCTAATAGTAGTGTGGGACAACAAAGAAATTATCTCAATCTTCATGATATATATTACTAGTAATAGAGTATTATGTATATATGTGGATCAAGGTTTTAAATTTTTGACGTAAACACAATATTTTGTTATGTCTATAGGTTCAACATCAATCTGAAGAATGATTCAACATTTGTATTATATCTTAAAAAAATTGAAGAAATATATAACATAATATCAACAAAATATCTATGATGTTAACCTAACATTGACAACAATATAAATTTAAACTTATCGAAGTAAGAAAATGCTCTAAAAAGTCGATTGACACCAACATTTTGTCAATATTCACATAAACATTCATATAAAGTTGAACATTGACTTATTTTTGTCAATATTGACATTTAAAATCTTGATATGAATATGATAAATACACATTTTCTTATGATAATTATACACATTTTTTATAATAAACATGTACACTTTCTTCTTAGTAAAAATAAGCTAAGTGTTCTCTTTCTCTAAATCATTCTCTTGAACTCATTATTTAGGATATTGAGCTTTATATATATATATATATGAGAGAATGATGAGTTAGTTACAGAGTTTGTTATTGACCGATTCTTATAAAATGCTGGCATACTATAACTTTTACTTCTGTCTTCAACAATCTCCACCTTGTTGTAAGATTTGATTTGCTCCTTCACTCATATTATGCAATCTTTTTCAAGTATGGTGAAGCCTATTAGCTCCAAACACTTCAAGAGTTTGAGTTGGGATATAGGCTTCGTCAAAATGTCTGTTGCGTTGGCATCGGTATGAACTTTTTCCACTTTGATGTTTCCTTCTTTAATTTGATTTCATACAAAGTGATACTTTATATCTATGTGTTTGGCCCTATTTTGGAATTTTAATTTGTTTTTATAGACATATGGTGTTCTAATTATCACATAGAATGGCAATACTGTCTTGTTGTATTCTAATGTCTTGTAGAAGTCTTGTTAACCATAGGGCTTCTTTAATTGCTTCAAATAAAGCTATGAACTCTACTTCTATTGTTGAAAGAGAAACAACAGGTTGTAGAGAAGCGTTCCAGCTTAATAGGTTGTGCTCCAATAGGAAGAAATATGTAAATAAGGATCTTATCCTGTCTAAATTACCTGCATAGTCAGCATCTACATAGCCAATAAGTGTAGGATTAATGGAGTTTTGCTTCTTGTAAGTGAGTATAACCTTTTTAGTACCATTAAGGTATCTGATAATCCAATTAGTGGCTTCCCAATGTACTTTCCCATGATTTGACATATATCAACTGACTAAGTTGGCTCCATAGGCTATGTCTAGTCTAGTTGAAATCATCATATACATTAAGCTTCCCATTGTTGGGAATAAGGGACTCTAGACATATAGTCTATGTGTTCAATATCATCTTCTGTATGAGATTTTGTTGTTTCAATTTGAAGTGATGAGCTATTGGACCAATAACAGATTTTGCCCCTTCTTTACAGAACTTCTTTAGGATTTTATAACATTAGCTATGTTGGCTACTAGACAACTCATTCTTGTTTCTATTTCTGATAATTTCTACACCAAGAATCTTCTTTGATTCTCTCTTGTCTTTCATTTCCAATTCTCTTTTCAACATAGTTTTGATTTTATTCAAGTCACGTTTAGAGCTCCCTGCATGGAGCATGTCATCTACATATAGCTCCCTGTAAACACAACTATCATAATTGCTTCTCAAGAATCCAATCCTCAGGATAAACTCATCAAACCTTTGATACCAACACATGGGAGCTTGCTTTCATCCATATATGGATTTGTTTAGTTGAAAGACAAGATCTTCTTCCCCTTGCTTGATGTAGTGAATGGGTTGTCTCATATAGATCTTCACCGTTAATTCACCATGTAGAAATGTTGTTTTCACATCCATCTAGTCAAGTTCTAGGTTGTTTTGAACTACCAAGGATGAAAGCATCCTTATAGAGGTGTTCTTGACAACAGAAGAGAAGATTTTAGTGTAATCAATCCCCTCATTTTGAGAAAACCCCTTTACAACTAGCCTTGCTTTGAACCTAGGTTGTTCAACTCCTGGTATCCCTTCTTCGTATCTATATATCCATTTAGAGGGAATTGGTTTGAAGCCCTTAGGAATAGATGTAAGAGTCTAGGTATCATTCACATTTAGTGAATGCATTTCATAATTCATTCCTTCAATCCAGCTAAGAGCATTAGGTCCATTCATAGCTTCTTCAAAAGTGCTCGGTTCCATGTCATCATCATAAGTTATGCAAGCAAAATCTGCCTCCCTATAGGAAAAGACAGCCTGGTTATACCTCATAGGAGGTGTTGTTCTTCTTCTTTGTCTGTCTATGGCTAACCGATAATTTTTTAGGTTATTTGTATCTGAGATATCCTATAATACATTTTTCTTGGTTGTCTGAGTAAGTGACTCATCTTCAATATCTTCCTAGGTCAGAAAACCCTCATTTTCTAAGGGTAACTCCACTTCAAAATTGGTAGTATTATGACCCTAAGAGACCTGTTCTGCACTTATTTCTTTATGCATGAACATTTCATCTTCCTTGAAGATTAATTACATCTCTACTATGAACACATATCTTCTCAATAGGATGTCGTAGTCTGTAGCCTTCAATACCTTCAGTGAAGCCAACAAACATACACTTTACTGCCCTTGCCTTCATTTTCCCTTTGGACTGATGTACATAACCTTGACCGTAAAAAACATTGAGCATATTTTGGTTTGGAGGGTGGTTTCACCACTTCTCGTCTGGAGTTAGAAAATTAAAAGAAGAGTGTGGGCATTTATTTAGAGTGAAGATAGTATAAGAGGCTACTTCTACCCACCATTTCTCACATAATAAGGCATTTGATAAGAGGCATTTGACACGTTCCATAATGGTTCTATTGAGCCTTTCAACAACTCCCTTTTTCTGTGGGGTGCATCTTTCAATTCGATGCCTAGTAATACTATTTTCTCTGCAAAATTTATTAAACTCTTCTCCACAATACCTCAAACCATTATCAGTTCTAAGAAATTTAATTTCTCTTGAAGATTGTTTTTCAATCATAAGTTTCCACTCTTTAAATTTTTCTAGAACTAGATCTTTAGCTTTTAAGAAAAATATCCATCTTTTTCTAGAAAAATCATCAGTAAAGGTTAAGAAATACCATAATCCACTCAAAGATGGAGTTGGAGATGGTACCCACAAATCAGAGTGTATGTAATCAAGTATTCCCTTAGTAGTATGTTGGGCTTTAGTGAAGCTCTGTCTCACTGCCTTACTTAGAATACAATGCTCACAAAATTTCAGCTCTTCACAGACATTCTTAGGCAGTACACCTTACTTAGACTAGATTTGTAGACCCTTTGACTGATATAAGACATTCTTTTGTGCCATAGCTCTCCTTCTGTATGATTTGCATGTGTAGCCACAAAGGCAGTGTGAGTCATCTTCACATCACTAATGATGTAGACACCGTGCCTTTTCTTTAGTGTTAGAACAACTTTGGAGTCTTTTAGAATTTGAAGAGTGTCTCTATGCCTTTATATTCACACCCTATAGAATCCAACATACCTAATAAGAGTAAATTCCTTTTTAGAGTAGGAACATGTCTTACATTTCTGGTGAGCTTTTCTGATCCATCTTTTATTTTAAGATAGATCGATTGATCAAATGCCTATGATTTTGCAAGCATTGTTATTGCCCATATAGACAGATCCTCCTTTATATGGCTTGTAGGTTGTAAACCAACCCTTGGAGGGTGTCATGTGAAAAGAACATCCTGAACCTAGGACCAAATCTTGAACTCTTTCTTCAGTGTTCTGAGTTCCCCTCTCATTTGAGGTTGCAAGAGCATCTTTGAAAGTCAGTACATTCTCCCCTACTGCTGCTCCTCCTTGCTATTGGTTTTTATTTTTCTAGTTTTGTTTCCTTTTTAGTAACCAACAATCTTTCTTGATGTGACCATCATTTTATACAGTAACCACGCTTTAATTTATGTTTTCCTTTATTATTAGGCTATGATTTGTTGTCCTTCCCACTGTTCGTTGGTTTCCCTTTAGAGACCAGTCCTTCACCATTAATATTTTCTTTCTTCTAAACACTTATTTCAAGTTCCCAAGTTTTTAAGGCAAAAATTCAGTAGTAACAGTTTACCTGCCATATTTAAGAGCAACTTTCACATTTTTGTAACTTTTTGGCAACGAGTTCAAAAATATGAATACCTCATTTTCTTCTCCGAATTTATCTCCAATCTTCTTGAATTCGGAGGAGATTCTTCTGAATTCATCTAGATTCTCAGAAAGAGTTTTGGAGGCATCCATCTTGTATGTGAAAAAACGTTCTCTTACAAATGCTTTATTAGGTAAATCTTTAAACTGATACAAAGATTCTAATTTTATCCAAAAAGCATAAGGAGTACCTTCATCTAAGACTTGTCTCAACACATTATCACTTAGATTTAAAATGATTGTTCCATAGGCAACTTCATTCATAGTTTCCTTATGATCTTCTATGAATTCTGATGGTAGTGTTTCTGGATCAAGAATTGCTTTAGATGCCTTTTGCTGCCCAAGAAAAGTTTTAATTTTAGCTATTCAGAGCACGAAATCTCCCTGACCATCAAACTTTTTTCAATATCAAACCTTGCAACAACCTCATTAGGGACTAAACCCTTAGACTAAAACTTTTTTGTGTTCATTTGAAATCTATCAAATCAATTGCAAAGATTTCTATCGATTACGCCCAATTTAAAACCTCATTAGGGACTAAACCCTCAGACTAAAAGTAAGCATCAACATCTCTTAGAAAAATAGCACGCGATGTAGTTTTTAGAAGATTTCTTAGGTGAATCGAGAATGGATGGAAGAGAATTAGTTGAAGATAAAGAGTTTATGATTTTTTTTTTTTTTTTTTTGGGAATTACTGTTCTTCTTTGCCATTGATGGAGTTAGGAACATGCAAGTATAAGTAATTTAATTACATTAATTGAAGGATTAAGCATGAAGTAGCTCAAAATTGAAGTTGTCCTTCGTGGACCACCATTAGAGTCTTCCCCACCATTCTTCGGCCTTAGAATAGATTATTGAATCACAATTTGAAATGAATTTGAAGGAAACAAAAAGGTTGAGAGTGTTTTGATGTAATGAACTTTCAGAGAGAAATTCAGCTTCACAAGCTAGCCAAAGGAACTCAAATCTCAACATATTTAAAGAAGAAATCATGCAGGATTAAATCAATTTCAAGATGACAGCACTAAATTTTGTACTAATTAAATGGGATTCGAGGTGTTAAAGAAATCCAAAATGTGGAAAAAACCCACTAACTTAAAATTCAATTTAAATTTAATTTCTAAATTAAATTTAAATGCTTTTTTATAAAATTATTTCAAATAATTTTAATTTTAAAATCAATTTAAAATCAAATTAATTATCATAATTAATTAATATTTTAATATATTAATTTAATATCATATATTAAATTATAAAATGAATTTCAAATAATTAATTAAACAATGTAATTAATAATATTAATTTAACATCAAATATTAAATTAATAAGTAACATCAATCATGATCATGAATTCCTATTCATGTGACCAATATTTAATCATATTTAAATATTTTCAACTCTCCAAATTGTTTAATTTGAATTAAACAATAATACGTTAACTATATCAAATATAAATGACGCTTATTTCCTAAGTCAAATTTGAGCAATTCAAATTCTCTCATCATGCTATTCTAAGATTTAGTTCGATATGAGCTAGCAGAGGACCTAATCGACCTATAGATCGTGAGCTTCAATAACTTGAGATTAAATGACTAAATTCTTTAACCTAATTAACGAACATTCGTTAGCTACCGGAACACTCCACTATAACACAGTAACTACATTCTCCTCTTTATAGATATATTTATGTCCAATCGATATAACCATGTTTAGTAAGTTGATCCTTCAGAGGTTGTTCATAATTACAGCTGGGTCAAAATCACCATTTTGCGCATGTAATTACATCTTGTTTCTTATGTTCCACTGATCCTCTAATGAACAATTGATTTGTGGTCCAACAACAAAACCAAGTCCCTCTTAGACCAATGACAAGGGTGGGGCCTTTGTTCAAGACCCATAGTCAACACTTAAGAGAACGACCTATCTACTATCCCCAAAATAGGGTAGGAGAAAAATTCATCTTGTAGGATTATATCCTCAGCTATCTACCCGATCTTATGTAAAAAATGGACGACTTATTGAGTCGGCTAACTCGAGCCACTCTCACCTATGAAGATTAAAGGATAATCTCAAATAAACAAGAGATCATAATTAGCTCAAGATTAATATCAAGTTATCTAGGTCATTGTATTGAAACAGTCAGTCTTAACAGTAAATGGTGTTATAAAGTAAAAGTGTGTATTTCATGGTCCGATTTTATGCAAACTCATTGCGTAGGATGCATCCATCGTATGTTTCCACATGAACGACTCAGGATCACATTCTTTGTATCAATAATATTTTTATTGAATAAACCTCAATAAAAACCATACAAATTATAAGTATGTAAACTCTGATTTCAAACTACATTTTGATAAATCAATATCATATAAAACCATCGAGAGTTTAGAAATCATGGTTTATACATTTTTGAAATATCAGATAAGTAAAATAGATCATGCCATCACATTTCATAAATCATAGTATACTAGAATATATAATTAGTTCTATAATAAAACATTCGAAAGTAAACCACTCACTGTTAATCGGCTCCTCATAATTTCGGTTTTTCCATCTCCCGTTTATCCTGAAATTATATTGATAATCCTATACATGACCATGATTCAATTATTTGAAAATTAATCTTAAAGTATAACGAATTTCACTTAAACTTTTTCCCAAATCCCTAATTTGATCCAAAGTAGAGTTTGCTTTGTAATTTGGTCCTTCAATTTCTCCAAAATTAACTCAGGACCTTAAAATTAATCTTCAATAAAAACTAATTCTGTTCCAATTTTTCTTAATTTTCCTCATTAACATAATTAGGTTTAGTTTAAATTAACCCCTTAATCAACTTCATAGTTGACTTAAGATCTCAATTTCTTCTAATTTCAGGTTTAAGGTATCATAAAAATACCAATTGATCCCTAATTATGCTTGAGAACAACTCAATTAACCTAAAATAATTTTCTAGCTTTTAATGACGGATAATAGATGACAGACAGGAGTCACACAAGGAAAGTCAACTATTTCTTCAACCTCTAGCCGAGAAATTTTCAGATTTGACCTCTGTTTTTTCGGTGAGCGTTTCAATCTTAAATTCATCATTTTCCAGCCATTTAAACTTAATTAGCCAATAAAAACCTTTTACCTATCCTCTTAATTAACTTACATCAAAGTTTGGACGTCCGAATTGCCCTAGAACTCCTGAAATCGACCAATCTTTCCATGGTGCCCCTATTTTTCCAGCAAGAAGTTGCAGAACTTTTAGAACTTAAAATAAGAAATTCTAGCCAATAAAGATCAAATAAAAGACCATATAAGTCTAGAAGGATCTTATGAGTAACTTACCCTTAAAGTTGGAGCTTCGAATTAGCCTCTAACTCCACTAATTTACTAAAAACCCGAGCATCCTCTGTTTTCTTGATAACTCTAGCGCCACTGATTTTCTTCGTTTTCATTACTTCTCTGGAAAAATTTCTTCAAATCAAGCCTCTTACGAGCTTTTGCCTTACTTCCTCTTTAATTTGGTTGCATTTTGCTTAATTTTCCTTCACAAGAACGACTCTACTTCGGAAACAACTTTTTCCTCTTCTTCGGTCGGCCAAGCTCAAAAAAATTCGACATTCCCTTTTTCTCTTCGTTTTCCAACTTCAATTTCCAGTTTAACACGTGTCCAGATGAGTAATGCTTAACCTCAAAGTCATCCAATAAGAAATTTCAATAGAAAGCATCTTAATTTTTCCAAAATCTTCCAAATTCTCTTTATTCCTCTTTCTCTCGGTTTTCATCATTTTCCCTTAATTTCCTTTAATTTCCAGTACATTTAAGTCCAATAAGTCTTAAACAAGCAAAATTTACCTTTAAAACTAAGAAATTACCAAAATTTCACCACTTTTCAAAATGTTGACTTTTTTTTACTTTGACTTTGACCATTTGACCGTTAACTTTGACATGTCCCAAGTATGCCAAATTCATCATCGAATTTACTTTACATGCTTAACAAGGTTCGTTGCCTCAAATTATTCCTCCAATCCTTATTTCCTCTTCCAAAATGAAACAAATGTCAATCCAAATATTTTTATTTTTAATTATAAATCTTAACAAGAGATCCACATCAAACATTATCTCAAGTCCCTAAATTCAATCTCAACTATGTGCTTCCTAATATCCCAAGAAAGAGTAGAAGAAGAGAGGGCTTACAAGTTACTATCCCTTTTTTGAGAATTTCGTCCTCGAAATTCAGGTAAGGTCATCGGATGAATAATTGTGGGTTACAAACTTCCATCAACTGTGGACATTCTCTTTTAAGGTGACCAGGTTGTCCACATTTATAACAAGTATGAGTTTCATTCTAACATTGTTCCTATTGATACCTGGTTCATACTAAACACAAAGGTTTCTTTCTAATACTAGCAATGGATTTTTTAAGTTGCTCACTAGAAACAGTTCCCTCTGTTCCCTGATTTTCTTTACTAATTCAAATCGGAACCCGATGTACCTCTATGCTTGGATTTTAAAGTTCCTTTATTAGATACTCCAAGTGCAAATCTTTTATTACCGTCACTTCTTGTTCATTCAACAGATGGACTGGAAAATTTAAATCCATTACCAATATATACTATTCCTCCTACCTAGTTTTCTTCCATCACACTCTTTTCCATTCATATAGCATCTTTCACTAGTTAGAAAATTATCTCTACTCAGCACTGGTTGTTACAGAGGTATGTATTTCTTTCCTCAATCCTTCCTCAAATCGCCTGTATAACTCTTTGTCAATCTTGAGTTGTCTTTAGTCTCTCTCTAATAATTTTAAGATTCCTAGAGTAACTTGTACTGGCTTAAGACCAATTGGTTTCCTAAACCTAATCTGTATTGATGTATCAAACAGAATACACCATTTAGTTCCTGTTAGGAGTAACTCTTATCCACAGGTTCTCATAGTTGGATTCCCCAACTCTCTTTCGAACCCTTCCAAAACCAACCTGTACGTTGCTGAAAAGGTCATTACTGTCTTAAGTACCATGCCAGACCACTTAGGCCAAATATCTAGGAATTTTTCATACCCCTAGTCAATCTTGTTAACTAACATTTCTAGTACATAACTCAACATTTGTGTTATCCTTCCATAATAACTTGTCTTCTTTCTTTAGCAAGTACATACTAGCTTAAAGGATTCTCCTGCCACTCCTCTAAGTTATTTCAAGAGTTACATCCACTTTTGGATACCTCAAGATATTAAACCACACCACTATGTCGTTAATGCTAACAAACCTACATATTGAAGAAAACAACACAACACACAATAACTCAACCCATAAATATCCTATACAATGAACTCCCAAACAACAAATTATTCTTTTGCATAACACCCTCATGTAACCGTTGTGGACACTTTTCCCTATAACAACCACGTTGTGCACAATTATAACAGACAGTGGTCCCTTTCAATCATCGACCCCAATGATGTTTTCCACAAGATGAATAATAAGATTGCACATCTACATGTGCTACTAATTCTCTGGGTTGTGTCTTACCTGGCTTCTCATATATAACTACAGGACATATAGAGTCTCTTAACCCTTGGTTTCTCTTTTTGCCCTCATTCTTCAATCATACCCTGACGTGAAACTTCCTCTGCTCATGACTCTAGGTATGAAGCTTCTATTTAACTATTCACGCGGTGTATTCGAGGAATTGCCCACACAAACATCCCTTTTTGTTTTCCTTTTATTGCTTATTCCTAACAAACTTTTCTCCACTTTTTTAGTTGCTTCTACCAGTTTCGAGAAATATCTCCACTCCGCACTTACTATGACAAAGATTCGAATTTCATCCCATAGTCCATTCTCAGACCTTTTACACTTATCAGTTTCATTTTTAAGCTAAACAATTGCAGACTTAAATCATTCCTTAAACTTTTCTCCATACGATTTTGAAACAATGTAACAACCTCAAAATTTACTTCCGTTTTTCACTACAGAGACATTGGATCAAGCTCTTCATGGAAAGTTTCCTCAAACTTTTCCCAACTTATCTATCCTTTTTCTTCATAACTTATTTCAAACATGCGTCATAGTTCTCAGCTTCACTTTGAAACAAGGGTGTAGCAAGTTTTACTCTTTTATAGGTAGGATAGTTCGTCATTCTGAAGAATTTTCCTAACTTGGCTAACCAGATTCTTGTATCCATAGAATCAATTACTCTAGTGAAAACTGTTGCTATGAACGCTTTTAAGCATTCAATCTCAAAGCTTTTTTCTAGACTAATTTGTCCATCACTATTTTCTGTAGCGCCTTCCTGATTTAAATGACCCTCCATTGATTTCCTTTAGGTCAATCTCAGTCTGGAAGTACATAGTTTCACCACCAAACACTTCTTTCCACCCCAGGTTTACAAGTAGCACTTATAGTCCCTTCTGATGCTTGTCTTTGCCGTTTGCCACAATGATACATGTTTCATCTAATGCAATGGTGTATCACACACCTTTAATGAAAAGACCAATGCAACTTACTAATGCAACTCTAACTCATATTGACTTTCTGACCCAAAACCTTTAGGTTTCCCAAAATCATGCTCTGATATCAAATTGTCACACACTATTCCAGGTTTTCCTTATAACCTAGAACGAAGCGTGAAGACGTTAAACATCACTTCTCTCTACGACATCTAATGTCCCAACTCTTAACATATCCTGTACTCAAGATTAAACCCAGACTTCCAAATCCATTTCCAAAAATAATCTATGTACATTGAAAAATTTTAAGAATGTGATTCAGTTTAAATCACAATATTGTTTAAAAAGATTTACTGACCAACAATAAGGATTATTTTGAACAAAACCTCCCATGACATGTAACTCACAAGTTCTAGCTGTTCTGGAATACTCTCAAATACATGCACAAACAATACAACAGATGTTTAACAACACTAGTGGCGTTTGACGGCTCAGCACGCACCAGGAACTTGTCACCACTTGGGGTGGAGAAAAACATAAAACATGGAAAGCATGAGCTAAAGCCCAATAAGTGGTAATTTAGTATAAACATAAATTTTCTCTTTCCAAACATCAACGAATTATAAAAAAAAAACATTCTATAAATTGTTGGAAATGTATATAAGATTCATTAATAGCATAAATACACACCACAGGCCCAAGTTACTCTCCATATTGTTGTTTCTCCATCCCCAAGCTTGAGGATTGCACTCCTGCTTTCCATCTCCAACTTTGAGAGTCGCATTCCTGCTTTTCAATCTACAAGTTTGATGGTTGCACTACTACTTCTCCATCTCAAAATTTTGATGGTTGCGTTACTACTTCTCCATCCCCAAGTTTGATGGTTACATTGCTACTTCTCCATTTTCAATTTTGATTGTTGCATGCATTGACACCTAAAAAGTAGAGTGTGGTGCATTAGCGTACTGTTGGGTTGTATATCCTAAAACTCGTAGTTTTGTAAATAAACATATATAAAGTTTATTTAGATAAATTTTTTTTGATTATTTAATAACTCTCAATCCAGTAAACTACGAATCCTTGGCTATTGTCATGAATGCTTGGACTTTATGTGGAGACATAAACTTGATCAAGTTCGAGTAAAATAGCCTAAACCATCTATAGTACTTGGATTAGGTTGGGTACTTATTTCTGGAGATACTATTGAATATGGCCTGCTTTATGATTATTACAAATGTTGTAAAGTGTCATAAACGATGTGATCAGTTTGTTCATGTAGTGACATGTGAGTAGGGGTGTTCTATATGATGATATTGTGTAAGACAGACCACGAAATAATAACTATTACGTATTAACACCGTTTACTGTTAACACTTATTTATTTCACTTCTTGATGACCTAGATAACTTGATTTGAATCTTCAGTTGTCTATGAACTCCTGTTTATTCGTGATTGCCCCTTGATCTGCATAGGTGAGGGTAAGCTCAACATCGCTACTCAATATTCCTTTCATTTCAGGGATAAGATCGGGTAGATGGCTGGGGACATAGAATTTACAAGATGGAATTCACTCCTACCCATGTTAGGGATAGTAGAAAGGTTGTTCCCTGATCATGAACAAGGCGCCCCATCCTCTTGTTAGCCTGAGAGGAAATGGATTTAGTGATTATGGTCCTAAACCAATTGTTCATTAGAGAGACAGTGGTACTTAAGGAGAAAAAATGTAACTCATGGGTATTTCAGTATTTGACCTAGTTGTGGTTACGAACAACCTATGAAGGATCAATTTATTGATGATGGTCATATCAAATGATTACATAATATATTTACAGTGAGGGTAGTACAACTACAGGCAATAGTGGACAGTCCTGTTAGTTAATGAATATTGATTAACTAGGTAAAAAGATTGACCGGTTAGTCTCGAATCGTTGGAGCCCATGATCTGTAGGTCCATCGGGTCTACGGACAAAATCGAAAAACTAGGTGAAGTAAGAATTTGAAACACTCAAATTCGTGTTTTAGGGAATATTGTATTTATATGAGATATAATTTACAATGAAATAATTAATTTATTAATCAATTAATTTTTAGAGTATACTTGATCATTACCATTAAAGTATTTTTTAAACTTGATTAATGTGATTAATCAAAGCTAGGTGTCATAAACAATTTAGTATGTGATATTAAATTTGTTCATTTATTTTATTTAATTGAAATTATTTTAATTAAATAATTTCTAAATTTGAAAATTTTTATTTTATTTTTTTAATAAAAAAATTAGTTAGTTGAAAAATCCAATTGTCAGATTTTCCCACTAACTAAGTGGAATTTGAAGTGACACTTCGCAAGCTTGACACCTCACATGCTAATGGAGTTCTAGGTGGAAGACATGCAAAATGGGACTTTGCATGTGTTTTCTCTTTTAATGGCTTTCGTTTATAAATTTGTAAGACTAGTACTTCCACAACTTTTGACCTAAACTCTTCCACCTCAATCTCCTTTTCTATCCATCTTTTTATAGTGAAATTCTCTTATTTTCACTAACAAAACGGTCGCACAACCGTGTTTTCAACCAGAGAATAGTGGGTATTTACCGTTGGTCGTGTCGTGAAATGCACGGGAGAGGAAGTTTACGGTGGAGTCTTCAAAGTTGGTATTTTTTATACCTTTTGCATGCTTATTCTTGTTTTTATTGCAATTAGAATATTGTCGATTTCATCGCTTCCACTGTGCATGCGTTCTTTATGTTCTATCACGTACATGTCTACTACATATCTGCAATATGTCTGTATCATATCTACAACGTATTTGTTACATATCTACAACACATCTGCACATGTTGG
This sequence comes from Benincasa hispida, assembly GCF_009727055.1. NCBI lineage: Eukaryota > Viridiplantae > Streptophyta > Magnoliopsida > Cucurbitales > Cucurbitaceae > Benincasa > Benincasa hispida. Next base: position 35,825,325 of record NC_052353.1, read on the forward strand.
CACCTGTAAAAGAACGAGAGTCACATTGGCATTTGTCATCCAACGTGCCAAACAACCTCTATTGGAGTTGGTGCAGTAACTTCACAATAAAGGGAAGACCATTTTTTCGGACCCTAAGTTGGCGCATGCGCGCATGATAAGGAATGTGGGACACATTGATGTCTGCCAACATACGCTCCAACATACCTTATAATCACAATCGTTTGATGGAGCATGCCAACATACCCAACATAACTAAGCTTAGTTACCTTGGAATTTCCTTTATAAAGTACTGATTTAGGATTCTAATCTCATAGTAAATAGATTCTACAAATAATAATAATAATAATAATAATAAAAAAAAATTAAATAAAAAATAAATAAATAATAATAATAATAATAATAATATACGATAGTGAAACTTCTTCCTTACAAACTTACGGTCCTGAAAACACTACACGATTGAGAGCATTACTATACGATAGTGACAATCACAGAATCGTTCTGTGTTCTTCCTTAATCTTCTTCGTCCTCCAAACTAAAAATCACCCTCTTAACCAAAATAGACAAGGCCTACAACTCCTGGACTCTCACTCTGAGTATACCGAAGGTTCCAAATGGTTGTGTCTTCTATTTTGGTTCGAGTTTTCATGAAGAGGGTATTCAAGCTTGTTGCTGATTTTAAGTTCGTGACAATTCAAGAGGTTTACACGAAGAAATGTTGTTCAAAGGTATAATCTTTTGAACTCTATTTCTTTATTAAAAAGCATGCTGTAATTTATTTAAGAATGCATATCTTGTATGTTTGTTGTAATTTTTTTCCAATCAAAATGGAATTTGGACGATCCACTTCTGCTTAAGGATCTCTACAAATCAAGTTCCTCCATGGCTTGATCCTTATCCATTATAAGGATACGTAGGAAGAATGAAGCTTTAAGTTCAGTATAGTAAAAAAAAAATTCCTCAAACTCCAATTCTTCATCTCAAAGTTCAATGCTCATTATTGCTTCTCCATCTCCAAGTTCGAGGACTACATTGTTGCTTCTTTATCTCCACGTTCGAGGATTACATTGCTGCTTCTCCATTCCAAAGCTCGAGGGTTGTACTGCTGCTTGTCCATCTCCAACTTTGAGGGTTGCATTGCTGCTTTTCTATCTGCAAGTTTGATGGTTGCACTGCTGCTTTTCCATCTCCAAATTTTGATGGTTGCGTTACTGCTTCTCCATCTCAAAGTCTGATGATTACATTACTACTTCTCCATTTTCAATTTAGATTGTTGCATGAATTGAAGGATCATTTCCTTAAGCCTATAAATACCACCACAAGCCTTCTTTTTAGTACATAATCCGAAATCCCCTTGAAATACAGTAGGAAGAGTGGTTAAGAGCAGTTTCGGAGATAGCTATGCGTTGGTCATGAAGTTTCAAGAGAAGGAGATGTTGTTGGACAGTGAAGTCTGGAAGTAGCATAAACTTTGGACAAGGATATCTCCCAGAATACTCGTGAGCTTGGAGTGATTCTAAAGCCACCTGAAAGGTAAAAGAGTCTAGTGTTCAGGGTAGGTCTTCCAGAGAAGAAGCTCCAAGGAATCGGGCTGGAGAATGAGCAAAAGACAGAAGGGTCAAGCTGTCGGGTATGCTAGGCCAGTCTTGATTTGTTGAAGATTCCGGACAAACCACAAGGCGTTATGACCTAAAATGTTGAGGTAAGGTTCCCGAGATATTTTAGAGCATATTTGTTGAAGGAAGTAACCCAAGATAAAGCCTATAACTATGAATAATCTGAGCTTTGAGTTGAATCTGAAATTTAGGGTTCAAGAGGAGCCCGAGAAGATCAAGGAACTTCTAAGAGAAAGATTCCTATTCTTACTAAGGTGAGTGGTAATTTCCTTTAAGTCTTAAAGCATATCTTTTAGAGTAAATTGTATATGCTTATGTTATGAATGAGTATCTAGCATGAAAATAAGATTATGTGATCGGGATGGTCAGGGGGTCAATAGACCTGGTTCCTGAGCCCGAAAGCAAAACCTCACAGGATGGTCAGGGGACCGAGAAGTCTAGTTCCTGAGCCTGTGGGAGGATCCTCGTATGGGATGGTTAGAGGACCGACAGGCCTAGCTTAGAGCCCATGAGCGGGGAGCTATGTTCAAATAAGAGACATTGGGAACAAAAAGGAACATAGCATAGTAAACGTTCATGCTTAGTATTAGTTAACTATCTATCGTGTGTGTAAGTAGTGAATAGACACATTCTAATTAGATATCAGTTTAGCTATCTACCGTGCGCGTAGATAGAGTTGAGAACAGACTCATTCAAAGCTGAGGTTTGAATGTAATCTCATATTTATGATATGCTTGTTATTATGAGTTGAAATAGACTCTAGAAGTTTCTTACCACTCACTGAGCTTTGTGAAGCTCATTCTTTTCTTTCATGTTTTTCTTCCCAGGTAGCGAAAGGTGAGGAGTTCCAGGGTGTTGTTAAGGTCAAAGTCTGCCACATGCCACCATCGTATTTCTAGAGAGTTTTAAGAGTGGTTGTTGTAAACTTTGTAGTTAACTCTTGGAGTTGTATAAACATTACATTGTTGAAATAAAATGAGCCTACTTAATCAGTTTGTTGTTATCTCCCTGACTTAAAGTTTATTGAATGTAGTAAAGAAGTTCAGTTGGACAATAGGTATCACAAAAGAGTGGTATCTGTGGTCCCTCACGCCTCTCTTTGGGCTCAGAAGTGCGGGCTCGGGGCGGGGTGTGACAGACATAAACTTGATCAAGTTTGAGTAAAATAGCCCAAACCATCTATAGTAATTGGATTAGATTGGGTACCTATTTATGGAGATCTATTGAATATGGTCCGCTTTATGACTGTTACAAATGTTGTAAAGTGTCATAACAATGTGATTAGTTCGATCATGTAGAGGCATGTGAGTGGGGGTGTTCTACATGATGAGATTGTGTATGATAGACTACGAAATAATCACTGTTACGTATTAACATCGTTTAATGTTAAGACCGATTTATTTCACTTCTTAATGACCTAGATAACTTGATCTGAATCCTGAGCTGTTATGAACTCCGATGTCGTTCGGGTTGAGAAATTCCCATTTCTCAACAAATTGTTCCATAAATTGAGACAAAAACAATCCAATTAAATTTCACTTAAAAAAAGTGTTTTTAGATTCATTGATAGATGACGATTTGCACCATTAATTTCTTGATTTACAGATCTTTACTTGGATGGGCATTTGCAATTTTCGTAACCTGAAAAATAAGAAAGTTGAAAATCATAACACCGTTCAAATATAGCATTTTCTGTTACATATCTAGAAAGTTTCTTGCAATCAAAGAATAAATTTTGACCAAGAATTTGAGAGATCGGGGTGAAGAAGAAATATACCAAGGTTTAAGAAGATAGATGGAACTGATGGCGATTGGAGATGATGAATAAGAAGACAAATAGAATGAATGTGAAGGCTGAAGAAGACAGATAGAATGAATGTGAAGGCTGAAAACCAAGGATGACTCTTTTTGTGAAGAAGCAGAGTGAAGAAGGATCAAAGCTGGGAAGAGGAAGAGAGAAGTTGAAGAGACCTTTTGCAATGAGAGAATGTGCAGTTTGATTGTGAGAATGAGTGGACGGGTGAAGAGACTTTGAAAAGCGTAACCCTTTTAGAGGGAGAAATTTGTTCGGTAATTTCATTATTTTGACTAGACTCCATAATATTTTGGTTTGTAGCTTTTTTCCTCTACTTTTAATAACATTTTTCTTAAAAGGCTATTCTAAAAAGTTATTGAAGATGATGTTTGTTGTAGCATTAGGCTCTACGTATGTCGCTATGATCGCCATTATTTTATAGATAAATCAATGTTGTAAAGGCTTGACTTTTTCATATTAGTGATTTTACTTTCCTGGGCACATTGCCCAACAAACGTAGGTGGTATATCGATGAATGGGGTTACCAAACTCTGAGTCTTCATTTCTTGATTTGTTGTTTGTTATTTAGTTCGTGTGTCTATGATTACTAAGACATCTTGTTTAATATGTAACATAACACCTTAAAATTTCAGTATGCTTGTTACTCATTATGATTCTAATTCTTTAAAAGAGGCATTGGTGAATAAGTGTCAAATTGGTGTTCTTGCATCTTGTTCTGATCAAATTATCAATGGAAAGGATAATAGGAAACAATCTTAGGGTTGGAGTGGAGGTGGAGAAAAAATAAAAGAAATGGATGATTTCAGAAGGAAAGTGTGTAAAGGTATGAAAACTGTGATGAATGAAGAGAATGAAATTGGAAAATTAGGGCGTATTGGATAACGTTCGTGTTTCAAATTTTTTGTTTTTATTTCCTATTTTTTAAGAAACTGACTTGTTTGATAACGATTCCTATTTTGTAGTTTCTAGAATTTGAGTAACGCTTATGAAATGGGTTTTGTTCCTATTTTATATAATATTATTTCTTTTATTTATTAAACCATCCTTTCACCTCTTGGTTGTGTGGACTCCTATGTTGGACACTTTTACTTTTCTCCTTTTCTGTTTATTTTCATCTTTTATATTTTATTTTAATTTTGAATTTTAAAAACTTAAATTTATATATTGTTTTAATTTTCAATATGTACATTGATTTTTTATATTTTAAATTTCCACTCCCAAGATGTGCGCTTATTTCTTTTATTTCTTTTATATTTATTTTCATCTTTTATATTTTGTTTATTTTTTTATTCATTTTTATATTTACAAAAATAATTATGCTATATTTATATTTATTTTGATTTTTTATTTTAAAATTCTCTTATATTATTTAATTTTCAAAATGTATATTATGTTTTTTTCTTTTTTTTTTTTTACATTTCAACTTCTGAATATTAATTTTTACAGTATGCATGTTTATATATTATTTGATTTCTAATATTTTTAGTATATCTAAAACCGAGTAGAATTTGACAATATATACATTTTGCTGACTAAGACACTCATTTAACTTAACTTTAATGTTTTATAACAACGACATTTATATAATAATATAATTAAGTTGGATTCGACTCAAAATCGTTTAAGTGAAATAACTTGAGTTAGAGATGACTGTGCCGATCAAATATGGGTAACATATGAAGGTTATGATACAACTTTGTTATTATATTTAGTTGTCATCGAGGCCTAGCCTTACTTGTATTATATGACATAAACTTTTAATAATATATTTTTTTTAGTGTTTAGTGTATGACATATCTTCTTTTTTATATTATATTGTTAAGAAAAATAAGAAAAAAAAACAAGAAACAAGAAACAAGAAATAGTTAAGAAAAATTAAAATAATATTGTTGTTTTAAAAACAATTTATAAAAATATTTCTATTTTGAAACTATTTATAAAAATATGGTTATTTTTTTTAATATGTCCAGTGCTGAAAATTCGACAAACCTAGGTTGAATTTTAAACATTCAACCTTTATATATATATTTTTTCATTTTTCATTTTATAAATATGTTTTTTTTTTTTTTATTTGAATGTGTCAAGTCATCAAAATTCAACCAACCTAGGTCGAATTTTGAAGATTCGACCTTCACCCTTCTTGTTTTTTTTAAAAAAAAAATCCATTTTATAAAAACAATTTCTAAAATTTTTTATTATTTTATTATTTTATTTAAATTAACTCAAAAGAACAAATTAAAAAAAATATTATCTCATAAAAATAAAAAATTGTAAATTAAAATATCTCATTTATATACAAACAATTACAAAAATCAATGTGTCCCACAAGCGGACCTCGTCGATTTCGAACTTGAGGTTGCTCTGGTTCTTCTTGATGTCGTTTTGGTACCTCTGCATGTGCTTCGTAATATAAATATTCATTATGCTCTCCACGACCCCCACCATATCCATGTACATATGAAGACGAAGGACCAGCCTCTAAGTTATAATGTCCTAAACCAAATGCTGGCATCATCGTCATCGGACTAACATAATCAGTTTGACTCTGCATCTACATCACATGGGGCAACTCTTCCACATTATGGGCAACCTTATCAAACTAATCTTTTTCCCAAACAAGTCCTCTACGTCTAGGAGCTAGTGGAGGAACAATAGGTATATCGTATATATAATGTATCTCCTCCATATAGCTTTTGTTGTCACTACATATAGCAAGAACCTGGTTCAGATCATTCACAACATCACGGAGTCTACTGTTGTTTGATCTCTATGAATTATAAAACAATTAGATAATATTTAAAATAAATTTAAATTAAAAATAATTAGATAATATTCATTGAAGTACCAGATGATCCACAGCTGCTCTCGGACCAGTGACGTAGTGTCTTGTGATATTATTATACTAATGAATGTAGTCTTGGGTGACATCCCTGTCAAACTGTTCAATAGAAACCCTTACTGCAATAAACCTTGCACGATAGTGCCATCACACTACCAAATAAGCAACTTTTTCGAACCAATCTATAGTCTTTAAGTCAATATCATGCAATAGGGGTTCAGTATTACAAGGAAATGGGATATCCTGCTGAAAATCGAATTGTCTCATCACTCTGTCAGGAAGATGCCATTCATCAATATGAAACATATGAGAGGACTAATCGTCCGCCATATGTTTTGACCATTCGTATAGAAATTGGGCAAAGTATGCATAATAATTTTGTACGGCTCCCAAATAACCTGAAACACAAAATATTATATTGGAGAACATTAAAAACAAATTCAATAAAAATGTGTATAAAATAATCAATTTGGTTCAGTGTTAATGTACCTGATCTGGTTGAAGAAAATCAAACATGTATCTGTACTGGCTGACTACATGTGTGGCTATCCTAGTCACACAAAATTTGTCTCTCTACCTAAATTTTTAAATTGATAATTTAGATTCTAAATTAACTAGATCGGTGATATAAAAATTAAATTGAATTAAAATAACATACCGAGAACCATAGACTCGTCCAGCTAACTGAGCGTCATTGACATGTTGTAGCTGTGGAGCCATTGTTGGAAATCGCTCCCAAGCCCATAGTTTCAAAAGTATGAGAGGCCCAGCTGTCTCACGAATCTCAGATCTTGTTGCTTTGCATAGTTGTCTATACAACTATACCGCTCATCGTCTACTTCCACTAGGCGATCGTGTAGTAAAGCTCAACAATCGTGTAGCACTTGGTAGACGATCGTATAGTAAAAGGTAGGCGATCGTATAGGTTTTAAAAAGGCGATCATCTAATAGTAATAACTAAGTGATCGTGTAGGAGTTTGTGGGCGATCGTGTAGTGAGGAAAGAGAGTTCTCGAGAGTGGAAGTTTGGAAGATGCTGTCGTGGAGAGGCCATCGCAGCGTGTCGCTCATCATGTACTTCGACTAGGAAATCATGTAGCACTTGGTAGACGATCGTACAATAAAAGGTAGGCGATCATATAGGTTTTGAGAAGGCGATCGTCTAATTGTAATAGCTAAGCGATCGTGTAGGAGTTTATGGGAGATCGTGTAGTGAGGAAAGACAGCTGTCGAGAGTGGGAGATCGAAAGACTCTATCATGGAGAAGCCATCGCAATGTGTCGCTCATCGTCTACTTCCACTAGGTGATCATGTAGTAAAGCTCAGTGATCGTGTAGCACTTGGTAGACAATCGTATAGTAAAAGGTAGGTGATCGTATAGGTTATGAGAAGGCGATTGTCAAATAGTAATAGATAAGCAATCGTGTAGGACTTTGTGGGCGATCGCAGAGAATTTAGTAAGCAATCGTTTCGTCATACTGAGCCATCATGGAGAGATTGTAAACGATCGTTTAACGTCTCATAAGCGACCGATTAATCTTATTTGATTCCTATCGTCTAATAAAGAAGTTGTTCATTATTCACTTGTTCTTTTTGGAAGTTTGCATCCATTGTTACGTTAATAAAGAATTATTAAACGATTACATAGTAATTTACTAAACGATTGTGTGCGATCGTGTATAATTACTAAATGATCGCATTGTAATTTACTAAACGTTTGTGTGCGATCATGTATAATTACGAAACGATTCTTTAATTTTCGTTAGGTCGAGGGTCAAACCCTCGACCTCTTCTTTAATTTTCGACAGGTCAATGGTTGAACCCTCAACCTCTTCTTCAAATTTTGTCATCTTCTTCAATTTTCTTTAGGTCGAGGATCAAACCCTTGACCTCTTCTTTAATTTTCGACAGGTCGAGGGTTGAACCCCGGACAAAATATTATACACAAAATCTCCGCCCTCGAAAACTCCAAAACAACCATAGATTTGTAAATAGTTTCAGAACCACTATATTTCCCTAAATTGTTTTCCTAATCACAATATAAAAAAAAAAAAAAAACTCTGAAATAGTGATCAAACAAGTTTATATTTCTATTTCTTTATTTCAAAAAAAAAAAAAATAATAATTATCAAACATATTCTTGTTTTTAGAAAAGAGAAAACATGAAACAAAAAACAAAGAACAAAAATTACGAAACGAGAAGGTTATCAAATGGACTTGGAATAAATCATGCTAAAGTAAGGATCTTTGGTTGAAAAACGGATTTGGAACAGTTTTATATTGATTGTTTTAGCCACAAACTCCGTGATTTGGTGGTATGCATGGAAAACACATCCAAAATTAAAACATGTGTAGAAAGCAAGTAAAAAGTCACATCTTTTATTTTTCATATGAGATGTGGAGAAAAGGATAATTATATGCTAGCTTGTAGCATTTTGAAGAGTTGAATTATTGCTTTCGTTTGTTGTGTGTTTTCTTTTCCTAAAATGTTCTCATTTAACATTTTAAAGAAAATTTAGGGTGATGAATGGATTTATTTTTTAGTTCAAATTACACATCGAGATTTGCTGATTTTGTATGTAATTTTTCCAAATCTTATACTAAATTTTATATCTTTTCAAATTTTCTCCAAATTCGATTTTCTTTACTAAATATTATGTCATATTTATTTCGTAATTTTTCAAAACCTTAGCATAATTTATGTTTTGATAGTTGAATGAATTTCCGAAATTCCATATAAGTTTTCCTACTATCAAAATAGATTTTCCAAATTGATTCAAGATGATTGCATTATCATTATTAAATTTTGGAAAAGATCAAATTTTTCGAAAAATTGGATAAATTTTGGGATATATATTGAATCTCGATACTAATCCTGCCTGAGATTCCACTGAAAAAGCTCAAACTATCAATAAGTTACAAAAAGTTGTTTTTTAAAAAAATATCAGTAGCCAATCTCAGACTGGATGCATCGAGACAAACTATTCTAACGATTTTTTAAAAATCGTGTTAGTCTTGTAAGGTAAAAATTTAAACGTCTTATTTCTGAAAAATCTCGATAAAAGTATTGTTGAATAGGGTAATGCTTTTTATGCAAGTTCAAAATATAGCTTTTTATTTTCATTTACATTTACATTCATTTACATCCAACCATGTGAGTTTTTCTAACCATGAAGTTAATGAGTGCCCTAAATGGTGCTCAATAACATACCAATATAATGATCAAAATTCATCATTATTTATGGTTTGTTATAAACACGTAGGTTTTTTCATATTTTAATTAGGCAATTAGTTTGTGGCCACAAAAAGCTTTTGTTTTGTTTTGGCCAATGTTTAGTTTCTTAAATAAATTTGTTATTGGGTGAGTGAGGGAAGTATACGTTTGCAACACACCCTTAATGAAATAACTGTCTACAATAAACAAATTTTAGTTATCAATTTGTGTTTAGATTAAAAAATAGGGATGGTGGGTTAATAATGTGTCACACATCAAGTTCACAACCTACCCAACATCTTTTAGTTTCATTGCAACTTGTCTTTTATTCTTCAATTCGTATATATAGAGAGTTTCTAATGCAAAATAATACATTAATTTCACACAAATTTTCAAACATCTTACATAAAGAATAAGTTAAAAGAGAAAAAAAGACGATATGGGTGTGATTAAATAGAGTTTCTTGACTACTATATTATTGATGTCATTGTCATCATTTAAAGTGGAGACTCGATCCCATGTTGATGTTATTTTTCCTTTGAGGAAGTATGGTGATATTGGGCCTGGTGTTGATATCACTGAGGTAAGACACACAATAAAATGAATGTGAAAGTGATTACTTATTGAATTGATAAATTTCGCTAATTTTTGTTATTTGTGAAACATAGGCTTTGAACGAAGAATGGAATGACACATGTGCATCTTTTCGTCCAAGTGCGGTGATAATTCCAAGAGGAATATTTAAAGTAAGTGAAGTAAAATTTAAAGGTCCTTGTAAGAGCCCTATTGAAATTCGACTTCGAGGAACATTGCAAGCTCCAAAACACCCCCAAGGGGATAGTTGGATTACTTTTGCATATGTTGATAGATTAACACTATCAGGTGAAGGAGTTTTTTATGGTAAAGGAAAGGCAGGTTGGGAAAAGAATGATTGCCATAAAAACATAAATTGTGCTGATCTCCCTATTGTAAGCTCTATATACCTTGCATTATTTTTCTATCCAATCTCATAGGTCACAACATAATGGTAAATACTTATGATGATGTTTAAGAAATTAAGTTTAGAAATCAATTTTAACAGTTACAAACATTGAGTAGGTGCTAAATTTTGAAAGTACAAAAATTATATATTGAAAAAAAAATTGATCGTGATTTTGTCCCTCCCAGTAAAAATTTGTGGTTTCACCCTTGCTCTGACATGACATATTGCATACTAAATGAGCAGAGTTCAAGGTTCAACTTCATTACCAATTCAATTGTGAAGAGAATAACATCACTTGATAGCAAGAACTTCCATATCAACATCCTAGGATGCAACAACCTCACATTCCATGGTGTCAACATAATTGCACCAGAAAATAGTCTCAACACAGATGGAATACACATTGGTCGATCGATTGGGATCTCAATCATAAAGTCTCGAATCGCAACAGGAGATGGAAGCAAACGAGTAAAAGTCACTAACGTGACATGCGGGCCTGGACATGGAATAAGCATAGGAAGTCTTGGGAAATACACTAATGAAGAACCCGTTGAAGGTGTTGTAGTGAAGAACTGCACCATAATGAACACCACTAATGGTGTTAGGATCAAAACATGGCCAGCCTCTCCCGTTGCCGGCACTGCCACCAATATGCATTTTTCAGACATTATAATGGTCAACGTTAGCATCCCAATTCTCATAGACCAAGAGTACTGCCCATGGAATCAATGCAATCGCAAGGTATTGATCATTCTCAAAACTTTGATTTTGAAATTCTTCACGTCGACTTCACAAATAAACTTTTAATTTAAATTTTTTAGATTCCGTCAAAGATTAAGATTAGTAAAGTGAGTTTCAAGAATATTATAGGAACTTCTGCAACTCCAATGGCGGTCAAACTTGTTTGCAGTAGCGACTTACCATGTGACGAAGTAAAAATAACCAACATTGACCTTGTTTATAATGGAAAAGAAGGTCCCATTACATCTCAATGTAGAAATGTGAGACCCATCATTTTGGGAATACAAAATCCTCAAACTTGCTCATCCCCTTATGTTTTTCCATGATTTGTTCATTGTCCTACTACAAAATGATGGACAACCATAATTATAAGACAATTCCTCTCTGCCTTTTTGTTTCTTTTGGTTTACTTTTCCAAGTAAAGAAGATGGTGAAATTTCTTAGGGAAGCTTATAAAATGAGTACCCTAATTTGATTATTATTATTATTATTATTATTATTATTATTATTATTATTATTGTTGTTGTTGTTGTTGTTATTATATATATATATATATATATATTTATTTATTTATTTGTAGTCTTTCATCTTGAAACATGGAAATTTTCTAATACTTAGTATAATAACTCGGTTTGACTGAACTTTTCAGGAGTAGATTCTTTTTATCTTTCTTTAAAGGGAATGAAAATCTATTAAATTAAATTATTTTACCAATCGATATCATTCCACTTTACAAGGTTATTTCAATTAATACAAATTACACAAAAATTTATAAAAAATCCTAGGAAAAAAAATTTCTAGATAAATTATATTCCTCATTTAGCAAGTGTTAAGTTCATATCAACACAATAATTGTCACTCACACATATTCTTAATCAGAATATAATTCAATTGAATAATGCATTTACATTCAAAAAGTTATTTTCACACCCCGTCCCGAGCCCGCACTCTTAAGCCCGGGGAGAAGCGTGACGGACCACAGATACCACCCTTTTGTGATACCTACTGCCCATTGGAACCTCTTTACTTTGTACAAACTTTAAGTCAAGGAGATAACAACAACTGATAAAGTGGGCCCATTTTATTACAACAATATAAAGTTTATACAACTTCAAGACTTAACTACAAAGTTTACAACAACCATTCCTAACTCTCTGGAAGTGCGACGGTGACATGTGGCAGACCTTGACCTTAGCAGCACCATGGAAGTCCTCACCTTTCGCTACCTGGGAAGAAAAACATGAAAGAAAAGAATGAGCTTCACAAAGCTCAGTAAGTGGTAAGCAACTTCTAGTGTCTATTTCAACTCATAAAAACAAGCATATCATAGGTATACGAGGTTACATTCAAACCTCTACCTTGAATGAGTCTGTTCTCAACTCTATCTATGCGCACGGTAGATAGCTAAACTGATAACTACTTAGAATGAGTCTACTCTCTACCTACACACACGGTAGATAGTTAACTAATAATGAATGTTTACTCTGTTGCGCCCCCTTTTGTTCTCAGTGTCTCCTATGTGCACATAGCTCCCCGCTCATGGGCTTAGAAGTTACGCCCGTTGACCCTCTGACCATCCCATATGAGGATCCTCCCACAGTCTCAGGAACTAAACCTCTTGGTCTCCTGACCATCCCGTGAGGTTTTCCTTTCGGGCTCAAGAACTAGGTCTATTGACCCCCTGACCAATCCGATCACACAATCTCATTCTCATGCTAGATACTCATTCATAAAATAAGCATATACAATTTACTCTAAAAGATATGTTTTAAGACTTAAAGGAAATTACCACTCACCTTGGTAAGGATAGGAATATTTCTCTTAAAAGTTCCTTGATCTTCCCGGGCTCCTCTTTTGAACCCTCAAAATATTAGCTTAGAACTCCTCATGGTTTAACTGGAATCTTCAAAACATCAAGACTTGCCCAGCTTACTCGACAGCTCGACCCTTCTGTCTTTTCCTCATTCTCCAGCCCGATTCCTTGGAGCTTCTTCTCTGGTAGCCCTACCTTGAAAAATAGACTCTTTTAGCTTTCTAGTAGCTTTGTAATCACTCCAAACGCACGAGTATTCTAGGAGATATTCTTTGTCCTAAGTTTATGCTACTTCTAGATTTCACTGTCCGACAACATTTCCTTTTTTTAGAACTTCATGACCAATGCATAGCTAATCCCGAAACGGCTCTTAAACACTCTTCCTATTGTATTTCAAGGGGATTTCGGATTATGTACTCAAAAGAAGGCTTGTGGTGGTATTTATAGGCTTAAGGAAATGATCCTTCTCATCTTTACCAAGCCTCCAATGCAAGACACCTCTTACTCTTGAATTGTTTGCACTATGTTTTGCCACCACCTACTCCCTTGACATTCACCTACTTCCATTCCACATACCTACCTGAGTTGTCCTCCTCATGCATAATACTTCCTTTGCATGAAACTTAATTCATCCAGATCCTATTAACTCAAGTCTATCCATCTCTCGATACAGCCATTTGTCCAGATGAGTTCATCAATCTTGCGTAACGTAGTCCTCAGCACTGCCTCATTGTTTAGTTCCTGCTTCTATCGCCTAGCTCCAATAGCTCATCGTGTAGCTCAATCGTTTAGCAAACGATCTTGCTCTCAACGATCTCGCTCCTAACGATCTCGCTGATCTCGCTCCCAACCATCTCGCTGATCTCGCTCTCGCTGATCTCACTCTAAATGATCTTGCTTTCAACGATCTCGCGCATAGCCTATCTCTTGGCTACTGCGAGCGTCGTTTACCTCCATCGTTTAGCGTTGATGCCTTATCGTCTAACGCATCCTCTAATCCCTTAGTGTCATCGCCCAGTGCCCGCCTATACGATCACCTACCTCATCGTGTAGCTCCCAATTTTGTTACACGATTGTCCAACGCCCGCCTACACGATCGCCTACCTCATCGTGTAGCTCCCCGTTTTGCTATACGATCATCTAGTGCCTGCCTACACGATCGTCTACCTCATTGTGTAGTGCTGCTCACTTACTAAACGATCGTCTACCTCTTCGTGTAGCACTGCTCATTTGCTACACAATTGTCTACCTAGTGCCTTATGTTTAGCCTCTTGCTTTCTCTACTCTCACTCACATATACCNACCTCTTCGTGTAGCACTGCTCATTTGCTACACAATTGTCTACCTAGTGCCTTATGTTTAGCCTCTTGCTTTCTCTACTCTCACTCACATATACCCAACGGATGAGCAACTCATGACAACGTCTCTTACCAATATTTTGCCCACACATGCGTCCAACTTTACAAACCCATGGTTGCCTTCTCATCTTATGTGTTAATGTATTCTCACTCAACGCATGGTTCCTTTTTTACTTTACACTTAGCCAAATTTCACCAATTAAGGCTTAACTCAAAACTACTCAAGGAAAATCTATCTAACACTTAGAAATCTCTTTCACTTCAACATAGGATTTAACTTTCACTTAGTTAATTCCCTTAATCACCTACTTAAGTAGGAAAAATGGAAATCTGGGTTTCACAGTTAGAGTTTCAAATTGTTCAGAAAAACCTCATACTTCTATCACAGAAATAAGCAGAAAAATAATAGAGAAATTAATAAAAAGACAATAAATCTGGGAACACAAATACAAAATGGAAAAACTCCATACTAACGAGAAAATTATGGGCCAAAAAGATTTCACCTATGTTAAAAATTATTTTAATAACACAAAATAATTCTCTCCCTGATCACTATTACAAGAGTACTCTTTCAAAATTGTTGTACTACTCATACTCTTTAGTCTCACTCTCAACCTAGAGAATATAAAGGAAATTTAACACAATCAAACTTAAAGTACTTCAAACTGCGGTTGACCCAAAGGCATAGACTTTTTTTATATTGTTAGGAGTCCATTGCTTTTTTAATATTTTAGATATGGAATATGTGTTCTTCTAATATTTTTCCACAATCGAACACAAATCTATCATTTCCATGCTATTAAACTTGAAGAAAAAAAGTAGTATGAGATATTTTAATATATATAATGTTCTTTAAGTTTTAGAATTAATAAAAAAAATAACCTATATTCTAATTTGATAATGTTTTTGTATTTTGTTTTAAACATAAATTTAAGGTTTTAAAAAATTTGAAAGATACCACATAGGACTTTTCATTTAAAGATTTTGACAAAGATTTTTTAGTAAAAGAAAAATAATGGGGTTCATTTTAATGTATGTTATTGTTTTAATACAATAAGATAATAATGATGCAGACTAATTAATGATATTAATTAAAGTGCAATTTTGGAATTTTAAATTTTAATAAAGAAAAAAAAGTTTAAAAATAATTCTAAATCATCTCAACTTGAAATATAATGTTGTTTGATCAAATTTCTAAAAATAAATAAATAAATAAATCTATGATTTTGCTGATATTATTACCAAGTGAAAGAGTTCTGAATGATAGTGTGTGGCCGACAAAGCAATGGTCTAATGGTATTGTGGCGCAACAAAGAAATTCTCAATCATTTCTCATAACTAATTCATTAATGTATATTACTAATAAGGATTAAAGTTTTATATTTATGTTAACATATGCGCAATATTTTCTTATGTTTATTGATCCAACCTAAATATAAAGGTTGATTCAACATTTATATAATATCTTATGTCTAATAGTTGCATATTTCATCGATTTTATAAGTTTAAAAAATCGATGAAATATGCAACTATGTTGTCAACAAAATATCACTAATGTAACTCTAATAATAATAATAATATGAATTTGAACTTACCAAAGTAAAAAACATGCTCTAAAAAGTCAATTGTCATCGATATATTTATCTATAGTTGAAATATTAACATCATTTTATCAACATTGACATTTAAAACCGTGATGTTGGATATACTAATACATATTTCCAATAATCCATGTGTATATTTTCTCCTGAGCAACAAAATCAAATAGCTTGTATCAAGATCACACGTTACGAGTACTCCTCTGAAAGAAAATTTCTAGGAAGTGTTTGAAGAAAAACAAGTTGTTAAATGAAAAATTTTTGCAAAAAAATAACAACCACGGGATGAAAGATTAAACATATAGATCTGATAAAGAGGATAAATCATCAAACATTGAGTTTCTAGGCAATAACTATGAGAAAGAAAGCAGGTCGGGAGCGTTATCGCACTCATTTCCCAATAAATTATGAGGTATTTGAAAAGAAGAAACAAAAAAGAAGTAAAAAGAAAAAAAAAAGAAAGAAAAATTGGAACAATAAAGACAATACAAGATTAAAAAAATACAAAAAGAAATAATGAAAACAGTAATAATATGAATGAAAAGAGATTTCTAAAATAAATAATAAGAAAATGAAAAATTGATATAAACGTGTTTGAAAATATTTTTTTTTATAATTTCTTAACTTCAGACAACTAAGAGGGACTTTTGTAGAATATAATGTGATTTTTTGATATTAAAATATAGGAAGGGTAAAATTTAATTATGGTATAATACAAGATATCATTAAATGCAATTTAAGATTTTAGAAAAGCACATATACATGCATTAGATGAAACTTGATAGAATTCGAATTTTTTTTCGATTTTTGCTATTCTTCAAAATGGAACCTCAAATGTTACTGTCAGGTCCAATTTTTCAATAGTATGTGGATATAAGTGAACAATGTTTCTTCTGTATAATATATATCCTTAAGTCTTTATGTACAATATAATGCACCTTAAAATCTCCTTTGATTCATTTGAAATTTTATTTTAGACCGACGATAAAGGTTACAAAAATTTATGAAATAAACTGGTAGATGAAGTTAATGAACTATGTTTCAATTACAATTAATTTTTAGTAAACAAATTGAGGAATGAGAATTTGAACATCTAATTCTAAAAAAGAGAGTACCATACATCAAGTAGTGCTAATTAAGTTATGTTCATTTTGACAATAATATTATTCATGTACTACGTCCAAAGGCTAGCCAGAAAGCTAGCATACAGAAATAGTAAAATTAATATGGATATAATATAACATAATAACGAAAAAGACTATTTAATTTTGTTTTTTTTTTCTTTATTGAAAAACCAATAATAAACCCAATAATTAATCATCTAAAAAGTTAGTATGGATGTTGGCCTATATAATCGCCTGGAGGATAATAGTTGCAGATAAAAAAAACCCAATTGTTTTGGCATTTCACTTAGGCACAACCAACAGATTTGGTGTTCCTCCACACCAACTGTGTATAATGGAGGCAATGGCTAGAGTCGTTGACACATGTGTTAGAATTGTAGTCATATAATATTTTTTCTCATCGGCTCATAGACTCACCCTTGTCTCTGCTGTCATCACTTCGTATCCCTCTGCTAGGTTTTCACCATAAGGTCCTCCAGAGTGTTCCATTTGACAAGTGGCAATCTTTGTGTTGGCGTAATTTTGAGCATAGGCAGCCAAAGTGGCGTTCCAATGGAGGGGCTCGATGCAAACCTCTGTGCGGATAGCTTTGTGGGTGGCTATCTAGTTCTTAGGGTAGCTTTTTGCCTCGATGGGGGCAATGGGAGCTAGGACTAGGGTTAACGCCGACAAACAAAGAGGGGAGAACGTTGGCAAATGCCATATTTGTAAGCTATAGTTGGAAGAATGGTTAATTGTGTTGAATGTTGATGTTGGGGGTTTGGCTTAGCTAAGGGCTTTTTATATAGAGACGAAAGTTGGGCATGGGTCCATTTTAAGGGTTTTTTGGAAGACAAAGAAAAGGTCTAATAGTAGTGTGGGACAACAAAGAAATTATCTCAATCGTTTCAATAACTAATTCATTAATATATATTACTAATAATAGAGTATATTGTATATATGTGGATTAAGGTTTTAAATTTTCGGCGTAACCAAGATATTTTGTTATGTGTATAGGTTCAACATCAATCTGAAGAATGATTCAACATTTGTATTATATCTTAGAAAAATTGAAGAAACATGTAACATAATATCAACAAAATATCTATGATGTGAACCTAACATTGACAACAATATAAATTTAAACATATCGAGGTAAGAAAATGCTCTAAAAGGTTGATTGACACCAAAATTTTCTCGATATTAATATAAATATTCATATAAAGTTGAAACATCGACATATTTTTGTCAATCTTGACATTTAAAATCATGATGTGGATATGATAAATACACATTTTCTTATGATAATTATACACATTTTATAATCAACATGTATACTTTCTTCTTAGTAAAAATAAAATAAAATAGCCTGCAAATTCCACAAATGAATTTTTCTCTATCAAACTCCCCGTGATAATTAGTCTTTTTAAAATATATTTAGGTCACACTTCTTGTTCGAAAAAAGTACTTTATCCATTTGAATAACAATTAACTTCAAATTACCAATGAGATGACCAATGTTAAGATTTTATTGGAGGTATAAATATTAAATGAATGGAATAATCACATTAGACGAAAGCATTAAAATGGATTTTGTATTCATTTTATAATTAAACCAAAACCAAAAAATGTTTAGGGCTAAACATGAAATACATTAGTTTGTTGGAGATTTGTTTTGGCGATCTTCATCCCGTCCACAAAGCCTTTTTTACTGTGTGGCCTTAACACATTACTAAAAAGGATTTTGTAGGACTAACTTTTTGTTAGAGACGTGGAATACGGAAGAATTTTGTAGGGAACAATTTTCTAGGAAGGGGAAGCACACCCTCAAATATGTTCTTTTCCTTATTTTATGAAAAGTATATATTTTCTTATTAAATTCATATAATTTAAATTATTTTACAACATATATTTATTATTTGAAACTCATTCAAGTTAAATTTTTTATGCCAAATTTTGTCTAAGGAAAAACGTATTTGACCTCCACGTGACAACAACTGTGAATTTGTAATTCAAGGAAGAGAGTTCCTACAAAAGAAAGAAAAAGAGATTTGATGGCTAAGTCAGTAACAAAATTAGATGAGATGAAGAAATTGGAACATCTAAGTTACCTCTCCTTTATGCTTTTCAACCTTATTTATTGTCTTCTTCGGTCCGACTTCTCACTATCCCTGTTTCTATTTAGAGTAGGGATTTCTCCCACTAACTCCCCCAAGAAAACGGTTTGCTTCTTTGGGCTCGCCCTTGGCCTTAGTAGTATGAGCTCAACCCAAACCAATTTCTCTCCTTTTTCTTATCCTCACTTCTTGCATTCACTTTTTAATGTTAAATTTGAAATTTTGCATGTCAAAAATCATTTTTGTCCCCTCTGTCTAATTTTGCCTATAACATTAGCCCCTTCTGCCAAATTTGGAACAATGATTTGGTTGTACCATTGAGATGTAATCTTGAGAGTATTGCTCTTTACCTTTTGCTGCCTTATGACTTGATTTTCTTTTATGAATTTTATGTCATACCTTCCTTTAATCGACTTGATTTTATAATAACAAACTTGGCCTTCCCAAATTACCCTCGACTCTTTACCCTTTTTTCTTAGTGTTCAATTGAAATCTTTTTCCCCATAAAAGTACAATTGACCTCCTTATGCACATCCGTCCAATTAAGCAGTGTTAAGCAACATATTTACACTGTGCTCATCTTTTTTCCCAAAGTGCATAAGTGTACCACATTGCCATTTGTTGTCTCCCTGGGACTAAACCCTTGGAGATAAGCCACATTGGGAGTGCTGACTAGATCGTCATTGTATCTGGCCAGCTCCCCAATTATCTTTCTCCTACACTTAAGTGGAGTTAATCTGTCTGCCTTCATTAGTAAACTTTGGCATCTCATTGTAATCTCCTTCTTTTACTTTAACTTTCCGTCCTTCATATTATGCCATTCCCTTGTACTACTTGGCTTCGACTATAGAATCCCCAAAATCTTCTCTCCTCTTCCTAAAACAAGCCTATCAAAACTTTTAAGATTTCGATTTGTCTAACCTAGTGACAATTAATTACATCTCCATTGCTTACTGTTCTATATTAAATCATTTTGTCCTCGCCTTGTCATGTTAGGCTTGTCTACCGAGTTGAGCCTTACCTTATTTTTGGGTTGTCCAATCTACTGACACATTGTCATGTCATCCTCGTCTGCTCCATGTCAAGTCTCATCTACCCTGTCCTATCAAGTCGAACTCGACTGTCGAGCCTAACTTCTATCTATCTTGACTTTTCTCCTTTAGTAATGTCAGGTTCAACTTCCAAAACTCTAGCGTAGTCCCNATCCTCGTCTGCTCCATGTCAAGTCTCATCTACCCTGTTCTATCAAGTCGAACTCAACTGTCGAGCCTAACTTCTATCTATCTTGACTTTTCTCCTTTAGTAATGTCAGGTTCAACTTCCAAAACTCTAGCGTAGTCCCATAATTCAAAAACTCTAACCCTGGCTATTGTGCCTTATTTGATCTTTTAACCTTGTCTTTTCAGGCTTGGCAATCGAACCAAGCATATGAAGCCTTGATCATTTAAGTTTTTTGATCTAGTAATTTTTTTAAGAAGACCAATCATCACGATGGGAAATACGGGGAATAAGTTCGTACCTAAATGGGATGACCTTACATCGTCAAAGAAGTCTACAAAACTGGAGCGTACAATATTGTTTATCAAAATGGATTAAGAATTGGCCCAATCAAAGACAAGTTTCTTATGAAATTTTGTGCTTCATAAACATGTAAAAACTCTTTAACGTAAGAGTATAAACTGTATGTTGCTCCTCGCTTGCATGAGCTTAAAAGGTTAATGACAAAAAAGAATACGTTTGAACTACATTATGACTTCATCCCTGTCATTATAAAGGGTACGTAGGCAACTTCAAGGAAACTTTAATTTTAGACTACTCAAGAAAAAAAAGAAAAAAAATATTTGATCTACGTTATGACTTGATCCTTATCCATTATGAGGATACGTAGGCAGCTTAAAGTGTAACGACCGGATCCTTACATATTATGGTCCGATCGCTAACACATGTATACTTAGACTTTTCTATCATGAGATGAGTTTTGGCAAAAATCTCAAAATAACATATTTAAGATTTTATTAATTAGATAGAAAACTACATAAAAAATTTTACAAAACACCAGGATCCATAAAATATTAGCGTAGTGATACAAAAATATATGTGCCTAAAATATTAGCCATTTGAGCGACGTCCAGTTCTGCCACCTACGTTGTGTCCTTACCAACAAAGTCTGTAAAAATAGGATGAGTATATAATATACCCAGTAAGTAGTTCTCACATAGGGTAGTGACCAAATGCACAATCACATGCAACATGTCCTGAAAACATATGATTGGGACCGAAAACATATAATAACATGTGGTGGTCGGTTATGCTTCTAACGTAAATTTCTCCGCCCTGATAGGAAGATGAGAACCTAGATGGAAACTAACCCATCTGATGATTAGCGGGTTATGCAGTCAGTAGGGCCAGAGTTGCATCCAACATGAACCATTAACATAAACGGAAGATTGGACTAGAGGGGTGCAACCATACATAACCTGTTAGTCCCTAGCATAATCTTGACATAGAATTGGGTCTAGAGGGGTGCAACCATACATACCCTGTTAGTCCCTAGCATAATCTTGACATAGAATTGGGTCTAGAGGGGTGCAACCATACATGCCCTGCTAGCCCTAGAAGCATAACCTTTATCTAATTAAAATTTAATCTTATGAAAAAACACAATACATAAGGTCCCTTGTCGATAAATGTATTTTAAACATGTAATGCAACATAACAATAACATAATTATGCAACATATTAAAGGTACATTACCATGAAACACTTAAAGAGAGGGTGAGATAACCTACTTACCTTGACTGCGATCCTAGTTATTCCTTATTAATCCTTATGGTTTAATCAGTAGAGTTTTCCTTCTTAAATTAGAAGGAAATTTGGGCAGCACTTCCCTTGCGTTTCCTACTTCTGACTAACAGAATTACTTCACTCTTTTCACACGATTTTTACTACTCAGTTTTGTTTGAGAATGAGTAACTTCCAGCCCAAAGCCTTCTATTTATAGCCGTTTCTAGCTCTTCTCTGTGTGACAACTCATCCTACAAATGGCTTCTTTAAAATTACTTAGGTTTGAGAATTTCTCTTAATAAGACACCTAATTTTGGCTAACGTTTTCCTTTACGTCTTCAACCTTTGTTTGTATTCAATTTTAGGGTTCTCCATGTATAATCTATAAGATCATGGCCAAATTCAACGCATAATTCACGCTTCTGTCCAAATCTCGCTCTTTCTGTTCTCAGAATCTCGCTCTCTCCAGCTTTCTCGCTGGTTTGGCTTTTGTGACTCTCGCTCTCTCTTTCGCTCCCGCTCTCGCACTCGCTTTCGCTCTCTCCCACTGTCTCACTGAGAATCTCGCTCTCTCCAATTTTCTCTCCACTCTCACTCGTTTTCATGCGTGGGTTGCCTTCACTGCTTGTAGATTCCACTTCTCCTTTTTAACTCTTTCAAATTCTAAGAGTATATGGGCAATTAATTCACCTCCAATTCTTCCATGTAACCGGATGACCACTTTTAAGTACATTTGAGCTAATGCTTCCGTAGTCTGAGTAGTCTTGCATGGTAGGAAGTGGGCCGATTTGGTGAGTCGATCCACAATCACCTAAATCATGTTGTGGCCTTTAACAATTCTTGGGAGTCTTGAGATGAAGTCCATAGAAATATGCTCCCATTTCCATTCTGGAACATTTAGAGGCTGGAGGAGTCCTGGTGGTCGTTGCCGTAGATCTTTCACTTGTTGATAAACAAAACATTTACTTACATAGTCAGCTATATTCTTTTTCATGTTACACCACCAGTAATGTGCTTTCAAGTCTTGATACATTTTGGTACTCCCAGGATGTATTGAAAAGCATGATTCATGAGCTTCATTCAATAGTTCTTTCTTGATTTCTTTATCATCTGGTATACATAGACGTCCATGATGGAGGAGTGTAGAGAATTGACTTGTTTCTCCATCCTCTGACTGCAGTTGTTTGTTTAGGTATTTATCTATTTGTTGTGCATCAATTATCCTTTGTCTTAATGCAAGTCTTGCAATTAACTGTGATATTTGAGTTGTGAAGGTTTCTGGTATTAGTGAGATCTCAGCTCTTTCAAGGTCATCCATTATATGTATGGAGATGGTACTTAGAGCTGCTGTATGAGCTGACTTTCTGCTAAGAGCATCAGCAACAATGTTAGCTTTTCTTGAATGATAGAGGATTTCACAGTCATAGTCTTTGACTAATTCTAACCATCTTCGTTGCCTCATATTTAACTCTTTCTGGGTAAAGAAGTACTTAAGGCTTTTATGATCTCTATAAATTTGGATCTTTTCCCCATATAAGTAATGTCTCCATATCTTTAATGCAAAGACTACGGCAGCTAACTCCAAGTCATGAACGGGATAATTTTGTTCATAAGGTTTTAGTTGTCTTGAAGCATATGTTATTACCTTTCCGTGTTGTCTCAATACACAACCAAGACCCTTCTTTGATGCATCACTGTACACAGTTAAACCCCCTGATCTGTCAGGTATAGTGAGAATAGGGGCTGTGGTCAACATTTCTTTTAGTTTTTGGAAGCTTTGCTCACATGCTTGATTCCAGACAAAAGGATTATTCTTCTTGGTGAGGTTAGTTAAGAGTAATGCTATACTTGAGAAATTCTTCACAAATCGTCTATAATATCCTGCTAATCCAAGGAAGCTTCGCTCTTCGCTGACTGTTGTTGGACGAGGCCATTTGCTAACTGTCTTAGTCTTAGCAGAATCCACTGAGATTTCTTCTTGCTTTACAATATGCCCTAGGTCAGCAACTTGTCGTGTCCAAAACTCACACTTGGAGAATTTGGCATACAACTTTTCATTTCTTAATATGGAAAGGAAGTCCCTAAGATATTTTTCATGTTCTACCTCAGACTTGGAATAGACCAAAATATCATCTATAAATACAATCACGAAGTTATCAACATAGTCCTTAAAAATTCTATTCATCAAGCCCATGAAGGCTACTAGGGCATTCGTTAATCCAAAGGGCATCACAACGAATTCATAATGCCCATATCTTGTTCGGAAAGCAGTCTTGGGTATATCAGACTCTTTGATTCGTATTAGATGATATCCAGATGGTAAATCTATTTTGGAGAATACTGAGGCTCCTTGTAATTAGTCAAATAGGTCATCAATGCGTGGAAGTGGGTACTTATTCTTTATTGTCAACTTATTCAACTCCCGATAATCTTTACATAAACGCATTGATCCATCTTTTTTCTTAACAAATAAGACAGGTGCTCCCCATAGAGACATGCTAGGGCATATAAATCCCTTATCTAACAATTTTTGTAATTGTATTTTGTGTTCTTTTAATTCCGCAAGTGCCATTCTATATGGCGCTTTAGATATTGGTTCAGCTCCGGTAATTAGATCTATACAAAATTCTATTTCTTGACTAGATGGTAAACCTGATAGCTCTTCTGGGAATACATCTTCAAATTCTCTTATTACAAGAATGGCCTTAACTTCATCCGTTTGGTTTCGTAAATCCACTACACTTGCTAAATATGCCCAAGCCCCATGGTTGAGTAAATGTTTAGTTTTTAAGGCTGAAATTATTCTTGGGACTGATGGTATATTAGAACTCTTAAACTTAAACTTGGTTCCTATTGGACAGGTGAATATGACCTCTTTATTATGGAAATCTATGCTTGCATAGTTTGCTGCTAACTAGTCCACACCTAGCATTATGTCAAAATCACTTATGTCTAGGATGATAAGGGTCACTCCTAGTTTATGTCTTGATACTGACAATTCACAGTTTTCCACTACTGAGTTGGCAATTATAGATACTCCGACAGGAGTAGCTACAGATAGAATATAGCCTAAGGGCTTTGATATTAATTGAGCATGTTGTGCAAATGTTGTAGAGATGAATGAATGACTAGAGTCCATATAAAATAAAGTGAAGGCATAATACCTGAGGATGGGTAATGTACCTGTAATAACTACATCTTGATCCTCTGCCCCTTGACGTGTAACAGCAAACACCCATCCTTTCTGTTGTTGGGTAACCTTGTTACTAGTAGGCTGGGTGGTCTGGGCAGTTGATACTTGGTTGGTGAACTTTGGGCAAGCCTTTGCATAGTGAACCGTTTGGCCGCAGTTGAAACACACCCCTAAGCTCCAAAGACATTGCCCCTGATGGTGTTTTCCACAATTTCTGCACTTAGGATATGTGATTATTTGACTCTTCTATTGTGACTGTACACCCTGAGCACTTTGGAAAATTTTTTTGCTTGCCATTGTGAACGTTGGAAGCCTTGTTGGGTGAATTTCCTGTTTTGATTTGGCATGAATCCTCGTTCAGAAGTTGAGGTTTTGCCAGCAAGATCTACTTCCATGAGTAAGGTCGACTCGAGGGCAAGAGCATACTCTTTGTGTCGGAAAGCAGTAACAATGCCTCGAATGCCTTCTCTTAATCCCAAATAAACCTTTCCACCTTTTTCTCTTCTGGGTCCACTAGTCGAGGGACAAAGTTGGACAAACGATCAAATTTTCGTTCATACTCTGCCGCGGACATGTTCTCTTGACGAAGATTAAGAAATTCCACTTCCTTTTGATATCTCACTGTCAAAGGGAAATACTTGTTGTAAAAAGCCTGATTGAATTGTTTCCATGAGACTGTATCTTTGATTGTTCTTTGTGTGGATTCCCACCAGAATTTTGCATTGCCTTTTAACATGAAGATGACACAATTTACTTTCTGTTCTTCTGGGATGTTCATATGGCAGAAAATAGTTTCTATTTCTGTTTTCCAATTCAGTGCTGTAATTGGATCCACAGATGATCCATCAAATGTTGAAGGATTGAACTTCCTGAATTCTCGAATGATCTTTAAGTCATTTATATCGTTGGTTATTGGTGTGGTGGACGAGGTTGCGTTTCCATTACTCATATTTTGTATTAGTATTTGTAGTGCATCTGGTGTAAGTAACACGTAAGGCGTCTGTCCATGTCCTTGATTTTGATCCCTTGTGGATTCACTTCGAGGTCTGTCTCGTCGTGTTGGAGCCCTTTGTGGTGGCATCTGGTATACACATTTAATTTTCATAATAAGGAAGCAAACTCATACCTTATGTTTTCTAAATTATTTACCAAATTACTTGTTTGAAAATTCCACTCACCAGCGTATTTGGCATAACTGTGGGCATCACTTAACAGGCCAAACCATCAAACACCCCGACTTTTCTTATTAGTAGAGCCTAATTGGCTCAAATGCTCTGATACCAACCTGTAACGATCGAATCCTTACAAATTATGGTACGACCGCTACGACATGCATACTTAGACTTTTCTATCATGAGATGAGTTTTGGCAAAAATCACAAAAGAACATATCTAAGATTTTATTAATTAGGTAGAAAACTACATAAAAAATTTATTTTACAAAACACTAAGATCCATAAAATATTAGCGTAGTGATACAAAAATACATATGCCTATAATAATGAGTTTGATGGTTGGCCATTTGAGCGACGTCCAGTTCTGCCACCTACGTTGTGTCCTTACCTACAAAGTTTGTAAAAATAGGATGAGTATATAATATACCCAATAAGTAGTTCTCACATAGGGTAGTGACCAAATGCACAATCACATGCAACATGTCCTGAAAACATATGATTGGGACCGAAAACATATAATAACATGTGGTGGTCGGTTATGCTTCTAACGTAAATTTCTCCGCCCTGATAGGAAGATGAGGACTTAGACGGAAACTAACCCATCTGATGATTAGCGGGTTATGCAGTCAGTAGGGCCAGAGTCGCATCCAACATCAACCATTAACATAAACGTAAGATTGGACTAGAATGGTGCAACCATACATACCCTGTTAGTCCCTAGCATAATCTTGACATAGAATTGGGTCTAGAGGGGTGCAACCATACATGCCCTACTAGCCCTAGAAGCATAACCTTTATCTAATTAAAATTTAATCTTATGAACAAATATAATGCATGGGGTCCCTTGTCGCTAAACGTATTTTAAACATGTAATGCAACATAACAATAACTTAATTATGCAACATATTAAAGATACACTACCATGAAACACTTAAAGAGAGGGTGAGATAACCTATTTACTTTGACTGCGATCCTAGTTATTCCTTATTATTCCTTATGGTTTAATCAGTAGAGCCTTCCCTCTTAAATTAGAAGGAAATTTGGGCAGCACTTCCCTTGCGTTTCCTCCTTTAACTAATAGAATTACTTCACCCTTTTCACACGATTTTTACTATTGAGTTTTGTTTGAGAATGAGTTTAACTTCCAGACGAAAGCCTTTTATTTATAGCCGTTTCCAGCTCTTCTCTGTGTGACAAGTCATCCTACAAATGGCTTTTCTAAAATTACTTAGGTTTAAAAATTTCTCTTAATATGACACCTAATTTTAGCTAACGTTTGCCCTTACGTCTTCAACCTTTATTTGTATTCAATTTTAGGGTTCTTCATGTATAGTCTATAAGATCGTGGCCAAATTCAACGCATAATTCACGCTTCTGTCCAAATCTCACTCTTTCTGTTCTTAGAATCTCGCTCCCTTCAGCTTTCTCGCTGGTTTGGCATTCGTGACTCTCGCTCTCGCTTTCGCTCCCGCTCTCTCCCACTGTCTCACTGAGAATCTCGCTCTTTCTACTCTCGCTCTCTCCAATTTTCTCTCCACTCTCGTTCGTTTCACGCGTGGGTTGCCTTCATTGCTTGTGGCTTTCACTTCCCTTTTTTAACTCTTTCAAATTTTAAGAGTATATGGGCAATTAATTCACCTCCAATTATTCCAATGAGCAGTGCCCAAACAAAAAGTTATCTACTGCCCTTTGTCTTCTGAATTAGCTAGCGTCCAACTTCTAATTAATCCTTTTTTATTCTGCCCCCGTATTCATTATTTTGGATAATTAATAAATTTCTTATTTTTTTCCAATTCTAAATTTTCACCCGATTTTCCTATTAAGTTTATATATTTTTCATTCTTAATTATATATTTTATTTGTTTTCCTGCTTTCTAAATTAAGGTTAGGGTATTACATTTACCACCCCTTTAAATAAAATTTCGTCATGCTTAGCATTTGACATTTAATTTCCTGTAGTGTATTCATACAAATTTGGGATGTTACATAAAGGAAGCATTAAGTTCAGTCTAGTAAAAAAAATCCTCAAACTCGACTTCTTCGTCTCCAAGTTCGATGGTTGCATTATTGCTTCTCCATCTCTAATTTCGAGGACTATATTGCTGGTTCTTTATCTCCAAGTTAACAAGACCTTAATCCTGAGTGAGTTGTGAAGTCCTGCCAATGAGGGCGATCCTTTGATTTGTATGGGTGAGAGTAGCTAGATTGCTAACTCAACAAGCCTACCATTTTGGAGATTCGTCTGATTGGGGAGCTGGGAACTCAGCTACACAAGATGGAATTCACTCCTTCCCCAAAGTATGGGTAAGTAGATAAATTGCTCCCTTAAGAGCTGATTCCGGGTCTTGAACAATGTGGCGCCACACCATCTATTTTCTTGAAAGTGGTTTGGTCATAGTGGGACTATAATCTATTGTTCATTAAAGGGGTCAGTGGTACTTAAGGAGTTAGATGTAACAATAGGGCAAAACAGTAATTTGGTTCAGCTATACATACGAGCAATTTGTGAAGGGTCATCATACTATTTATTGGTTATATCCAATGGATACAAAAATATATCTATAGTATGAAGAGTGCAACTGTTGATCTTTAGTGAAGTGCTCGACAGTTACTGGATAGTGGATAATGTAATTAAAGAGTTTCAAGCTATAGGTCTATAAGGTCCCATTGGTACCTCAAAAGAATTTAGTTGAGAATTAGTTTTTGGGATAATTTGAATTGTTCAAATTAATAAGAGGGATATTATATATGATATAATTAAATTGATTTAATTATATATGGTATAATTGTTATAATGTATTTGATACATTATAGTTTATTTGTAGAAAATAAGTATTTGAATGAGATTCAAATAGTTATTAAATTTAATATAAATATGATTTATATTAAATGTCATAAAATAGAGAAAAGAACTATAGTTTATATTATATATGATATAATATTAAAACTATAGATTATGTGTTATATTTGATATAACATATAGTTTAATATAAATAAGATATGATAACTTAGTTATCATATCTATTTATATTAACTTTATTATTTTGGATAATTATTCCTCTTTTCTCTCCAACCACTTTAGTGGGTGGTTAAGTGGTTTTATGACAAATGGAATAAAAGAATTTTCTTTTCTTTGGTACAAACTTACGATCCTGAAAACACTACATGAATGAGAGCTTCACTATACGACAGTGACAATCACAGAATCGTTCTGTGTTCATCCTTAATCATCTTCCTCCTCCAAACTAAAAATTACTCTCCTAACTAAAATAGTCAGAGCCCATAACTCCTGGACTCTCACTCTGAGTATACCGAAGGTTTCAAGTGGTTGTGTCATGTTGTGGTTCGAGATTTCATGAAGAGGGTATTCAAGCTTGTTGCTGATTTTGAGTTCGTGATAGTTCATGAGGCTTACACGAAGAAATGTTGTTCAAAGGTATAATCTTTTGAACTCTATTTCTTTATTAAAAAGCATGCCGTAATTTATTTAAGAATGTATATCTTGTATATTTGTTATAAATTTTTTTCAATCAAAATGAAATTTGGATGATCTATTTCCGTTTAAGGATCTCTACAAATCAAGTTCCTTCATTTCTTGATCCTTATCCATTATAAGGATATGTAGGAAACTTAAAGGAAGCTTTAAGTTCAATCTAGTAAAAGAAGTCCTCAAACTCCAGTTCTTCATCTCTAAGTTCAACGGTTGCATTATTGCTTCTCCATCTCCAAGTTTGAGGACTACATTGCTGTCTCTTTATCTCCAAGTTCGAGGATTACATTGTTGTTTCTCCATCTCCAAGCTCAAGGGTTGCACCGCTGCTTGTCCATCTCCAACTTTGAGGGTTGCATTGCTGCTTTTTTATTTGCAAGTTTGATGGTTGTACTACTGCTTCTCCATCTCCAAATTTTGATGGTTGCATTACTACTTCTCCATGCCAAAGTCTGATGGTTACATTGCTACTTCTTTATTTTCAATTTCGATTGTTGCATGCATTGACACCTGAAAACTAGAGTGTGATGCATTAGCGTACTCTTGGGTTGTATGTCCTAAAACTCGTAGTTTTGTAAACAGTAAACGTATATAAAGTTTATTCGGACAAGTGTTGTTGATTGTTTAATAACTTTAAATCCAATCAAATACAAACCCTTGGCTATTGTTATTAATAATTGGACTTTATGTGGAGATAAACTTGATCAAGATCGAGTAAAATAGCCTAAACAAACTATAGTATTTGGATTAGGTTGGGTTCCTATTTTTGGATATCCTATTGAATATGGCCCGCTTTATGATTGTTACAAATGTTATAAAGTGTCATAACAATGTATCAGTTCGATCATGTAGAGGCATGATGAGCTTTTGTATGATAGACCACAAAATAATCACTGTTACGTATTAACATCGTTTACTGTTAACATAGATTAATTTCACTTCTTGATGACCTAGATAACTTGATCTAAATCTTGAGCTGTCTATGAACTCCGATGTCGTTTGGCTTGAGAAATTCCCATTTCTCAATAAATTGTTCCATAAAATGGGACAAAAACAGTCCAATTAAATTTCACTAAAAAAAGTGTTTTTAGATTCATCGATGATGATGATTTGCACCATTAATTTCTTGATTTATAGATCTTTGCCTGGATGGGCATCTGCAACTTTCGTAGCCTGAAAAACAAGAAAGTTCAAAATCATAACAACATTCAAATATAGCATTTTCTGTTACAGATCTAGAAAGTTTCTTGCAATCAAAGAATAAATTTTGACCAATAATTTGAGAGATCGGACTGAAGAAGAAACATACTAAGGTTTAAGGAGATAGACGGAGCTTGTGGCGATTGGAGAAGATGAATTAGAAGGCAGATAGAATGAATGTGAAGGCTGAAAAGTAAGGATGACACTTTTTGTGAAGAAGCAGAGCGAAAAAGGATCAAAGATGGGAAGAGGAAGAGAGAAGCTGAAGAGACCTTTTGCAGTGAAAAAACGTGCAGTTTGATTGGGAGAATGAGTGGACGGTGAAGAGACTTTGAAAAGCGTAAACCTTTTAGAGGGAGAAATTTGTATGATAATTTAATTATTTTGACTAGCCCCCATAATATTTTGGTTTGCCACTTTTTCCCTCTACTTTTAATAACATTTTTTCTTAAAAGGTTATTCTAAAAATTTATTGAAGATGGTGTTTGTTGTAGTGTTAGGCTCTACGTGAGTCACTATGATCGTCATTATTTTACAGAGAAATCAATGTTGTAAAGGCTTGACTTTTTTATATTAGTGATTTTACTTTCCTGGGCATATTGCTCAACAAACGTAGGTGGAATATCGATGAACGGGGTTACCAAATTCCGAGTCTTCGGTTCTTGATTTGTTGTTTGTTATTTAGTTCTTGTGTATGTGATTACTAAGACGTCTTGTTTAATATTTGTGCTTTGTGTAACATAACACCTTAAAATTCTAGGATGCTTGTTACTCATTATGATTATAATTCTTTAAAGGAGGAATTGGTGAATAAGTGTCAAATTGGTGTTCTTGCATCATGTTTGGATCACATTATCAATGGCAAGGATGATGGGAAACAATCTTAGGGTTGGAGTAGAGGTGGAGAAAAAGGAAGGAAATATATGATTTACAAAGGAAAGTGTGTAAAGGTATGAAGACTGTGATGAATGAAGAGAATGAAATTGGAAAATTAGGGCCTATTCGATAACATTCATGTTTTTTATTTTTTGTTTTTATTTCTTATTTTTTAAGAAACTGAGTTATTTAATAACGACTCATGTTTTGTAGTTTCTAGAATTTGAGTAACTCTTATGAAAATGGGTTTTGTTCCTATTTTATATAATATTATTTCTTTTATTTATCAATTCATCCTTTCACCTCTTGATTGTGTGTTCAATTCCTGTGTTAGGCACTTTTATTTTTTTCTTTTCATGTATATTTTCATCTTTCATCTTTTATTTATTTTCTTTATTTATTTTTCTATTTACAAAATAATCTATTATATTTATATTTATATTTTATTTTAATTTTGAATTTTAAGAACTATACATGTAAACCCACTGGAGTTTTAGTCCAAGTGGGAGTTTGTTGGTTTTTTTAAAATTTTATTTTTTTTTTTTTTTTTTTTTTTTTTTTTTTTTTTTTTTTTACATTTCAACTTTTGAATATTAATTTTTACAATATGCATGCTTATATATTATTTGAATTCTAATTGTTTTAGTATATCTAAAACAGAGTAGAATTTTAAAATGTATACATTTTGCTGACTAAGACACTCATTTAACCTAACTTTAATGTTTTACAACAACGAAATTTACATAATAATATAATTAAGTTGGATTTGACTCAAAATCATTTAAGACAAATAACTTGAGTTGAAGATGACAATGCCGATCAAATATAGGCAACATATGAAGGTTAGGATTCAACTTTGTTATTTATTTAGTTGTCATCGAGGCCTAGCCTTACTTGTATTATATGACATAAACTTTTGATAATATCTTTTTTTCAATGTTTAATGTATGACATATCTTCTTTTTTATATTATTTTGTTAAAAAAAAGAAAGAAACAAGAAACAAGAAATGGTTATGAAACAAGTTTATATTTCTATTTCTTTATTTCAAAAAACAGAAAAAGAGATTTGCTGAGTTTGAAAGTAATCTTCCCAAATCTTATACCAAATTCTATAACTTTTCAAATTTTCTCCAAATTCGATTTTCTTTACTAAATATTATGTCATATTTATTTCGTAATTTTTCAAAACCTTAGCAGAATTTATGTTTTCATAGTTGAATGAATTTCCGAAATTCCATATAAGTTTTCCTAATGTCAAAATAGATTTTCCAAATTGATTCAAGATGATTGCATTATCATTATTAAATTTTGAAAAAGATCAAATTTTACGAAAAAATGGGTAAATTTTGGGATGTATATTGAATCTCAATGCTAATTCTGCCTGAGATTCCACCGAAAAAGCTCAAACTATTGATAAGTCACAAAAAGTTGTTTTTTCAACAAAATATCAATGGCCAATCTCAGACTAGATGAATCGAGACAAACTATTCTAATAAATTTTTAAAAAGCGTGTGAGTTTTAGAGTGATTTTAAAGTATTATTGAACATGTTTAATGTTAAAATTAATTTTTGAATAATGATTATTCTGTAATATCATATATTTTTAAATACATATTTGAAGTTAATAACAAATAGTTGAGCTTATAGCATGCTATATTCCTAACATTTTTTTAGTATAATTTTGCATTCTAAAATTTAAAATTTAAATTTTGGATACATTAAAAATATGGAAAAATAAGTTTTGATTTCTAAAATTTAAAATTTAAATTTTGGATACATTAAAAATATGGAAAAAAACATGTTTTCAAAATTTGCAAGGTGTGGATTCTCGAAAAGATTTCGAAAATAGTATCTAAATTATCTACAAAATACAATTATGAATTAATAAATAAAAATATAAAAGAATTTGAATTGCAACCCTAAATTTCTCATTATATCCTTGTGTTGGGCTAGAGGGCTCAATCTGAGAAATGGCGTTCTATAATGAGGAGTTAACGGTAAACTTTGGATAGCTTTTGGTCAAAAAGGTTTAGTGCCATGTAAAATGTAATGTTAGCCTAAACAATAACAAAGGGGGAGAAATTTAGGACATTCCATGTTGGTAACATATGTCTTATTCTAATGATAGTAGTTGGGGAACGATTGAATATTTTTGTTGAGTTGATTGGGTTTTTGGCAAAGGTACTTGTATATATTAGAGAGAGAGAAATAGGGTGTAGTTTATGTAATTCGCAGCGACCTATTTTTGTCCGGTTTAATTATGTTAATTTCGTGTTATTGTCATAATTAAGAATTTGCTGCTAGCTTTTAAATATAAAACAAACAAAAAAATAAAAAAGTTTTGAATAATTAACATTGAAATATTTTGTTTTGTTTCATTAAATAAAGTGAAATAAAATATTTGTGAGGGAGAATACAATTTGAATGGTCAAATAAGTCATGGAATATTTGTATCAAAACAAATTTGGAAAAAAACTAATTTTGTCAAACATATTTAAATCAATCACATAATGTTGAATTAATTCTTTCTTTTATTCATTTTAAATATGATTTTATTGATTTTCTCCTAATTGAAGAGTTTGAATTTTCTATAAATTGGGTGGCCATTGTGTCATTTAGTAGACAAGAAAAGTAGCTAAGATTTACATCCAAAGAAAAAAAATTCTAGAGATAGAAATGAGAAAAATAGTGATCTCTCAATGTCCTAAAATCTTAAAAATTTCAGAACACCATAAAAGGTCTAACTTAATTGGAAATTGAACTTTGTAGGATTTTATCCCAAGAATCTGCACCTCAGGCAACAGACGATGTTTGTGTTCCAGATTTCAAGTCTTTACTCCTCTTAAACACCTATAGATAAAAGAAAGAAAGAAGAGGTATTATTAGTTGGCTATTTATTTTGTTATGTTTCTTTATATATATATACTTTTTTTTTTTATTTTCTCTCATAATGTCATGTGATCTGTTGTCTATTTCTATATGCATTTCTTTTAGATTTATTTCTTTTAAAATTTTAATATTTATTAGTTTCAGTTTATTCTTATTATTACTAAAAAAACAAAGAAAAAGATTATGTGATTTGACGACAGCCATCACATCATCTACTTTTTCTTACTTTATTATTATTATATTTATTTATTATTATCATTATGGGACTTTTTGGGACGCCGAGTTGATATACGATGTTTAGAGTTTAGTTGTCTGTGAAGTTTATATATCTGTACTTGGATGTAGAATTATTTGGTCTGCGTTCATATATATATGTTTGAATTGTAGTAGATTGAGTTCATATCTTGGAGTATCTGGGGTAGTTTTTTAGATTCTAAATAATCTAATTATATTGATTACTATTTTTGTTTTCAAACTTTTTAATCAATATTTATATCATCTTTGTTTGAATAAAATATAGACGACATTTTTTTCATTTCAATTTTAAAGCTTTTCTTTCTTTTTCTTTTTTCTTTTTTTTTTTTTTTGTTGTTGTTTCTTTCTTGGGTAATGAACAATAATTAACTCATCACATTTCTTAATAGAAATATTAAAATAAATAAAATTGAGAAAACCAAAAGAAAATCAAAACTTTTGGTACGTAATTTTTTCTATGATTTATTATCATTTTCTTTTTTTTCTTCTTATCTTCTTATTGTTGTTGCTGTTATATTTTACTTTGTCATCAATTTTTGAATTGAATCCCCCTTTATATCTTGGGCCAATGAATGTCACCACATTGTTCTACAATTTCACTTTCAGATTCTCCAAATTTGGAGGATCATTAGAGAAGAAATCTTCAATTTTCACAAATTTTTCCATAATTTTTATGGGAAAAAAATCTTTTTTATGTTTTTTTTTTTTTTTTTTGGGTTTATGTTACATATTTTTTAACTACATACATACTTACATCTAAATATTTCAAACACTCATTTGATATGTGAATTTCTTAATTAAATATTTTTAAAATTTTTACGTTAATATATTTATTATAGTAGAACTACAAATTACTATTATTATTATAACAACAACCTACAACTAGTACTTAAAATCAGCCAATCTTGTAATAAAGGTTGCATAATCAGTTGTAAAATGATAATCGAAGTATGATTTTGTTGAATTTTTTTAGTCAAGGTGGTTATCGGAGCTTGTAGTTAGTTTCACGAAAGTGTGTTGGAGGTGTATCTAGGATTATTGTTGAGTAGGTTCTTTTGGATTGATCAGCGAGGTGCCGTCAGTGACTAAGCTAGTGATGCCATGAGGTGTATCATTACGATGCTGTGAAGCTTTTGAAGATGGATCGGTTTCAGATGGTAGAATTGTGTTCGTCTGTGAGTTGTCTGAGGTTTCAAGCCCTTAGTTTGCGTTGTCGGAGTTGCTCACTCGGAGGTGGTCAAAAGGTGATTTTCGTCAAAGTTTATAGTCAGAATTGGGTGTCGAAGCTTACAAGGTGGTTGTCAGAGTTGGTCATCAAGTTTGTTGTTAAATGTAGTTGCTAGTAGGGGTGTACATGGTTGAGTTGGGTTGGGTTATGACAAGTTTTTGGACAACCTCAAAAATTTTGGTTTGTCAAGTTATCAACCCAAATGACCCAAACATTATCTCCAATCCATTGGGTTGGTTGTTGGGTTATATTTGTTTCTTCTTAATTTAAAATACTTAAATTTAACTATAATATATATTTAATAATTAAAATCTCATAAAAACAATTTTACGTACCAAATATCTATAATATGTATTACAAACTTTACACAAAAACAACATTTAATAAAGAAACATATTACAAATTCATCAATTCTAAAAAACAAACAAACTATATATAAATGGGTTGGGTTGGGTCAACCCAATTTTTTTTATAATTGAACTCTAGACCCAACCAAACCCAACAAAAACAGAAAAAATTCAACCCAACCCAAGCAAAAAATAAAACTAACCAACCCAGCCATTATAGTTTGGTCAGGTAGTCCGAGTTGTTTGGGTTGTCTGGTCATTTGAATATCCCTAGTTATCAAGCCTAAAATTGGTCATCAAAGATTGTCACACGAAGGTGGTCTGATTCGAAGTTGGGTCACCCGAGTTGTCATTGGAGGTGGTTGTTAGAGCCTATAATTGGTTGTCGGAGTTAGTCTTTGTGAAGGTTGCCAGAGCTCGGAGTTTGTCACCAGAGTTGTGATTGGAGGTGGTTTTCGGAGCCCGGAGTTAGTCGTCGGAGTTGGCATTGGAGGAGTTCAGAGTTAGTTCTCAAAGTGTGACAACGATAGTCTTCGATGTGGCAAATGCTTGGAGCCATTAAAAATATTCGAAGAATAGAAAGTTAGGGTAAATTAGGTAAAATATACTGACTCAAATCCACCGACATTTAAGTTGACCAAACATTGAATTGGTATATTCAACTCAATTTGGTGAGCCAAACACCTCATATGTGTACTGTATATGTGAGAGCTTGTAATGGCTACCATCAAAATTTAAATTTCTTTTTTCATTATAATATAGTTATTATTAATTTTTAATTTGTGTTCTATTTCTTTTATGTTTTGTTAATTAATATTATATTAATCGGCCCCGCCAAGGCGAGTTCACCGGAGGGGAAGGTGAAACAAAATTGAATGGATTCTTCGCCTTCCTTCATGTCGTACCTTCCCTTATCGATGGGTCTTGCATTAAATACACATGACATTTTCTTTGACTCATCTTGGAGAAGAACATCTCGTTTTGGTTGAAGTAGTTTCTTATGGTATGTTGAATCACTTATGAAGTCGACTGAACATCGACCATGTCTGCTTCAACTTCAGTCATAACTCGTGTCGTGTAGTGTAGCAAAACTCAAGCGTGAGGTCAACTAAATTTATGAACGAGCAATACTAATATGATATTTTGTCTATTTCATTTTATATGCTTATTTTGTATTTCATATTTAAATGTGTATTGATATTAAACTTTTTATTGTTGCATTTAATCATTATACTTCTGAAGCATTTTTACTATGCTATTATTTCAATATGTCAATGTTATGTAATTAATCTTATTATGATCATATTTTTAATCCTTATTTCTAAAATTCTTGAGGTGAGGAGTTGATTCTTTTGGAGTCTGAGATCGATCTCCAATATTTTTCCATTCAATTTTTAATGTGCTTTAGTTGATTCTTTTGGAGTCTGAAAATTTTTGTTTGCCTCTTATTTGGAAAGGATTTCATATGTTTTTAATAGATTTGATGTTGTTTTTTAGTGATTGTCAAGAATTGTGCAAAAAGACAATATTTGGAACTAAAACGAGTTAAAACAGTCCAATAGTGGATAATCAAGACAAGTCCAGACCAAGTGTATCAAGTAGGGAAGAAAAGAAGAGAACAATCGAGGTGTTCCCTAAAACATGGTAACATTGTGACGCTTGCGCAGTGCTTCCTCGACGCTTGTTCTAGAAGCATAGGCATTTTGTAGTTGCGCAGTGTCGCAATGGTAGGTTGGCGTTGTGCCATGAAATACACCCATGAGACACACGAGGTCTACACCACTACAACACTGTTGTATACCACCACAGTGCAAAGTAGTTATTTAAAGAAATGATTGTACCCATTGTTGAAGAAGACATTCAAGTGATGGAAGTTGGAGCCCAAGAAGCTGAACTCTACATCCTTAGAGAGTCCTCCTATTTTTAATATTTCTTTCTGTGTTTTCTCATGAGCCTTGTTAACATTTTTATACTTTTCTAATTTTGAGTCTTTTTTTTTCCTTCCGACTTATGAAAAATAACAAAAAAATATTTCTCTATTGTCAGGTGAGAAAAGGGTAAGCCTACTAAACTTAGTAGGTTACATTGATGCTAACAAGAAGGGCCCTAAAAATTGAGAGAATTTTTATGTGTCTTGACATAAATCTCACTTTTCATCAAACTTGAGACATTAAATCTAGCGCTTCTTGGGAGATAATCCAATTTTTATTGCTTTATATTACTTCAATTATTTTCTTTATTTTTTCTTAAGTTCTCCTCATGACAATTGTAATATTTTTTTAGTCTCTCTCACAGGAGTCTTAGCAACACAAAGTAATCACTCAACCAACCTATTTGATGGACTCTTCCATGCTACCAAACTTGTATCACTTTCTTTGGGTAATTGGATTATTCTTTTTCATGCATTGGGGACAATGCATCACTCTAAGTTTAGGGCAGGAGGCGTACTATGTACTTTTATGTTTGAGTCGTTCTTATCCTACTATGTATGTTAATTAGGAAATTATGGATGTTATGCATGTTAATTTTAATAACTTAAAATTTATAGTAATTTTTTCCGATTTTTGAGTAAGAAAAGTTGTTGAAGAAGTATATATCTATGTCTTTTATGATGATTTTATATGCATGTTAGATGATTTGCCATGGAAATAGGACAACATATTCTTGAGTTATGATTTGTTTAAGTCCCCCTTGGAGTCCCTTATATTTTAAGAACATAGTCACTTTAATTTAGAACCTTTAACTAAATGATGAGTTAATTTGAGTCAATTTGGTTGTCACCTAGAAAGGCCCCACAAGTTAGATAGTTATCTTGTAATGTGATACTAAGGGAAAAGAAAAGATCGTATTTTCTTGCTAAAAAACATAATTATGCACAATATAAACTTGTAATGTGTATGCATGATAGCAGTAAGAAGAGTTACCTTTGTTGTGATCAGTTAGGATGCTCGAAAAAAGACTGGATAAGAGTCCCTGTAGTGAATGTGGGAAGGCTAATGCCCTTAGGTAACGAATGCAAGTTTAGGGACCCCTTTAGCGAGTTATTTCAGGAATCTTAGTTGACATATTACTTTCTTAAATGTTTTGATACTTGATGATTGGTGCATGATGCTAGAGAAGGGAAAACTGGAGAAGCTTGATTAAATCTAAAATTGGTTCTTGAGCTTTGAATTAAAATTGGCTTGCACACACACATGTGAAGGGATCGAATCCCTTTGTCTTGCATTTCGATTTTTTCGTTAATATGAAAAAAAAAAAAAAAAAAAAGAAACATAACAAAGGATAAATCATGTTTATACATTCAACATGCGTTTTAATAAAAAGAAAAGTGAAGAAGAACAATTTTATACCTTTGTAGATCCCTTTGTCTTCACGAAAATCCCAAGCTTTTTCTCCGCAACATATCTCCAACGAACAATGAACAATACCATAAGAGAAACCTCGATATTCTCTTAGATTCCAAGGTAAAAGAGTGGTCTCTAACCTTCGTAGGAGGAATGGTGGAGAGGAGAAAGTGTTTGACAGACTTTTGTGAGAATTTGGAAGATAGGTTTTCACAAGGAATCCCTTATTTTTAATTTGGGTAGAAGAAATAATTTATATGGAGAAAAGTTTACCCCTTCTCTAAGTATTTCCATTTTTGCCCTTAGGGCTCAATTAATCAAATAACATTTAATTGATTAATTAGCAAACATAATAAATAGCTATATATATTAAATCTAATTAATTAAATAAACATCATATGCTTATTTGCATTTACCTCTTCCAATTAACTATTTCATTATGAATCTGATTCATAAAAATTCATTATTTGAATTACATTCAAATATTTTTCTCTTGATTATAGATCAAATCTATAATTAACCATATCATATTAATCTCATTTATATGTTATTCCATCAATTGATTTGAATAATTCAAATCATTCCTCTTGTATTTCCTTTAGAGCTTTTGAGGGGACGTTATGGATCTACATATTGTAAGCTACAATGATATGAGATTAATTGATTAAACTTCTTTAATCTAATTAATCAATATTCATTAACTACCGGGCACTTCACTAAAGATCGATAGCTGCACTCTTCGCACTGTAGATTTATTTCTGTGTCTATATATAACCAATCAATATAGCGATGACCCTTCACAAATGCTCATAACTACAGCTGGGTCAAAATACTGTTTCACCCCTGTAGTCACATCTAGCTCTTTATGTACCATTGATTCCCCTAATGAACAAACAGTTTATAGTCCAACTATAAACTAACACCTCTCGGGCCAATAAGAGGTTGAGGCCTCATTATTCAAGACCGGGAACTAGTTATTAAAGGAGCAATTTATCTACTTTACCAAGGAATGGAAAAGAGTGAATTCCATCTTGTGTAGCTGTATTCACAGTTCTGTAATCAGACAAATCCTCAAAATGGTAAGCTTATTGAGTCGGTTATCATAGTCATTCTCAACCCTACAGATCAAAGAACTACTCTAATAAACAAGAGTTCACAACTCATTCAGGATTATGGTCAACTCTCCTACGGTTATTCTAGTGAAATGTAAGTCTCTTCTAGTAATGGTGTTATATAGAAAGTCTATTCATTTCGTGGTCTAGTCTTATGCAAACTCTTTGTATAGAATACCTTACTTGCATGTCTCTACATGAACAATCAGGATTAGATCATTTATAGCACTTTACAACAAGTGAAACATCTAGAATGTGAGCCATATCTGTAGTGTCACCAAGATAAGGTACCAAACCTTATCCATCTACTACATACCATTTAGATTATTACATAAACATGATCCACCTGTTTGTTTCCACATGTTTGTTTCCTCATACATGTTTAAGTTTCATAAACATAACCTTGGATCTTAGTTTATTGGATTGAATTAATGTAGTTTAAACATCAAATAAAATACCTCTGATTTTATGAGATAAATAATTTGTATTAACAAAACTACGAACCACGAGATTCACTAGATTAGGACATCACTGCCAACAACATTTGAGGAATGAAACAATTTGGCTCTAGAATTTTGTAACAATAGATGTGCTTGAATGATTTTACTTATGGATCTAACATGTTATAATTACTATTGAGACTTGAATCATTTGCATATTTATTTAGAACTTCTCTAAGGTCATGTTCTACTTTTGCTCGGGACTAACAAATGAAAAGAACCTAAAATGTGCTTTTATTTGCCTCATATTTTGAAAGGATTTCACATGTTTTTTTTAGATTTGATGTTGTTTGTTAGTGATTTCTAGGAACTGAGCAAAAGGAAAATATTTCGAGCCAAAAGGAGCCAAAATGGTCCAATAATGATAATCGAGACCAGTTAGGACCATATGTATCAAGTAAGGAAAAAAAAGAGAGAAAAATCAAGGTGTGCCAAAAAAATAGGGCAGTGTCGCAACACTTGCGTGGCACTGCATCGACACTTGTTCCATAAGCATAGGAATTTTGAAGCTACACAATGCCTAGGATAGTGCCTAAACGCCACAAGCAGTGGAGTGACGCTAGGTCCGCAGCGCACCCGTGAAATGCGTGAGGTCTACGGACCTAAAGAGGTTTTAGAGCAGAGTATGGAGTCTGCTTGATTTCGGAGAGATCAAAGATCATTCGAGGGCCAAATTCATCCTAGAGACACGATTGGAAGTTGGATAACTCTTCTTTCCCTTTTGTATTCTTGAATTAACTTTTATGTCGTGATATTCTTGATATGGTTTTGTCTATGGAAGCCATGTTTGGCAAAATTTCTCATACTCTTTATCAACAATCTCTCCCGTTATCCAACGATCCTAGTGTGTTCAAATGATAGTCTAGCATGCATGATATAATATATGACCCTCTCGTTAGAATAAGATTCTAAATTTTGAAATCATTCAAACATTGATCAAACATTTAAAAGCATTAGGAACGACCATGCTGGAAAGTATAATTGTAAATTGACATTTAAGATCTACAAAAGTATTTAACAAATAAGAATCTATCTAACCCTAGAATAATGATAATTTAGCCTAACATAACTTTCATAGACAGAACCAACATTATAGTTCTTAATAAAGAAGAATAAAAAGACAAAAAAAAGAAAGAAAAAATGTATTTCGGCATTTCGATCTTGTCTCTATGGTGGAAACAACCTTGTACTCTCTCCTATCGACTCCGACATCAAGAACTTGGATTCTCTGCTCAAAACACCCTCTTCAGGCCTTCAAAACTCCAAAACTTTGACGATGGTAGCCTGCCAAAAACGCTCAATTAATGAGGCAAAAGTTTCCAAAAGTAGAGTCACCATCACACTGCTATATATCACATACATACATAAAGAAATTGAGGAAGAGTTCCACACACACAAAAGAAAAAACTATAAAGTCAAGAATCCAACACAGACGCAAAAATCTTAGTTGGAGTTTTACTTGGTAGGCTTTGGCCTCGAGGATCTATAGCTCAAGCAACAAGAGAGTATATTGTTCTTAATTATATTCCAACTTTTCTTGTTCTTTTTCAAGCTCCCTTAAAAGAAAAGAAAAGGTTAAGGGGTTGGAGATTTTGCTATTGTTTTGTTCGTGTTTCTCATTTTCTTTTGTTAAATTTATTTCCTTATTAATCATGTGAGCTTCCTATTAATTGCTTTTGACTTCAGAATTTGTTAATTTGTTTCTATTTCTAGTTGTTTATTTTTTTTTCTCAATACTCTTTTTTTCCTCGTAAATTTTCTTTTAGTAAATAAAGAAAGAGAGAAATGAAGTTTGTGAAGAAAAAAGAGGCATGGAATTGAAAGACGAGGGTGTAAAAAAAAAAAATTAGGGGTGTTGGGAAAAACCTCCCACTATTACTGGAATGCAGATTTCGTTGTCCAAATCCATTTCAAATAATTTAACCGTATCCATGACTACAATCTGCTAGTCTTAATGGAAAGTCGAATATAGGGAACTCTAAAATTTCTCAATTATACCATTTAAAACCTGAGGGTAACCGATGAGGTGGGTTTTATTTATTTATTTATTTATTTATTTTGCAAATGAAATTAAATTTCATAAAATAAACACACAAACTAAAAGTTAGAAATTAAATGAGAAGGTCTAGCTTGGGTTGTTACAGAATTTCCCTGTTCAATATACTTGTTCATCAAATTATCATTACAGGACGTAAATATTTTCTTGCACCTAACTGAATAGTTAGAAACGTCAATTAATCGTCCTAATAAACTAATTAGTCCAAATTAAATTAATGAAAAGCATCAAATTCAAGTTCGTCTTAATTGCATTATGCTGTACGGAATCATAAGATGGAATATTCAATAGAAAAACCATGATCAAATATTCTTTTGATTCAATCCTAGGTTGATTAGAACATTACTTATTGTGTTTGATTTGCAAGCTAACCTAACCTATTATCTTTTAGTGATTAACACAAGATTATATGTCACGTATCATATGTTAATCAAAATCTTCAATCATAAAATCCACAAGCGTTTGATAATACATAATCTATAAGTACATAATTGAATCCAAAACATATGATAAATTTGGGTTAAAAAACTCACAAGTACATGAATATAGAGAAAAAATCCTAAAACCCAAGTTAGATAGAGATACCTTAGCCCATTATCGACATGTCAACCAATGGGAATTGTTTTGATACATCTACTTGACAGAAAGGGAAGAAAATTGAGAGAATTCGAGTTCCAATCGGTAGAAATCAAAGGGTCTTTGACTTAGATGGCAAAAGATGTATTTATAGAATTTGACGCGCAAGGTGACTTCGAAGCATCGTGGCACTGTGTGCCTTTAACGAAATGCACCATTCTATCTTTAAGTGTAGTGCTACGCTATGTAGAGTGTCGCTACGCTCTATTTAGGGGCATTATGGTAATTTTTCCCTTCTCTTTCCCTGTTGATGCAATTAATCTCTCTTTTTGCCCTTTTTAACTCTATTTTGTCACTAACACCTGTTATACCCTTAATGTGCTTGAAAGCTACAAAATAGCTAATTAAACACGTAAATACAAGAATGATCTTGAATTAAGCAGAGTAAGATAGCATGTTTTCGTTGCTATCAAATACCTCCAACTTAATTCTTGATTGTCCTCGAGCAAGGTAGAAATAAGCATATAGTCACACAACATATATGCTCATTAAAATTGAATGGTTCGTTACTCAAGTCTCAAAGGTCTCCTAGAATCTAGCTTATACTCAACAACCAAATCAATTCATAATTAATCAATGAAGCACAATTTAAAACTAATTCTAGACTTATTCATGCAAGGGTAGGTTCAAAGCCCTTCTAACTAAGTCTAAGCACCCTTGAATGACATTGGATGGCTTTCAATTTGTTTTCCTCTACA
The DNA here is from genome assembly GCF_009727055.1 of Benincasa hispida. NCBI lineage: Eukaryota > Viridiplantae > Streptophyta > Magnoliopsida > Cucurbitales > Cucurbitaceae > Benincasa > Benincasa hispida. Next base: position 35,870,286 of record NC_052353.1, read on the forward strand.
CTGGCTTATGCACCAACTATCATGTGCCAAAAAAATCAAAGTGGTAATATGTCAACTGAGGTGCCTAGAATTATACTCTAGGGTACCCTAAACTTGCATTTCTTTTACTTGTAGGAAACTATACTCTCTTTTCTCGCAAGTGTCCTGACTAATCACAGTAAATATAGTTCTTTCTACCCCGAGTCGTGCATAATATTGCAAGTTCATTTTTTCGATATTTTCTTTTTAGCAAAATTTTTTGTATCTGTAGATTTTAAAGCAGACATATATATCATTTTTACTCCTCAGTATTACATTACAACCTATCATGCAAGACACTATCATACCAGTTGAGCCTATCAGAGTGACAACAAAAATAAGAAAAACTAATGTAAGTAGATAAAGAACTTAAGTGTACATAAAAAATAAGAACAAATTTTAAAAATGACTAAAAACATGATTACTCATCTCAAACAAAATTTCGTACAAGTAAAAATACAAGGGAGTGCATCATAGACTTGTCATAATAATGAACCACACAACATGAGTAAGCATGAATACAAGTACACAAAAAAAATAGCCTGAGCTCAGATGCTCAAAGACTCTAGCCAGAACATAGACATCCGCCAACCCAACTTAAAATTTCATATTATCCCTAATATGATAAGGAATAGAAAAGCAAGCGACCAAATAAAAAGGAATAATTTCACATTATCCCTAATATGATAAGGAATAGAAAAGCAAGCGACCATACTAAAAGAGAAAACTATTCCGTTAATTTTGGTACAAGGACTGGGTGTGATGCCCGGCTCTTGAGAAAGTATTTCTCTTCATCTTCTTCCAGAAACCTAAACATCAAGAAAGATAGGAAGAATTAAACTCACCAAAAATAAAAAGAAACAAAAACGAAACCTAAACTATGATGTAATAAAAATGTAAATCATGGTTGCCTCAAGGAGAGCAATTGTTTAAGATCATTATGCTCGACCCCACTCGGATTACTCATCCAAACCCATCAAAAACCACTGAATCGCCATCTCCCACCCCGAACTTAGGGGGAGGGTCCTTATCCTGAAAAAAATAATAGAACTGTAAAATGTAGGATAAGTAGTAGAAGGAGAATCAATCACTAAAAAAAAAATCAATTTTATCTTCATGTCTAAGGTGTAGGGACCTTGTATCGAGATCAATGTTAGTCTTAGAAGTCTTTAAGGAAGTCTTTAAGAAGGGTTGGTCTAACAGCACAGATAACTCATAAGAAGTAGAATCGACATTCATATTTATGGCATAAAAATCAGAAAGGAAAGTAATGTCATTGACTCTAACAAGCATATCTTTTATCACACCAACTAGCCTTACAAGGGAATGGTCATCTTACTGGATCAAAATATCAACAGGGTGTAAAACGTGGGACTACAAATCAACATACATAGGAGCATGCATAATATTAATTGCAGACCCTAAATCTACCATGGTCTATTCAAATTTCCTAGTAACTATCTGACAAGGCACAAAAAACGTACTTAGGTCTTCCTGCTTAATAGGTAGATTATCTGGCAGGATTACCTTTTCTTTTGGTTTCTTTCTTTCTATCTAAAGAAAACTCACCCATACCTTCTTACCCTTTGTAGTAGGGCTCTTATTGTTACCTAGTAACTCAGTAGAATGCACCTGTTCCTTGTGCATACCTTCCTTATGAATAGAAAACCTACTATAGAATGGAGCAACAAGTATGTAAGAATTCAAATTAAGAGGTGGATCAAAATGTACCCCACGTCCTCTAGATGGATAGGTCTTCTATTCCTTAGCATTCTCAGCATTTACAATCGACTAACTTAATCATCGACTCTAAATTAGGCATCTGAAAGGTCTTAATGGAGCCAAAAGTAAATATGGCACTATCATTACGCACATTGGACACAGCCGAGAAAGGAAGCTTCCCATATTGCGTGTCCAACCTGCTTACCACGTCGGCCAACTGGGCCATTTGGGTGGCCATACTCTACCTGCGAGAGGCATTGGTTTACTAGAACTGCTTCTGGCAAGCTGGACTCTACTTGATATGCAAGGTGGACTCTGCTAAGCTCTTGACCATGTTCTTCAAGGGCATACTTGAATTGTTCCTGCATGGTTCCCTTGATTGTCCCAATAGTTGTAATTATACATTCGCTCTCCTTTCTGATTCCTACAATAATCCACCTCGGTTACAAGCTCTTGAGCTTACTAAGCTTTTGTAGAATAAACTTGTTTCACAGGGGTAGATAGTTTAGCAATTTCAGCTCTAAGTTCACTTACATTTAGTGAAGATTTAGAAGATTGAGAAACACGATTCCGCATCCTAAACTACTGGCCATTGGCTGCTATGATGGAGATGAATACTCTGGCCTTTGAATTGGTTTTATTAACAAAGCCTTCTCTTTTAGTTGCATCAATGGTACTTCGATCATTAGAGACAAGCCCTTGATAGAAGTACTATATCAGGAGTGCATCAGAGATCCGATCATGTTAAAAGCTGGCATAGAGGCACTTGAAGCACTCCAAATACTCGTACAGGGTCTTTCCTCCAAACTATGTGATGCCATAAATCTCTTTCCTGATCCTTGTAGCTCTAAAGGCAGGAAAGAGTTCCTCCAAAAACTGCTTCTTCATTTCAACCCAGGAGGTCACTGATTTAGTAGGAAGATAGTCAAGCCAATACTTAGCTTTGTCATTGAAAGAGTATGGGAAAGCCCTCGGATTCATCTACTCCTCCATAACACCATGAGGTCGCATAACATCACACACAATATGGTACTTCTTTAAGTGCTTATGCGGGTCTTCTCCTCCCAAACCATAGAAAACAAGTAGTAAGTGAATTAATCTAGACTTAAGCTCAAAGTTATTCGTAGTCTTAGGATAATTTATATAGAGGGGGTGCTGGTCAACATTAGGTGCAACAAGGTCCCATAATATACGTTCCTTCTTAGGCTGGGCCATCGCCCCCTCTTCTTCTTCTAAATGCTCTTCCTCCAAAGTGCCTTCTACACGAATTTTCTCTTCTCTAGATCTTTGTTCTCTAGTTTCTCTCTTTCGTTTCCTCTCCTCCCTACCAAACATTGCAAAATAAAACAAATAATTTTGATCATGGGAGAATTAGGTCAAATAGAGAAAAAATTCAAGAATGAACAAAGAATTGAAAACTCTCTAAAAGAGAAAATACTCGGTTACCCGGCAAGGGTGCCAATTTAGAAGGCAAATTTCATGACCCAAATCAATTCAAAATAATTTAACCATGCCGACCAGTACAAACTACTAGTTTTTAGCAGCAAGGCAGAGTCGATCATAGAGAATTCAAGAATTTCTCAATTAAACAATTTAAAGCGTGAGGGTAACTGATGGGGAGGGGGATTGAAATTGGTTGTTTTCAAATGAGTTAAATTTCAAAAAATGAACGCACAAAGTAAAAGTTGAGAAATTATATGAGAAATAATAGCTTGGGTTGTTATGGAATTTTCCTATTCAAAATACTTGTTCATCGAATAATCATTATCAGACTCAAATATTTGCTTGCACCTAACCAAATTTGTTAGAAAAGTCAATTAGTCGTCCTAATAAACTAATTAGTCCAAATTGAATTTATGAAAAGCATGTGAATTCAAATTCGTCCTAAATTGCGTTAAGTTCTAGGAAAACATTAAGTGGAATGTTCAACAGGAAAAGCCATGAATAAAATTATTTTGATTCAATCCTAGGTTAATTAAAACAATACTTATTGTGTTTGATTCGCAAGCTAAGCTAACACATTGCTACATAGTGATTAACACAAGATTATATGTCGCATATCAAATGTTAATCAAAAGCTTCAATCATAAAAACCACAAAAGGTTCATAATGTAATCATTGTCTATAAGTATAGAATTGGATCCAACAAGCATGATAAATTCCGGTTCCAAAACTTGCAAGCACATGTAAGTAGAGAAAAGTTCCTAAACCCTAAGTCATATAAAGATACATTAGGTCATTATCGACATGCCAATCAATGGGGAATTATTTTGGTACATCTATTAGATAGAAAGAGAAAGAAAATAGAAGAATTCAAATTCCAATTGACAGAAATCGGATAGTCTTTGACCTATACGGAAAAAGATGTATTTATAGATATCGTAATGGTGTCGCGATGTTGATGGAATTTGACACGCACATTAACTTTGGAGCGTCGTGATGCTATTTGCCTTTCACGAAATCAACCATTCAGTCTTTGAGCGTCGCTACACTCTCTTCAGGGGCAATATGGTAATTTTGACCTTCTTTTTCCCGGTTGAAGTAATTAAGCTTCAATTTGGTCCATTTTAGCTTCAGTTCGTCACTAAAGCTCCGTTTTTCCCTTAATGTGCTCGAAATCTACAAAATAGACAATTAAAGATGCTAAATACAAGAAAAAACCTAAATTAAGCGGATCAAGATAGTACATTTTCAGTGCTATCAATTATCGTAGGAATAAGTAGAAAAAATAGAGGAATTAAAAGAAAACAATAAAACTAGAAACACAATATTAACGTGAAACCCCAAATCGGACAAAAAACTACAGACCAGTAAAATTTGATTTGTGACAAAAATGATTTCAATCACAAAAATTAATTTTCTCTCTCGATCCCAATTATAAGAGCACTTTATCAAACCTTTTGACAACTCACATGCTCTTTTCACTCTCAAACTAGAGAATAGAGTTAGCAAGTGCTTAAAATGTTTCTAACTGAAATGATTTGAGACCAAAGACATAGAATTCTTTTATAGTGCATGGAGACCATCATTTTCTTGAATTTTTCTGATGTGTGACAACTGCATTTCTAATATTTTGTAAAGAAGTCAAGAAAGGGAAGCAACTTTGTTCTTCATATGATTTGAAAAAATATAACACGCTTCATCCAAAGAACACAAATTGGAGTGAGGGAGAAAAAGAGAGAGACAATATGGATAGAAGATAGATGGATGAGAAGAAAAATTGTTTAGTTAAAATGTTCATTCTTTTCTAAATTTACTTTACATTTTATTTGTTAACTACAAGAATAGGTTAATTTGGAGTAAAGTTTATATATATAAATATACACACTATATATGTATAATAGGTTGCATGTCAATTTGGAATGATAGTATGTTTAACCTGATCTATAATATTGAATCGTTAGTTAAACCTTTCGTACAAATAGTTTGGTTGTTAACGAAAGTTGATCTTCACTATCCTTAATGCCTGCTTCTTAATTTGATTTCAAGGAATTAGTTATCAATTATCTTTACATGAGAATAGATTGCTAATGAAAGGTAATAATCTTGAAAATAGTTTCTAGACATAAGCATATCATTCACATAACAATTCATAAAAATCGTTTGCAAGACTTAATGAAATAATTAAGGAATTCAATACCCTAGAACCTTTGTCTCCTGAATTTCGACTTTAGCTTTATTTGGTTTATTTTATTTGAAAATTCGAAACCATCATCACAAAAGCAATCCTTAGATAGAATGAACAAAATTCTTGAGTAGCTAAGCATAATTTGACTACTTGATTTCTAAGGATGATACTCGATCTCTTGACCATTTTATATTACTATAACTTGACCATGTACGCCTGTGTTCATTCGACATCATTAAAAAACATGATCTCCAACTTGTCTTAATAAAGAAGAGATACATCTTATAATCCTAGACATTCTAGATGAACCTCAAACACTTTAACTTAAAGAATCTTTTTATATAAATCAAACCATATCTCATTGAAAGTCATCTGGGTCACTACCATGATACTTTTTTTTCAGTATATTTTACCCTAGAAATTGGTGTTTACAAATATCCTTAGTCTTAGTTTTTGCACCACGATTATCTCATAAAGTATGATAGACTAACTCATAACTGAAATATTTTCAAATTTTTATGGATATTTTATGGCTACACTGATTTTGCTTCACAAGAAAAACTAATTAACTTGTCTACCATTATCTACCAAAAAGGATAAAATTAGTTTTACAATGGATTTCTATAAATCTTTATAAGACCAGTGTATATTGTGAAAGATCATATCTTAACACCATACACAAAATTTCTCATTATCCATAGACACTTTGAGAATGTTTTTAATTTTGTACTCAATAGTCACACCAATGATATTACCAATATAACTAACCAATTGTATGTTAAGTCTCATTTATGCATTAATAATCTTCTATTGAGAGAAAATTATTAATCATTTGTCCTCAACATTTGAGATGTCTTACCATACTTTTTCTTAGACTTAACTTCACGTTAGAATGATAAATTATTATTTTTTGAAGTTGTACATCGAATATATGACAAACACTTTGTAAACATAAGATGCTTGAAATTCACTTAATATTATGTCCCTAATTAGTTAGGTAGTCAAATTTTTGTGTTATATTGTATCATTCATAGTGAATAATATATCTCTAACATAAAACATGAGAAATATTCACTTGACAATTAATGACACTCTTCTCTACACAAGATCATTAATATATGTTAAAAGTCATAGGTTAGGATAACTCTTATCAAACCTTATATTGAAAGATCTAATTGTCTAATTCATTTTCTAATTCAATACTCAAATGAACCTATAAAATTTTGCAAACTTTTTGCATTTGGTCTTTGAAAGTTTAACTCCTTTGTTGGTTTGTATAGACACATCCTTTAAAATTTTTTCATAAAACAATCCAAGCATTTATTTCGCATATCTCATATGCAACAATGAACAACGCATAAGGACACCACTATGGTAACAAGTGAAAATTGACCCACGTCTAAATTTTTCAAATAAGTTTCTCTCCATGAGTCTTATTTTGAAGATCTACATCTTCTTATCTACACATGGATGTCTCTTTTGTAGATCTATCCATAGGCTATGAGTTTTATCCCATCAAGAAAGTCTACAAGTCCAGATTGGGATGAAATACATAAACTTTATCTCAAGTTCATGATTTTGACGAAGCAATCATTGTGATCATCCCTCAACACAACTTTGAGGAATATAAGGCTTTAATTTGTTAACCAATATGACAACTTTGACTTCCAATAAATCATTGTAAAGGTTGAGTTATCTCATAACCTTTCTAGTACATAGATGTTTATCCTATTTGATTAGGATTCATTTGACATCCAAATGTGATTAAATAGTCAATAACACTTTTTAACTATTGAGTGGATTTACTTGAAACCAAAATATTAACACTATTTAACCTTGGTAACCATTTGTAGTCTTTTATTTGACATTCTTTGTAAAATTAATAGTTGTCTTACAAATACATTATTTTATTTAGAATTGCATAAAAGACCATGTTGTTTCTCTCTAATGACAACACATAGGCAAATCTTTGAACATATATTCCTCTTAGCTTTATTTCAACATGTGCATCTTAATGTACCCATATTCTGAAATGTTCTAAACTACTTTACTACACTTCTATAATCCAAAATTGTCATGCATACAGTTTCAGAGGAAAAAAGATATTCACAGTGCAATCTCTATTACACATCCTAACCAAAGTATGGCAATGATGTGTAATTTATAAATGATGTGACCATGTCTAACAAAGTACTCATCATTGACGTGACAAAATCTAACAAGGTCATTTTTCTCCATTTGAAATAAATTTCACCAAAATTGTACCTAACACTTAAAGTTGAGATATAATCTCATTTCTTATGGTGTAGTATTGGAATTCTTGTGCTTTTATGATCTAATCCTAATATGTCTTAATAGACTTGCCTAATTGATTTAAAGTTTAGTCTAACTACTTTGAACTCTTCAAAGAAAATAGTTTAGCTACATTAGATAAATATATTCATATACTAAATATTCATCAATTAGATTGATGATAAATTTATGATTTTTGTTTGGCTTTTACATTCATCAGACCACCTGAGTCAAAATGTATAAGCCAAACATGTTCTTTTGTCTTGTAGCCTTATCCAATAAGGTCCAATGACAATATTGCATGAACAACAAGATCTTTAGATAGGTAAAGTAATTTAACCCTAACTCTTAGAGAATTATCTATACTAGTCATTTTATTAAAATTGATGAAGCCAAACATGTTCTTTGGTCTTGTAGCCTTGTCTAATAAGGTCCAATGACAATATTGCATGAACAACATGATCTTTAGATAGATAAAGTAATTTAACTCTAACTCTTAGAGAATTACCTATACTAGTCATTTTATTAAAATTGATGATAATGAATTTTAATTGCCAAAGCCAAGTATCCTTTTGGAGAAAAAAATTTGTCTTCTTGTTCTAGATTCAATAATTCCGAATTTCTCAATGTAGTATTTATATGTGTTAAATATTTTAACTCATACTAATTGTACTTATTTAAGGTTTAATATATTTCAAACAATTTTTTAAAATACACAATTTATTACATAAAACAACCATACCTTATGAATTAATTAGCAATAAAGTTTTGATAAATTGAATTTCTCATGTGGTGTTAAAAGTACCATCTTCAGCATAAGTAACAATTATTACATCTCATATGATTTCCCACTACACTAATGGAGATGGGCTTCCTGGTATCAACATAGAGAAATAATTATACATCATTAAGTATTTTCCAAGAATTAGAATCTATTTGTAATGAAGAAAAATTTGATATTGAATCCTTATTCATCTATCTAGATGTGAAATATTTATTATTCACCAAGAGTCTAGTAAATCAAAATTACTTTCATTTTTATTTTCATTCCCATCAAGGTTTTTCCAAAATTCCTCATTGTGTGACTCCCAAAGCTCATTTAGAAACATTTTCCTCATATAGCTCTAGTCATGTGGTTTATATTCTTGAATCACAATAATTAATCTTGAGAATATTTAGATAATTATCTAAATTAAGCTTATATTGACTTCAACTTCCCATATGTTGTTGTCTTGTACTCTATCTTTTAAGCGACATCCAATACGTCAATTAGAAGATAAATATAAGCTATCTCTCTCTAATTGTGATTCATTAATAACATGGTTCATGAATAAATCATGAATTGGCAACAAGTCTTTGAGAACATTTCTTATTTAAAGACAATTCAAAAGTTCTATTGTCATTTAAAGTGTTAATTGTATTTTTCCAAGTAGTACTTTTTCTCAATTTTTTACTTATATTGGTAATTCAAAATTAAAAACATGAGAGAAAATAACAAATCATTGAAATATATAAAATATATTAGTTAACAACATGTAATAAAATTTTCATTTAAATCCAGCATTAAATTTTATGAACCTTATAAATCATGTTTAATGCAATGATACTCCAATGATTTAGAACAGGTGTCGTTGAAGGGTAGGTCAAGTGCTCCTTCACTAGATTGGGAAATTCTCGGCCAAATATTATATCAAAATAACTCTTATTCGCATAACGTTTAGTTACCATTATTTGATCAAAAGAACATTCACTACTTTAATGTGTTCTTGTAAGTATAATCCAACATGTTAGATCTTATAGTTATGTCCCAATAGGCTTGTCAGAGAGTAGGTCAATATTAGAAACAGAAAACTACAGTCCTATCCACTGTTGGAGTTTAACTGGATATTGGCCCGTGCATGCAAACATCTTCCAAAGGAGGATGCTCTCAGGGCACCATGAGGCCAAACATGAATCTCACGTCGTAAACAATGATGGAGACTACAAGGTATGTTAACATATATCCTTCTCCCACATACTATAAATAATTTCTCTAATTCACCTTGGTCTTGGCCATGTAAACACTTTCTAAAGGGAGAGCGCTCCCAGGGTTGCCACGTGGCCAAGCATGAATCTCATTTTATGAATCTTCCAATGAACGTAAAGGAGATGACATATATATATCTTTTCTCCCAATAAGTATTTTATAATAGGGGTTTCATCACTTAGATGAACTCAGGCTAAATCTTTTATCCAAATAATTTTTATTTATTTGCCAAAACATAACTATTATGTTTGGATAACTTCCACAATGTTAATTTTGCTAAATTTACTAAACACTTTAGTAAACTAGTCACATTATGTTTTAATAAAAGATTGGCTAGCTAACTCCCAAGTCAGTTTTCAGGTAGTGGTGTTCCCTAAACGGTCAGTTTAAATACACCACTTTGGTTAGAATTTTTCTTAAACAAAGTTCCTTTATAGGCAAGTTTTTATTATTTAAATATTTTGATTTACCTATTTTAAACTATTTAAAACTAAACTAAAAAATAGCACTCTAGGCCCAAAATGAGCTAAGGAAAGAGATTTAGTTTGAGTCAAAGCCGAAATTAATGTGGCCATCCTCGGCCTCAACCAAAACCTAGCCGAGGGCCAACTCTAGCCAAACATGAAACCAGACTTGCCTCTTGACTCGGTAGATTATCTAATTATCGTGAAGTGACTCCAAAACCCTAGGAAACATCTATTGGGGTTGATGCCCTAAATCTCGTAGGGTCTTATAGATTGTAAATATTATTGTACAAACTCATTGTATTTTTAATAAAATATATGATATTTTATTCATTGTTTATAAAATATATGTTAGACAATGAATAAAAATCATACTTGATCGTCTACTTGATCATCTACCTCCTATTTTCCTCAATCCAAAATCATACAGAGCCCACAACTCTTGGATTTTCACACCGAGAATACCAAGGTAACAATTATGTTGGTGTTCTAATTTAGTTTGAGGATCAAGTTGGATTCGATTGGGATCAAGATTCATTCAGACATTCGTTTAGATCGTGTTTTGATAGTTTCATTCGATTTCGTGCTGATTGAACGATTTGCTAAACGATCGAGGGATACATGAAGAAAGGTTCTTCAAAGGTTTGCATACTCCATCCCTTGTTTGTTCCTTTATAACTAGTACGCTGTAATTTTTTATTATGTTTAATCGTTTCCGTTTTGACTGTAATTGTTTGTGTTCTTTCTCAATGGGATTTGGAACGTTCGCTTCCACTCACCGGTTCTCGATTTAGAGTTCCTTCATTATCCTCCACTAGAAACCAAACCAATTAAATCAGTCCTCTTGAGAAGCATGACTAGGTACTTGACTCTGGTTGTACCTATCATATGACACCTTTCAAACCTAGGTTTAATACTTACAAGGATGTAGATGGAGAATCTATGTACATGGAAAACAATGAAGCCTGCAAGATTAATGGGATTGGTTTAGTATACTTGAAATTAACGGATGGATCAATCAAGCTTCTAAGAAATGTAAGACATGTACCTTTGCTCAAGAAAAACTTGATATCTCTAGGTATGCTGGACTCCATTGGGTGTGAATGCAGAGGAAATGGTGGAGTTCTTGAGGTGATCAAGGATTCCAAGGTTGTATTGGTTGGTGAAAAGGTCAATGATCTTTATTTTGTGAGAGGAGTAGAGATGATGACAAGTGCCTACACGATTTCAATAGCAAGCTTAACAAATGTTGACTTGTGGTACAAAAAGCTATCCCATATTAGAGAAAAAGGGATGCAAGCACAATCCAAGCAAGGTATATTGCCCAAAGGTATCAGTGAGCACTTTTCCTTTTGTGAACACTGCATTCTAGGTAAAGCAACCAAACAAATTTTCCCAAAATCTCAACATATCACCAAAGAAACATTGGATTATGTCTATTTAGACCTATAGGGACCATCCCCTACACCAAACCTTAGTGGCTCAACGTTCTTAAAAGGGCATGGTTTACTTACTCATATATGTAGATGATATGTTGCTGGTAAGAAGGTCCAACGGATATCTAACCCATCTTAAAAACCTCTTAAAAAGGGAGTTTAATATGAAGGACTTGGGAATAGAAAGCAAGGTCCTAGGAATAGCGATCCAAATGAACAAAGAATAGTCTATTCTAAGCATCAATCAGTCCAATTACTGTGAGAAGATCCTTAAAAGATTCAACATGAATGATGCAAAACCTGTGAGCTTACCTATTGCTCAGCACTTTAAGTTGTCCTCAGCTAACTCTCCTAAAGATTCTGACCAAGAACATCATAAACAAATGGCTGTCATACCCTATAATCAAGCAGTCGAAAGCCTAATGTATTTAATGATTTCTACCAGATCTGATCTTTCATATTCAGCTAGCTTAGTTAGTAGATATATGTCTAATCCTGGTAAGAGACAATGGGAGGGTAGTAAATGGATCCTAAGGTACTTGGTTTGGTTTAAAAACTCAATAGTAGTCTACCAAAGATCAGCTGAACCAAACTTAGAAATTTATGGATATGTGGATGCTGACTATGCTGGTGATTTGGATAAAAGAGGTTCTTAACAAGTTACCTTTTCCTTTATGGTTCTAATCTAATTAGTTGGAAAGCAACATTGCAACCTATAGTAGACTTATCTACAATAGAAGCTGAATATATGACTTTAACAAAAGCAATTAAAGAGGCATGGTGGCTTAAGGGTTTGCTGAAAGACTTTAGAATAGATCAAATAGTGGTGAAACTCTACTGTGACAACCAAAGCGCTATCCATTTGTCCCGAAATCCACAATACCACAATAGAACTAAGCACATTGAAATCAAGTATCATTTCATTAGAGATAAACTTGAGACAGGGGAGATAGAAAATTGAAAGGTTCATACTTTAGAAAATGCAGCTGTCATGTTAATAAAACCTATTTCAAAGCTTAAATTGATTAAATGTTCAGAACAAGTTGGTTTCGAGCTTCTAGAAACATGATAGACAAAACGGTTAGAATCAGGAAGATCAGACGATTGCAAGGCATTAGAGTCAAGGTGGAGAATTTGAAGAATCTCTTAATCAAATACATCGATTTTTATTTGTTTATAACTAATTTTTTGATGTAAACGGCCCACTGGTATGCTCTATAAATACCCCTGATGTTTAAAACAAAAACAGAGAGTTATCATCATTTTTCCTAGTTTTATGTAAACAACAAAAACTGTACGCAATCTTCATTAATAAAAGAACTTGGATCTTCCCATGGACGTAGGCAATCTTGCCGAACCACATAAACTTTGTGTTTCATCTTTTTGCCTTTATCTTTCTTGTTTATACGATTATCTTCTTTCTACAAATCACGCGCTATAATTTCACCATTCAAATCGCATCGAATAACAGAGTATCAAGTTCAATCGTGCATCGATCTTCACTATCAAGTAGCTTTGAGTTGATCGTTTTCACCTTCGAGTCGCACCGAATATTGTTCAAGAATCACCGAGTAAGATCGAGTATTAGTTCAGTTGTGTGAACCCTGAATCCCAATTTTACACTTAAGTGTGTTTTCTTATTTAAATTGTCTTAATTTTCCACTTAATTGTGCGTCCCTATTTAAATTTGTATAAATAAGTTGAGTAGGTTGATGAGAAAGTTAGTGTGAAATGGTGAAGAAGGAATGAGGATTTGAAAAGAAAAATATGGACATTGAGTTTGAGAAATTTGGGAAAAATTGGCTAAGTATGGAAAATTTATGTGAAATGTGTGTTTTACACAAAGCACTGGAAGGCAAGTGACTAGTGGCACAATCATTTAGAAGTTTCACGGACACAAACAATTCGTAGTAGCTAAGAGTGAGATCATTGAGAGTAAGATCAGCGAGATCGTTGAGAGCGAGATCATTGAGATCGAGACCAGCGAGATTGGAGAGGAAATGGGAGAGAGCGAGATGGGATGGAAGATGGGAGAGAGTGAGACCAACGAGAAAGTTAGAGAGAGCGAGAATAGAGAGAGCGAGATTTTGAGCTAGAATGTTGGAAAGAGCGAGATTTTGAGCAAGAAAGTTGGAGAGAGCGAGAGTGGAGAGAGCGAGATTTTGAGCGAGAAAGTAGGACAGAACGAGAGTGGAGAAAGCGAGACCAGTGAGAAAGTGGGAGAGAGCGAGAGTGGAGAGAGCGAGAGCAACCCGTGTGTGAGCCACGTCTTGTCCGGTGCTACATTCGAACGTCATGCCCACGCCTCGCCTATACATTGAACGATCGAGCAAGCTTATGGGTGATGTATTTGGACGCGTTGGGTGGATTATACATTTAAAAAACTAATTTGAATACAAACAAAGCTTGAAGACGAAGGGCAAACATCAATTAAAATCTAGGTGTCCGATTAAGAGAAATTCTTAAACCCTAAGAAATTTTGTTGGATGCGTTTGGGAAGAACACATTGAACCAAGGTGAAGTCAGCTTATGTTGATAAAGGAAGGATTGAACATTTAGCCATGCAGCCAAGTACGTGTTGTCAATCCCACGAACAATTTGAACTCCTATAAATAGGGAGTTGGGATTTCATTTTCGAAACACACAAAAATCATAAATTTCGTAGAGAAAGTAGAAGGCAGTGAGGGTTTAGAGGAATGTGTCAACATTGGACGAGGAGATCATCCAATCTACTCGTGCGTTTGGAGTGATTTCAAAGCCATCTGAGAACTCTAGAAGTCTAGTTTTCAGAGTAGGGCTGCCAAAGGAAAAGGCTCAAAGGAACTGAGGTGGAGGTTGAGAAGAAGGTAGAAGGGTCAGACTGTCGAATCAGTCTGAGCCAGTCTTGAAGATTTTAAGATTCCGGCCAAACCATGAGAAATTATGAGTTGAAAGTTTAGGGTAAGATTCCTAAGATATTTTAGAATAAGTTTGTAGAAGGAAGTATTTCCAAATAAGGTTAGGAACTATAAGTAATCTAAGATGTAAGTTGGATCTGGATTCTAGGGGTGAAAAAGGGACCCGAGGAGCTACTAGAGTGAAAAGTTCCTAAGAGTTCGAGGGGAGTGGCTAAAATGTTTTCGAACTAAAACGTTTTTATACTGTTTTGATTACAAAAATTTTACAGAAAGCGTGTTTGAAAAAATAATTCTCATGCCTACTAGTTTTATAAAGTACTTTCCAAGCAAGTTTGAATTGTGATTTGAACGCATGCATATTGTTGAAAAACTATTTACATATGTTGATTTTATCCAGCATGCCTTATCATCTATAAAGCCATGTTGTATATGTGTTATACTGTACCTGCTTTGAAGAGAAAAGTTGTTATAAATAGTTTTGGTAAAATGCGATGCCGAAGTACAAGGAGAAGGCATCCACCCAACTAGATACTGAAGTACAAGGAGAAGGTATCTATTGGTACTGAAGTACGTTTGAGAAGGTACCAAGCCAACGGGATACTGAAGTACGTTGGAGAAGGTATCCTAGTAGCTCGATACTGAATTACAAGGAGAAGGTATATGAGCAGTAGTACCTAATGTAGCCACAGGTGAATAAAGTCAGAGATTGAGCAAAAGGGTTCTCTCTAGACTAGCAGTTGGTGTTGGGATTATTTTACCAGTTATACAGTACTTTGATTTGAGAAATGATTTTACTGTTTTATGTTTTAAACAGTTTTATATACATTACGCTTGGAAATTATTTATGCTGCATTAAATTATATTTCAGATAAAACTATCATCTGAAATTATGCATGAGAATTTACTATGTTTTCTCGGTCAATCACTAGGCGTAAGCTCACCCCGTTTTCAAATGTTTTTGTTTTTCCGCCCCACAGGTAGTGGTCAAATCCTCTGAAAACAGCTCAGTATCTGCTCTATCAGTAAAGGACTAAAAGACTTGTAACCGTGTGTTAGGTGGTTACAGTTAATATTGTACACATGTTACTATTGTTCATATAGGGACTAGGGTTTGTGGGTTTTTGGACTTGTAAATCTAATGTTGTAAATACTCTAAACATATTAAGTTTCTAAGTTAATAAATTGTGGGCCTACAGCAGTCCCGTTGCATATAATTTGTATTTGGTATCAGAGTTATTCCGTAAGAGTTTTTAGGCGGTAAGTGTCAGCCTAAGGGTTGATAACTGCTGCAGTCACGCCCTTCTCTAGGCTAAGAGGGTGATCTGGGGTGGGGTGTGACAGCTTGGTATCAGAGCATAAGTTTTTGGGACAATTGAAGAATTAGTTGATACCAAGTTGGTATTGAAGGATAGGTTATACGTAAGTTTGGGAAAGATTTAAGCGAACTTAGTACTAAAACATAAGACTTTGGGTGAAAGAGAAAGTTCATGCATTAGAATAAAGTCCCATATATCAGTCCCTAACATGTGTACTTAATAACTAGGCAAAGACGCTGAGAAAAAGAGGCAAACCAAGCAAGCAGACTGAGAAGAGGAATATTGACCCTACCAGTAGAGGTCCTGAGGTCTCGTCAGACCTAGATTCGAAGGGGAAAAGAGTTAAAGACTCAGTAGAACAGAAGGCAACTTCTGAAAACGAGTCTAGTAAACCAAAAGTAGATGTAGAACCCCAGATGGAGGATCGAGTATTCGATAGAATCACTCAAAGATTAGCGGCGAGTGGAGGATCAATTCAAAACGATTCAGATAAAGAAGTTGGGCGTTGAAAGGCTGAAAGCTTTAGAAGCCACGACGTTCGATGGAATCACAGATCCATTAGATGCTGAAATCTTGTTGGATTTGATTGAGAAGTGTTTTAAAGTTAGAGATGCCCTGAGGACCGTAAGGTCGAGTTAGCGGCATTCTTGCTGCAAAAAGGGGCTGAGAAATGGTGGAAAGTATTAGAGGTTAGAATGAGTAGTTCAGAAACTATGACTTGGTCTGAGTTTAGACAAGTATTTGAGGATAAATACTACCCTAGTTCTTTTAGAGGAATGCGAAGAGGTAGGGAATTCTTTAGGCTAAACTCAAGGAAGTGGATGAACATGGCAAATTTACTGAGTCCTTTATCTCAGGTAAATCCCTTCCAATCCCATCCGCCGGAGAAAAGGAGAAGAGAGGTTGAGAAATAAATTGAGGGAGTGGTCCCTAAAGAAAGAAAAAATACAACGTACACCTGTTTATTTACCTCTAAAATCCTAATTGGTTGAATTTCAACTCATTAAAGTTGATGATACCGGCTTATTCCAAGTGAGGCAGAGTGTAGCCCGAAAGGAAAAGAACTTCCCAACCAACAAGTTTAGAAGGTGCCAGGAGGAACAAAAAAATAAAAAATTTAAATCCCGTTCCTGAAACAATTTCGGGGATTAAGGAAGTTGGGGGCAGAGGCCCAACAAAAGTTGAGTCCGAAAAAAATCCAGACCTGTTAGCTTAAAACAAAGTGGTAGAATCAGTATCAGGTTCCGGCCTAGTGGAGCCGTGGCCCCTAGTACGGGAGGAACCGTGTGTGTTAAACTGTGGTAAAACCTCCATACCAGGGGTATCTTTAGGGTAATAAGGAAATGTGTGTATTCCAGTGTGTGGACAAGTGCCAAATTTCAAAGAAGAGATTTCTCAGCAAGGCAATAGAACAACAAAAAAAAATGAACAAGGAAAGGAAAACACGACGGTTAAAACCAAACCTAGACGACCGAAACTAGAAGGAAGGGATCTGGTGGTAGCTAAGCAAAAAAGGTAGCTGGACCCCCAATAGCAACTGCAAGCACCAGCAGGGTAGAAGTACGTAATGACACAACAGGAAAAGCCCAAGAAGAAACTCCAGAATGGTCGTAAACATGTACGATAAACTTTAATGTAATCAATCCCGCTTATCATTAAATTTGATCTTTTGGGTGCTAAACACATCATCCATATCTAATTTATGTTGTGCATTTACAATATGAATAAACCGAACTAAAGGAAAAATGAAAAGGAATTATTTTATCTCTACGCTGTAAAGGATATAATCAAGGGTTACATGAGTTTTAATTATAGGAATTGTGGGGAAGTAAATCTGAAGACCAAGTTTTGGGTCGACTTTGATCCCAATTTTAGAATACCTAAATTTGATGTATCTTAAGTATGGATTTCCTAAGTAAACACTATTCCATTATGGATTGCTTTAGAAGAGAGATAGTGTTTAGGAAACCCGGTGAAAAAGAAATAACTCTGGTAGGAAGTAAAAGAATACTCCCAGAAAGTTTAATATCAGCGGTAAAAGCTAGAAAACTGTTGAGTAAAGGATGTGAAGTCTATTTAGCATCTGTAGTAGTTTCCCAAGATAAGAAACTAAAACTTGAGGATGTACCTGTAGTACAAGAATTCTTAGATGTGTTCCCTGAAGAATTACTAGGCTTGCTGCCTGATAGGTAAGTGGAATTTACTATTGAGTTAATTTCTGGTACTGCACCTATATCCCAAGCACCATATAGGATGGCCCCAACAGAGTTGAAAGGGTTAAAAGTTCAATTACAAGAACTTGTGGATAAGGGGTACATTCGACCCAGTGTATCACCTTGGGGAGCGCCAGTCTTGTTTGTTAGGAAGAAAGATGGTACTCTTAGATTATGCATAAACTATAGACAGTTGAATAAAGTGACCACTAAGAATAAGTACCCATTGCCTCATATAGATGATCTCTTCGATTAGTTAAAGGAAGAAACGGTGTTCTCTAAGATAGATTTGAGGTCAAGCTATCACCAGTTGAAGGTGAAAGACACAGATGTTCCTAAAACTGCATTCAGAACTAGATATGGACATTTTGAGTTCCTAGTAATGTTGTTTGGATTGACAAATGCTCATGCAGTATTTATGCACATGATGAATAGGATATTCCATTCTTATCTGGATCAGTTTGTGATAGTATTCATAGATGACATACTAGTGTATTCCAGTAGTGCGGAAAAACATAAAGAATATCTAAGGATGGTATTACAAACTTTAAGAGAAAGAAGTTATATGCCAAATTTAGTAAGTGTGATTTTTGGTTAAATCAAGTCATATTTCTTGGGCATATAGTTTCAGCTGACCGAGTTAGTGTTGATTCCCAAAAAAATAGAAGCAGTAGTTAATTGGGAACGAACCCTAAATGTAACCGAAGTACGCAAGTTTCTGGGTTTAGCAGGTTATTATAGGAGATTCGTGGAGGGTTTCTCTAAAATAGCCCTTCCATTGAAAAACCTGACCAGAAAAGATGCGAAGTTTGAATGGTCCCAAGAATGCGAGCATAGTTTTCAAGTGCTGAAACAAAGGTTAGTATCAGCACCAGTATTAACTCTACCTACACCAGGTAAGGAGTTTGAAGTTTATTGTGATGCATCCCAATAAGGATTAGAATGTGTGCTGATGTAGGAGGGAAAAGTAGTAGCCTATGCTTCGCGATAGTTAAAGAAGCACGAATGTAATTACCCTACACACGACTTAGAATTAGCAGCAGTTGTGTTTGCTCTAAAATTGTGGAGACATTACTTGTTTGGTGAGCGATGTCATATATTTATAGACCATAAGAGGAACTAAACCTAAGACAAAGAAGATGACTTGAATTGATTAAATACTATGACTGTCCAATTGACTATCACCCAAGTAAAACAAATGTGGTAGCTGATGCCTTGAGTCGAAAAACTAGATCAGCTAGAGCTAGTATTAATTCAGTGAAGGGTAGATTGAACCATGAGTTGTATAATGCTAGGGTAGCATTATCAATCGGTCGAAAAAGAGGATTACTAGCCTTATTTCAAGTGCGTCCTACTCTTGTAGAAAATATTCTACAAGTTAAACCAGTGAGACAGAAACGAGCAGGATAAAGGTGCTATGGTGGAATCATACTATAGAAGAAGCAACATGGGAAGTTGAGGAGCAAATCAGAAATAAGTATCCGTAGTTGTTTAACTGATGGACTTGTGGCGAAATTTCGAGGACCAAATTTTTATAAGGAATAGATAAATGTGAACCCCAAATCCTAATTTTACACTTAAGTGTGTTTTCTTATTTAAATTGTCTTAATTTTCCACTTAATTGTGTGTCCCTATTTAAATTTGTATAAATAAGTTGAGTAGGTTGATGAGAAAGTTAGTGTGAAATGGTGAAGAAGGAATATGGATTTGAAAAGAAAAATATGGACATTGAGTTTGGGAAATTTGGGAAACATTGGCTAAGTATGGAAAATGTGAAATGCATGTTGTGCACAAAGAACTGAAAGGCAAGTGACTAGTGGCACAATCGTGTAGAAGTTGCACGGAGACAAACAATTCGTAGTAGTTAAGAGTGAGATCAGCGAGATCGTTGAGAGCGAGATCATTGAGATCGAGACCAGCGAGATTGGAGAGGAAATAGGAGA
Source organism: Benincasa hispida (assembly GCF_009727055.1). Classification (NCBI taxonomy): domain Eukaryota; kingdom Viridiplantae; phylum Streptophyta; class Magnoliopsida; order Cucurbitales; family Cucurbitaceae; genus Benincasa; species Benincasa hispida. The sequence goes on from NC_052353.1 coordinate 35,890,241, forward strand.
GAGCGAGATTAGATAGTAGATGGAAGAGAGCGAGACCAGCGAGAAAGTTGGAGAGAGCGAGAATAGAAAGAGCAAGATTTTGAGCTAGAATGTTGGAGAGAGTGAGAGCAGAGAGAGCGAGATTTTGAGCTAGAAAGTTGGAGAGAGCGAGATTTTGAGCGACAAAGTGGGAGAGAGCAAGACTAGCAAGAAAGTAGGAGAGAGCGAGAGTGGAGAGAGCGAGAGCAGCCTATGCATCAGCCACGCCTTGTCCGGTGCTGCATTCGAACGTCATGCCCAGGCCTCGCCTATACGTTGAACGACCGAGCAAGCTTATGGGTGATATATTTGGACGCGTTAGGGTGGATTATGCATTTAAAAACCCTAATTTGAATATAAACAAAGCTTGAAGATGTAAGGGCAAACGTCATTAAAATCTAGTGTCCGATTAAGAGAAATTCTTAAACCCTAAGAAATTTTGTTGGATGCGTTTGGCAAGAACACATTGAACCAAGGTGAAGTCAGCTTATGTTGATAAAGGAAGGATTGAACATTTAGCCATGCAGCCAAGTACGTGTTGTCAATCCCACGAACAATTTGAACTCCTATAAATAGGGAGTTGGGATTTCATTTTCGAAACACACAAAAATCATAAATTTCGTAGAGAAAGTAGAAGGCAGTGAGGGTTTAGAGGAATGTGTCAACATTGGACGAGGAGATCATCCAATCTATTCGTGCGTTTGGAGTGATTTCAAAGCCATCTGAGAACTCTAGAAGTCTAGTTTTCAGAGTAGGGCTGCCAAAGGAAAAGGCTCAAAGGAACTGAGGTGGAGGTTGAGAAGAAGGTAGAAGGGTCAGACTGTCGAATCAGTCTGGGCCAGTCTTGAAGATTTTAAGATTCCGGCCAAACCATGAGAAATTATGAGTTGAAAGTTTAGGGTAAGATTCCTAAGATATTTTAGAATAGTGTCAGACTGTCGAATCAGGAATGTGTCAACATTGGACGAGGAGATCTTCCAATCTACTTGTGCATTTGGAGTGATTCAAAAGCCATCTGAAAGCTCTAGAAGTCTAGTTTTCAGATGGGCTGCTGAAGAAAAAGGCTCAAAGGAACTGAGGTGGAGGTTGAGAAGAAGGCAGAAGGGTTAGACTGTCGGATTAGTCTAGGCCATTCTTGGAAGATTTTGAGATTCTGGCCAAACCACAAGAAATTCTGAGCTGAAAGTTTAGGGTAAGATTCCTAAGATATTTTAGAATAAGTTTGTAGAACGAAGTATTTCAAAATAAGGTTCGAAACTATGAGTAATCTAAGCTGTAAGTTGAATCTAGATTCTAGGGGTGAAAAAGGGACCCGAGGAGCTACTATAGTGAAAAGTTCCTAAGAATTCGAGGTGAGTGGCTAAAATGTTTTCGAACTAAAATGTTTTTAAACTTTTTTTATTACAACATTTACAGAAAGCATGTTTATGAAAATAATTCTCATGCCTACTAGTTTTATAAAGTGCTTTCCATGCAAGTTTGAATTGTGATTTGAACGCATGCCTATTGTTGAAAAACTATTTACATATGTCGATTTTATCCAGCATGCGTTATCATCTTTAAAGCCATGTTGTATATGTGTTGTATTTTACATGCTTTAAAGGGATAAGTTTTTTATAAATAGTTTTGGTAAAATGCGATGCCGAAGTACAAGGAGAAAGCATCCACCCAACTAGATACTGAAGTACAAGGAGAAGGTATCTATTGGTACTGAAGTACGTTTGAGAAGGTACCAAGCCAACGGGATACTGAAGTACGTTGAAAAAGGTATCCTAGTAGCTAGATACCGAAGTGCAAGGAGAAGGTATCTGAGCAGTAGTACCTAAAGTGGCCACAGGTGAATAAAGTCAAAGATTGAGCAAAAAGGTTCTTTCTAGACTAACAGTTGGTGTTGGGATTATTTTACCAGTTATATAGTACTTTGATTTGTGAAATGATTTGATTATTTTATGTTTAAAACAGTTTTATATACATTACGCTTGGAAATTATTTATGCTGCATTAAATTATATTTCAGATAAAACTATCTTCTGAAATTATGGATGAGAATTTACTATGTTTTCTCGGTCACTCACTGGGCGTAAGCTCACCCCATTTTCAAATGTTTTTGTTCCCCCCCACCCCCCTCCCACAGGTAGCGGTCAAATCCTCTTAAGACAGCTCAGTATCTGCTTTGCCACTAAAGGACTAAAAGACTTGTAACCGTTTGTTAGGTGGTTACAGTTAATATTGTACACATGTTACTATTGCTCATATAGGGACTAGGGTTTGTGGGTTTTGGGACATGTAAATATAATGTTGTAAATACTCTAAACATATTAAGTTTCTAAGTTAATAAATTGTGGGCCTACAGCCGTCCCGTTGCATATAATTTGTATTTGGTATCAGAGTTATTCCGCAAGAGTTTTTAGGGGGTAAGTGTCAGCCTAATGGTTGATAGCTGCTGCAGTCACACTCTTCTCTAGGCTAAGAGATTGATATGGGGCGGGGTGTGACAAGTTGTCATCGAGTTTCATCGAGGATTTAACAGAGACTCATCATGTGAAGAAGATAATGATCATCGAACATCGAGTATGAAGACATCGAGCGTCGAGTATCGATCATCGAGGGTTTGGCAGAATATTTCTTAACCTTTTCTTCATCTTTCCAGCGTTAATCTTAAGTATTTCGGCCTAGTGAAGAGTGGTTAACATTTTGTTGCTAATTTTTCCTCATTTTTTGAATTGAATATCCCTTTGGGATTTATGGGCTATGATCCCTATTAGATAAACTCGGTTTCATGTTGAAACTAATTTTAAGGTCTCTCTATCTTTCTAATGTGAGATATTCAAAAAGGGCTCCTTCAATACAGTGTGCTTTTAGATTTATCATTGTTTAGTTGGATTTAAATTTTTTCGACCAAACACTCATTTCGGATGTATGGCCTTTGATATATCATATTAGATAAATATAGAGTTTTATTGTAAAATCAATTACATAAATACGACAGTTAATTGATCATAGGTAGCCCTGCAAGGGATTTATAATAAATTGGTAAATGGATGCATTTTCAGCAAAAACATCCCCTTTAGACTATGGAAAGTAATAATATTATGGTAAATTTGTGCATTTACCGATGGAAGTCCCATGTGCTCTCTCTTGTGAATGAGGAAAGAAACCATATGGATTACTTTTTAAAAACAATACATTCATGGAATGTTTTCAAGTTGGCTTTTCAAATACTTATAAATATTGATTTTTACATTAAAAAGAGGCTCGATGATAATTAATGTTAACCACTCTTCACTAAATGTAAACCTCATGTTAACCCCACTTCAGTAGGCTTAATTAAACTAGACTGAAAATGTCAACCTATTTGAGTCCAGTTTAATTAAAACTCATGTTAACCATTCTTCACTAGCTCAAATAGTTTGACATTTTGAGTCCAATTTAATTAAATCTCATTATTTTTGAACAACTGAACTCAAAATTTCACTAATGTAAATATAATATAAATAACATACATGCTAACTTGTTTAAAAATAATAAAATGTTTATTTACCAATTTAAATTTATTTTAGAATTTTTTGGTTTTACAGTTTTTAAGAAAATATCCGTCGGAATCAACATCTTATCCATATTTTTATCTAACAATCAATAAAATTAAGATTTCAACCTTTTCAACATTAAACACATCTCAAACATGATCTCAATTCTCAAAATTTGAACTCACTAACATTTCTCATTATAATGCCATCTATAACAAACACCATGAACAAATGTCATGGGAGAGAAGTTCTTAAAATTCTTGAATTTTGATGGAAGTGCTTTTAGTTAGAATTTTTATTTTTTTATAATTCTTCTTTCTTTAATGAACAATTGACCATTTAAACAGGTATTTCCCATAAGGAATTAAGTAATTAATATATATTTTTAAAGAAAAATATTATATTTAATAGAGATTTAAAAAAGAAAATTTTTTACACATAAAAAAAATGTCAAACTATTTCAAAAATAGCAAAAAAAATAAAAAATAAAACACTGATATACACTCATAAACTTCTATCAACATCTATCAACGATAGACTTCTATCAATTTGTATCACTGATAGACACTGATAGACTTCTATCAGCCTCTATCAAAGAAGATTAAAATTTTACTATTTTGTGTAAATAGTATCCATTCTTTTTCTACTTTTAAAAATCCGCCATTAGAAACGTAAATGTGAACCCTGAATCCCAATTTTACACTTAAGTGTCTTTTCTTATTTAAATTTTCTTAATTTTCCACTTAATTATGTGTCTCTATTTAAATTTGTATAAATAAGTTGAGTAGGTTGATGAGAAAGTTAGTATGAAATGGTGAAGAAAGGATGGGGATTTGAAAAGAAAAAAATGGAATTTATGTGAAATGCGAAAAATATGGAAAATTACTTTTGAAAAATTTGGAAAATACGTGTAAAGGTATCATCAAAGTGGTGAGCAAACGTGTACGGAGAACAACGTTCGCAGTAGCTAAGAGCGAGATCGTTCAGAGCGAGATCATTGAGATCGAGACCAGCGAGATTGGAGAGGAAATGGGAGAGAGCGAGATTGGATAGAAGATGGGAGAGAGCGAGACCAGCGAGAAAGCTGGAGAGAGCGAGAGGGGGAGTGAGATTGGAGAGAGCAAGACCAGCAAGATTGCTGGAGAGAGCGAGAGTTAAGAGAGCGAGACTAGCGAGAAAGTGGGAGAGAGCGACACTGCCGAGAGCAGAAAGAGCGAGAGCGCCTATGCTAGCCTTGCTTTGTCCGATTCGAACGTCATGCCCACGCCTCGCCTATGCATTGAACGGCCGAGCAAGCTTCTGGGCAATGTATTTATACGCGCTGGGGTGGATTATGCATGTAAAAACCCTAATTTGAATACAAACAAGGCTTGAAGATGTAAGGGCAAACATCAATTAAAATCTAGGTGTCCGATTAAGAGAAATTCTTAAACCCTAAGAATTTGTGTTGGATGCGTTTGGGAAGAACACATTGAACCAAGATGAAGTCAGCTTATGTTGATAAAGAGAGGATTAAACATTTGGCCATGCAGCCAAGTAGGTGCTGTCAATCCCACGAGCAATTTGAACGCCTATATATATGGAGTTGGGATTTCATTTTGAAATCACACAAAAATCATAAATTTCGTAGAGAAAGTAGAGGGCAGTGAGGATTCAGAGGAATGTGTCAACATTGGACGAGAAGATCATCCAATATACTTGTGCGTTTGAAGTGATTCCAAAGCCATCTGAAAGCTCTGGAAGTCTAGTTTTCAGAGTATGGCTGTCGGAAGAAAAGGCTCAAAGGAACTGGGATGGAGGTTGAGAAGAAAACAGAAGGGTCAAACTGTCGGATCAGTCCGGGCCAGTCTTGAATATTTTGAGATTCCGGCCAAACCACGAGGAATTTGAGCTTAAATTTTAGGGTAAGATTTCTAAGACATTTTTTAATAATTTTGTAGAAGGAAGTATTTCCAAATAAGGTTAGAAACTTTAAGTAATCTAAGATGTAAGTTGAATCTGGATTCTAGGGGTGAAAAAGGGACCCAATGAGCTACTAGAGTGAAAGTTCCTAAGAGTTCGAAGTGAGTGGCTAAAATGTTTTCGAACTAAAACGTTTTTAAACTATATTGATTACAAATGTTTTACAGAAAGCATGTTTGCGAAAATAATTCTCATGCCTACTAGTTTTATAAAGTGGTTTACAAGCAAGTTTGAATTGTAATTTGAACGCATGCATATTGTTGAAAAACTATTTACATATGTTGATTTTATCCAGTATGCGTTATCATCTTTAAAGCCATGTTGTATATATGTTATACTGTACATGCTTTAAAGAGAAAAGTTGTTTATAAATTGTAACGCCCGGATCCTTATACATTATGATCCGACAGCTACGACATGCATACTTAGACTTTTCTATCATGAGATGAGTTATGGTGAAATTTTCAATGAACATATCTAAATTTTATTAATTAGATAGAAAAACTATATAAAAATTTTATTTATCAAAACACCAGGATCCATAAACATTAGCGTGGTGGTACAAAATGCATGTGCTTATAATAGTGAGTTTGATGGTTAGCCATTTGAGCGACGTCCAATTCTGCCATCTACGCTATGTCCTTCCCTACAAAGTCTATAAAAATATAGGATGAGTATATAATATACCCAGTAAGTAGTTCTCACGTAGGGTAGTGACCAAATGCACAATCACAACAACATGTCATGAAAACATATGGTTGGGACCGAAAACGTATAATAACATGTGGTGGTCGGTTATGCTTCCAACATAAATCTCTCTGCCCTGATAGGAAGATGAGGACCTAAGAGAAAACTAACCCATCTGGTGATAAGTGGCTCATGCAGTCAGTAGGGCCAGAGTCGCATCCAACATCAACCATTAGCATAAACGTAATATTGGACTAGAGGGGTGAAACCATACATACCCTGCTAGTCCCTAACGTAAACATAACGTAAGATTAGGCCTGGAGGGGTGCAACCATACATGCCCTGCCAGCCTTGGAAGCATAAATTTCTCTACCCTGATAGGAAGATGAGGACTTAAGCAGAAACTAACCCATCTGATGATTAGTGGGTCATACAGTCAATAGGGCCAGAGTCGCATCCAACATCAACCATTAGCATAAACGTAATATTAGACTAGAGGGGTGCAACCATACATACCCTGCTAGTCCTTAACGTAAACATAACGTACGATTAGGCCTGGAGGGGTGCAACCATACATGCCCTGCCAGCCCTGGAAGCATAAATTTCTCAACCCTGATAGGAAGATGAGCACTTAAGCGTAAACTAACCCATCTGATGATTAGCCGGTCATCCAGTCAGTAGGGCCAGAGTCGCATCCAACATCAACCATTAACATAAACGTAAGATTAGACTTGAAGCATAACTTACACCTAATTAAAACTTGATTTTAACGTAATCGTGAACCAACATAATGCATGGGGTCCCTTGTGGAGAAACGTGTTTTAAACATGTAATGCAATATAACAATTAACATAATCATGCAACATAATAAAGGTACACTACCATAGAACATTTAAAGAGGGGGTGAGATAAACTACTTACTGTGATCTAGTTATTCCTTATTATTCTTTATGATTTGATCAGTAGAGCTTTCCCTTTTTAAACTAGAAGGGAATTTGGGCAGCACCTTACCCGAGCTTTTCTCTTTTAGCCTCACAGAACTTCCTCACTCACACTTACTCTTTCACACGATTCTTTGTTACTGAGATTTGTTTGAGAATCGGTTAAATCTTTGGCAGAGGGTCCTATTTATAGTAGTTTTTCAGCTCTTCTCAATGTGAAAAATCATCCTACAGGTGGCTTCTTTAAAATTACTTAGGGTTTAAGGATTCCTCTCAATAAGACACCTGATCTTGGTTAACGTTTGCCCTTACGTCATCATTCTTTGTTTGTATTCAATTTTAGGCTTTTTCTATGAATAATCTATAAGATCGTGGCCAAATTCAACGCATAATCCATGCTTCTGTCCAAGTCTCGCTCTCTTTGTTCTCAGAATCTCGCTCTCGCCAGCTTTCTCGTTGGCTCTCGCGACTCTCGCTCTCGCTGTCACTGCTCTCGCTGTCGCTCTTGCCCTCGCTGGTCTCTCTCTCGCTCCCACTCTTGCTCCCGCGTTTGCTCTCGCTTCTGCACTCGTTCCCGCTCCCACTCTCTCCCATTGTCTTGCTGAGAATCTTGCTCTCTTTACTCTCGCTCTCACCAGATAAAATTATTTTCTGAAATTATGCATGAGAATTTACTATGTTTTCTCGGTCACTCACTGGGCGGAAGCTCACCCCATTTTCAAATGTTTTTATTTCCCCCCTCCCCCCCATAGGTAGTGGTCAAATCCTCTGAAGACAGCTCAGTATCTGCTCTGCCACTAAAGGACCAAAAAACTTGTAATCGTTTGCTAGGTGGTTACTGTTAATATTGTACACATGTTACTATTGTTTATATAGGGACTAGGGTTTGTGGGTTTTGGGACTTGTAAATCTAATGTTGTAAATACTCTAAACATATTAAGTTTCTAAGTTAATAAATTGTGGGCCTACAGCCGTCTCGTTGCATATAATTTGTATTTGGTATCAGAGTTATTCCGCATGAGTTTTTAGGCAATAAGTGTCAGCCTAAGGGTTGATAACTGCTGCAGTCACGCCCTTCTCTAGGCTAAGAGGGTGATCTGGGGTGGGGTGTGACACTTTGGTATCAGAGCATAAGTTTTTGGGACAATTGAGGAATTAGTTGATTCCAACTTGGTATTAAAGGATGGGTTATACGTAAGTTTGGGAAAGATTTAAGCTAGCTTAATACTAAAACATAAGACTTTGGGTGAAAGAGAGAGTTCATGCATTAGATTAAAGTCTCATAGATAAGTCCCTAACATGTGTACCTAATAATTAGGCAAAGATGCTGAGGAAAAGAAGGTTTTTGATAGAATGGGAAGAAAATTGTTTTCGTACATCTATTTGATAGAAAGGGAAGAAAATTGAGAAAATTCGAGTTCCAATCGGTAGAAATCGGAGGGTCTTTGACTTAGACAGCAAAAGATGTATTTATAGAATTTGACGTGCAAGGTGACTTCGAAGCATCGTGGCGCCAGGTGCCTTTAACGAAATACACCATTCTATCATTAAGTGTAGCACTATGCTATGTAGAGTGCCGCTACGCTCTATGTAGGGGCATTATGGTAATTTTGCCCTTCTTTTTCCCTTTGATGCAATTAAGCTCTCTTTTGGCCCTTTTTAGATCTATTTTGTCACTAACACCTGTTATACCCTTAATGTGCTCGAAAGCTACAAAATAGCTAATTAAACACGTAAATACAAGAATGATCCTGAATTAAGTAGAGCAAGATATCATGTTTTCGTTGCTCTCAAATACCCCCAACATCATTTTTGATCGTCCTCGAGCAAGGTAGAAATAAGCACATAGTCACACAACAGATATGCTCACTAAAATTGCATGGTTCGTTACTCAAGTCTTAAAGGTCTCCTAAAATTTAGCTTATACTTAACAACCAAATCAATTCATAATTAATCAATGAAGCACAATTTAAAACTAATTCTAGACTTATTCATACAAGGGTGGGTTCAAAACCCTTCTAACTAAGTCTAAGCACCCTAGAATGATATTGGATGGCTTTCAATTTATTTTCCCCCTACACTGGCTCATGCACCAACTATCAAGTGCCAAAAAAATCAAAGCAGTAATATGTCAACTGAGGGACCTAGAATTAAACTCTAGGCTACCCTAAACTTGCATTTCTTTTACTTGTAGGAAACTATACTCACTCTTTTCTCGTGAGTTTCCTAACTAATCACAGTAAATATAGTTCTTTCTACCACGATTCATGCATAACATTACAAGTTCATTTTTTCGATATTTTCTTTTCTGCACAAATTTTTTGTATCTGTAGATTTTAAAGCATGCATATATCTCATTTTTACTCCTCAGTATTACATTACAACCTATCATGCAAGACACTATCATACCAGTAGAGCCTATCAGAGTGACAACAAAAATAAGAAAAACTAATGTAGGCAGACAAAGAACTTAACCGTGCATCAAAAGTAAGAAAAAATTTTAAAAATGACTAAAAAACATGATAACTCATCTCAAACAAAATTTCATACAAGTAAAAATACAAGGGAGTGCATCATAGACTAGTCATAATAACATGAGCAAGCATGCATACAAGTACACAAAAAAAAAAAAAAAAAATAGCCTGAGCTCAAATGCTCAAAGACTCCAGCCAAAACACAGACATCCCCCAGCCAAAACACCGACATCCCCCAACCCAACATATAATTTTAGATTATCCCTAATATGATAAGGAATAGAAAAGAAAGCAACCAAATAAAAGGGAATAATTTCACATTATCCCTAATATGATAAGGAATATAAAAGGAAGCAACCAAATAAAAGGGAAAAATACTCCCTTAATTTTGGTACAAGGACTGGGATTGATGCCCGGCTCTTGAGAAAGTAATTCTCTTCATCTTCTTCAAGAAACCTAAACATCAAGAAACATAGGAAGAATTAAACTCACCAAAAATAAAAAGAAACCTAAACTACGATGTAATAAAAATGTAAATCCTGGTTGCCTCAAGGAGAGCAATTGTTTAAGATCGTTATGCTCGACCCCACTCGGATTTCTCATCCAAATCCATCAAAAACCACCGAATCTCCATCTCCCACCCCCAACTTAAAGGGAGGGTCCTTATCCTGAAAGAAATAATAGAACTGTAAAATGTAGGATAAGTAGTAGAAGGAGAATCAATCACCAAAAAAAAAAAAAATCAATTTTATCTTCATGTCTAAGGGTTAGGGACCTTGTATCAAGATCAATATTAGCCTTAGTAGTCTTTAAGAAGGGCCGATCTAACAGCACAGATAACTCAGAAGTAGAATCAACATTCATATTTATGACATAAAAATCAGAAGCGAAAGTATGGCCATTGACTCTAACAAGCATATCTTTTATCATACCAACTAGCCTAACAAGGGAATGGTCATCTTACTAGATCAAAATATCAACAGGGTGTAGAACGTGGGACTACAAATCAACATACGTAGGAGCATACATAATATTAATTGCAGACCCTAAATCTACCATGGTCTATTCAAATTTCCTAGTACCTATCTGACAAGGCACAAAAAACGTACCTAGGTCTTCCTGCTTAATAGGTAGATTATCTGGTAGGATTACCTTTTCGTTTGGTTTCTTTCTTTCTATCTAAAGGGACCTCACCCATACCTTTTTGCACTTTGTAGTAGGGCTCTTATTATTACATAGAGTTTCAGCAGAATGCACCTGTTCCTTATGCATACCTTCCTTAGCAATAGAAAACCTACTAGGGAATGGAGCAACAGTTATGTAAGAATTCAAATTAAGAGGTGGATCAAAATGAACTCCACGTCCTCTAGGTGGACAGGTCATCTATTCCTTAGCATTCTCAGCATTTACAATCGACTAACTTAATCACCGATTCTGAATTAGGAGTCCGAAAGGTCTTAATGGAGCCAAAAGTAAATATGGCACTATCATTACGCACATTGAACACAGCCTGGAAAAGAAGCTTCCCATATTGCGTGTCCAACCTGCTTACCGCGTCGGCCAACTGGGCGATTTGGGTGGCCATACTCTACCTGTGAGCGGCATTGGTTTGCTAGAACTGCTTCTGGCTCTACTTGATATGCAAGGTGGACTCTGCCAAGCTCTTGGCCATGTCCTTCAAGGGCATACTTGAATTGCTCCTACATGGTTCCCTTGATTGTCCCAACAGTTGTAATTATACATTCGTCCTCCTTGCTAATTCCTAGCATAATCTACCTCGATTACAAGCTCTTGAGCTTACTGAGCCTTTGTAGAACAAACCTGTTTCACAGGGGTAGATAGTTTAGCAATTTCAGCTCTAAGTTCACTTACATCTAGTGAAGATTTAGAAGATTGAGAAACACGATTCCGCATCCCAAACTACTGGCCATTGGCTCCCATGATGGAGATGAATGCTCTGGCTTTTGAATTGGTTTTATTAACAAGGCCTTCTTTTTTAGTTTCATCAATGGTACTTCTATCATTAGAGACGAGCCCTTGATAGATGTACTATATCAGGAGTGCATTAGAGATCCGATCATGTTGAAAGCTGCCATAGAGGCACTTGAAACACTCTCAATACTCGTACAGGGTCTTTCTTTCAAACTGTGTGATGTCATAAATCTCTTTCTTGATCCTTGCAGCTTTAAAGGCAGGAAATAGTTCCTCCAAAAACCGCTTCTTCATTTTAACCTAGGAGGTCACTGATCTAGTAGGAAGATAGTAAAGCCAATACTTAGCTTTGTCATTGAAAGAGTATGGGAAAGCCTTCGGATTCATCTGCTTCTCCATAACACCATGAGGTCGCATAACATCACACACAATATGGTACTCCTTTAAGTGCTTGTGCGGGTTTTCTCCTCCCAAACCATAGAAAACAGGTAGTAAGTGAATTAATCTAAACTTAAGCTCAAAGTTACTCGTAGACTTAGGATAATTGATGTAAAGGGGGTGCTCATCAACATTAGGTGCAACAAGGTCCCATAATGTACGTTCCTTCTTAGGTTGGGCCATCGCCTCCTCTTCTTCTTCTAAATGCTCTTCCTCCAATGTGCCTTCTACATGAATTTTCTCTTCTCTAGATCTTCGTTCTCTAGTTTCTCTCTTTCGTTTCCTCTCCTCCCTACCGAACTTTGCAAAATACAACAAATAATTTTAATCATAGGAGGATTAGGTCATACAGAGAAAAAATTCAAGAATGAACAAAGAATTGAAAACCTTTTAAAAGTGAAAATACTCGTTTATCCGACAAGGGCGCCAATTTAGAAGGCGAATTTCATGACCCAAATCCATTCAAAATAATTTAACCATACCCACCAGTACAAACTACTAGTCTTAGTAGCAAGGCGGAGTCGATCATAGAGAAATCAAGAATTTCTCAATTAAACAATTTAAATCCTGAGGGTAACTGATGAGGAGGGGTATTGAAATTAGTTGTTTTCAAATGAATTAAATTTCATAAAATGAACACACAAAGTAAAAGTTGAGAAATTATATGAGAAATAATAGCTTAGGTTGTTATGGAATTTTCCTATTCAAAATACTTGTTCATTGAATTATCATTACCGGACTCAAATGTTTGCTTGCACCTAACCGAATTTGTTAGAAAATTCAATTAGTCGTCCTAATAAACTAATTAGTCAAAATTGAATTTATGAAAAGCATGTGAATTCAAGTTCGTCCTAAATTGCATTAAGTTCTAGGAAAACATTAAGTGGAATGTTCAACAGGAAAAGCCATGAATAAAATTATTTTGATTCAATCCTAGGTTAATTAAAACAAACTTATCGTGTTTGATTTGCAAGCTAAGCTAACGCATTGCTACTTAGTGATTAACACAAGATTATATGTCACATATCAAATGTTAATCAAAAGCTTCAATCATAAAAACCACAAAAGGTTCATAATATAATCATTGTCTAGAAGTATAGAATTGGATCCAACAAACATGATAAATTTCGGTTCCAAAACTTGCAAGCACATGTAAATAGAGAAAAGTTCCTAAATCCTAAGTTATATAAAGATACATTAGTTCATTATCGACATGCGAATCAATGGGGAATTATTTTGGTACATCTATTAGATAGAAAGAGAAAGAAAATAGAGAGAAGTTAAATTCCAATTGATAGAAATCGGATAGTCTTTGACCTACATGGAAAAAGATGTATTTATAGATATCGTAATGGTGTCACGCTGCTAATGGAATTTGACACGCACATTAACGTTGGAGCACCGTGATGCTATTTGCCTTTCATAAAATCAACCATTCAGTCTTTGAGCGTCGCTACACTCTCTTCAGGGGCAATATGGTAATTTTGGAATTCTTTTTCCCGATCGAAGTAATTAAGCTTCAAATTGGCCCATTTTAGCTTCATTTTTGTCACTAAAGCTCCATTTTTCCCTTAATGTGCTCGAAATCTAAAAAATAGCCAATTAAAGATGCTAAATACAAGAAAAAACCTAAATTAAGCGGATGAAGATAGTACATTTTCAGTGCTATCAATTATCGTAGGAATAAGTAGAAAAAAAAATAGAGGAATTAAAAGAAAAAAATAAAACTAGAAACACAATATTAACGTGAAACTTTAAATCGGACAAAAAACTACGGACCAGTAAAATTTGATTTGTGACAAAAATGATTTCAATCACAAAAATTAATTTTCTCTCTCGATCCAAATTATAAGAGCATTTTATCAATGCTTTTGACAACTCTCATGATATTTTCACTTTCAAACTAGAGAATAGAGTTAGCAGGTGCTTAAAATGTTTCTAACTAGAATGATTTGAGACCAAAGACATAGAATTCTTTTATAGTGCATGGAGACCATCATTTTCTTTAATTTTTCTGATGTGTGACAACTGCAGTTCTCTAATATTCTTCTCATTTTCTCTTAAGCTTCATCTTGTTCTAGAGTTTTCTCTTTCTTCTTTCTTTTTCATTATGTTGTGTTATGATATGACTTTTCTATGGTAACACCCCAAATTTTTATTATTAATATAATTTTAGTAATTTATATTAATTGAGGGCTTTTTGGAATTTTGGACTTTAAGTGTAATTGCAAAAATTTAATTATTGACATTGAAAATTATTTATGTTGGAAATGAATGGCAGGAGTTAATTCTTTTTTAAAGAAAGAGAATTTAAAGAATTTGTGTTGATTAAGAAAGAAATTATTTTATTTTATTTTCATTCTTTCCTTTTCTTTTCTATTTCTTTTTTCTTTTTCTCCCTCCCTTCCCTTCTTCTTCCTCACGTAGACACTTCCCCCCCGCCCTATTTTTCCCTTACTGTTCACGTGCCCTAGTAGCCACCTCAACTCCCGCCACTAGTCACGAACCCCACCCTTGCGTTGTTCGTTTCTCCCAGCTGCATCACCTGTTCACTTGCACCGGATCTTGCCAGCCGGTCGACATCGTGCCACTCCCGATCGACGCCTCAGACCCAATCGAGCATCCATCCGAAGCAGTTTGCCGCTCGCCCTCGTGCATCCCTTTGCCTCCCCGAGGTCACTCACACTGGATCTAAAGATTCAACCGCACCTTTAGCAACCGCTCGACGCTGCCCAGCCCTATTTGGTTGAGGCCGAGCCACTCGTCCAAAACCCCCGCTGTTGCTTGCCGCCGCTTCTCCGTCTGGCCAGCCGTCG
>NC_052353.1:35905054-35983600 GCF_009727055.1 Benincasa hispida
CCGCTTCTCCGTCTGGCCAGCCGTCGATTCGATCTCTGCCATCGCGCGCCACTCAACCCTTACCGCCGTCGTGGTTGTCGTCATATCTGTTTTGGGTAATTTTAGGTGTTTTCCTTGAAGTTTTGGGTGTTGTTTTATTTTGAAATCATGTGGGTTAAAATCTATTAGGATTGGACATTCAGAAGTGAGATTTAGAAGATTGTGGGATGTTTCTCATCGAGGAAGATACTAATTTTCGACAGAAATTTTTAATTTTGGATGAATAGTTGGGTTGGGTGTCTTTTGGGTTAAAAGTACTTATGAAAAAAAAATTAAGTTATTATTTTTGGACTCAAATTATGTTCAGGTTGGCTATTTGGTTTGAGTTTTGGAATTTGTTTCGAAGTTAAGCCACAACTTCGATAAGTTAAATTTGGGGAAATTTGGTTTAATTTGGTTAATTGGATTTAGAACATTGGATTTATTATTTTTGGATTAGGATTGCTAAATTAATATTTTTAATGTATGTTATAGGGTGGATTCAAAGTCTTCCAAGAGTTGTAAGAAGGTTAGTTACTTGGATTAATTGGTGACCAAATTTGAGGTAGTAATCTTACTCCTGGAACTACCCACGGGCTAGGCACTAGATGTATGCTAGCATGACAAAGTGATATTATGAAAGAACGATAACTGATAGACTGATAGTATAGTATAACCGATGTATGTTCTTATATGAGGATCATAAAGATTTATTTGTGCACAAAGATACTTGAATGCTAGCATGAGATGATATTTGATTCCATGAGGCTGTATTTGATCTGAGGATGTTGAGACGTATACGTATATTGAAGAGCCATGATGTTGAGATTTATATGTATGTTATAGAACCATGTTGTGATACTTGTGATGTTAAGATAGTGATGGCTTCCTCACTGATTAGTTAGATGCCCACTAGATGTTGTGTTTCCTTCGAAATTCACTAGAGGTGGTGTTATCCTTCGGGGTTTACCAGAGGTTGTGCTTCCTTCGGAATTCACCAGAGGTTGCGTTTCCTTCGAGATTCACAGAGGTTGTGTTTCCTTCAGGACTTACCAGAGGTTGTGGTTTCCTTTGGGATCCACCAGAGGTTGTGCTTCCTACAGGATTCACTAGAGGTGGTGTTTTCCTTCGAGATTCACCAGAGGTTGTGGGTCCTACGGGACTTACTAGAGGTAGTGGGCATACTTAACTACAATAGGATAAAAATAAGTTTTTCATGTATGTGTGTGTCTCATAAGGCTAGAGATGATTATATGTTCCACCTGAGATAGGCATCTAGAGGACATAGATGCCTAGCTTGACCCAAAAATGGGGTTACTTACTGAGGTTTGCACATAACAAAACTTATACTGTCAAACCTTGAAGAAGTTATTAAAAGTGAGGTGACCCTTGCGATGTTTATTTAGCGTATGTAGTGAATTATATGTACCATCATAGATGCAACGCAAAGGTAGGCAAGCGGACAAAAGAGAATTTCAAAAGGATAACACGTACAAGATAACAGGAAAAGAACCTTTGAGTAGAATAACACCTACGTCCATGCTTTAGAATTCATGTGGTCGAAGCCATGCATTGAATGATGGAGAGGATTCTTCCGCTGTAACTGCGCACCGAGGCGAATTATTATCGCACCTACAAAGAGCGAACGCACCACATCCAAGAAAGCAGCCGCATATCCAAAATAACAATAAAAATAAACTAAACTAGAAAAGAAGGGTAAAGATAGAATAGAAGACATCCCTGGAGAAATTGGAGTGAGCCACCACAAGGAGTCTTCCATGCAGAAGATTGATCTCAACTGCTTAGGTCAAGAGGCTCGCCCTGACCATTGGAACTTTCGGCAATTATTGGGCGCATGTTGGTCGTCACGTGCTTATAACTGCTTTCAGCTCATGCGACTAATTGCCTTTCTATCTTGGGGTCAATACTAGCTTTCGACGCATCGCCTACACTTTAAGTATTATTTGTAACTTGGTCGCACAAGCTACAATACTCCCAAGGTAAAAAAGGTGCCTGCAAAAACACAAAACTCAACAAACTATTAGCTGCGAAGTCCCCGGCAACAACGCCAAAAACTTGATGCGTGAAAAATGGAGTAAATAAATATGCGTTCATCGTTCGTTATCCATGCGTCGCTGGTCATGCGTTGAACTAAGGGATATGCAGTATGCGTCTAAGAATTTATGCAATGATCATGTGTTCCTGCCACAAGTTTTCTTTCTCTCTCGCCAAGTATAACGAGATCGCAAGTTTCTCGGGTGATCCGAGGTCGAACTCAGGGACTTGTAGCTAAATGTTATGAAGTAATGTGTTGCACCGAAGAATAAAAGAATATTGAAGTTAAGGGCTATACGCTACTCCTACTCTTAACTAAACAGATTAAGCAGTGGAAGTATGACTATGAGAGTTAGAGACACGACAACTGTTAACGCATAATAAGATGCATGGGAAAATAGATAAAATGGTGAGGATGACTTCACCGTATCAATAAGCTTGATCACAAGGGTAACCCCAGCCAACAGAAGTTATGCGATTATGTATACACACTTGACAAGATTATGTAACAAAGTGAAATATAACCTCACAACTCTCCTTAACGAGTTACAGACCTACCAATCTTTACTGAAAAGTAAGGAGAGGAATAAGGGTGAGGCAAATGTTGCTTCATCCTCCAGGACATTCCATAGAGGTTCGACCTCAGGGACGAAGTTTGCACCTTTTACTTCTTACTCTGCTAAGGAGAAGATAAAGAAGGGTGGTAGGGGAAAAGGGAAGGCGCCTGCTAACCCACCGCCTGTTGCCCAAAAGAGGTGTCCACCAGTTGAAAAGGGAAAGTATTTCCACTACAATCAGGATGGACACTGGAAGAGGAACTGTCCTCGCTATCTGAAAGAGCGGAAGGCCGCCAAGGCTAAGGCCAAGGTAGATAAAGGTAAATATGATTTACTTGTACTTGAAACTTGTTTAGTGGAGAATGATGATTCAGCTTGGATAATTAATTTGGGTGCCACTAACCATGTTTTTTCTTCTTTTCAGGGGATTAGATCCTGGCGACAGCTGGAGGTTGGTGAGATGACGATGTGAGTACGCATCGGACACATCGTCTCAGCAGTAGCAGTGGGAGGGCTCCATTTAGCTTTATAGAATAGGTTTCTAGTTTTGAATGATGTATATATTGTTCCCGAACTTAAGAAGAACCTAATTTCTGTAAATTATTTATTGCAATATAAATGCACTATTTCTTTCCATGTGGATAAAATGTTTATTCATAAAGATGGTGTTATTATTTGTATCGAAAATTTGGAATCTAATTTATATGTGCTAAGGCCGTTAGCCATTAATCCCTCTATAACACAGAATTGTTTAAAACTGTTGTAACTCAAACAAAACATCCATGTATTTCTCCAAAAGAAAATGCCCATCTTTGGCATCTACGTTTAGGGTACACCAACCTCAATCGGATTGAGAGATTGGTGAAGAATGGACTTCTAAGTGAGTTAGAAGAAGATTCTTTACCAGTGTGCGAGTCTTGCCTTAAGGTTAAGATGACTAAATGACCTATTATGACCTTTGTGGTCCTATGAATGTGTGAGCCTGACGTGGCTATGAGTATTTTATCAGTTTTACTGATGATTACTCCAGGTATGGGTATGTTTATCTTATGCAACGAAAGTCCGAATCCTTTGAAAATTTCAAAGAGTTCAAGGCTGAAGTTGAAAACGCAATGGTGGATAGACAGATTAAAACACTTTGATCGGATCGAGGTGGAGAGTTTTCAGACTCAGCATTCCAGGACTATTTGATAGAACATGAAATCGTTTCCCAACTATCAGCACTGGGTACACCTCAGAAAAATGGTGTAGCGGAGAAGAGAAATAGGACCTTGTTGGACATGGTTCGTTCGATGATGAGTGTGTGCGCTTACCGGACTTGTTTTGGGGTTTCGCAGTAGAGACTGCGATATACATAATCAACTGTATTCCCTCCAAGAGTTTTGTGAGAACACCTTTGGAGTTGTAGAATGGGCGAAAAGCTAGTTTACGTCACTTCCACATTTGGGGTTACGTTGCACATGTGCTTGAAGATAATCCCACGAAGTTGAAATAACCGTCGAGGTTATGCCTCTTTGTAGGCTACCCCAAAGGTATACGAGGGGGTTGTTTTTATGATTCGACGGAAAATAGGGTGTTTGTTTCGACGAACACTACTTTCCTGGATAAAGATCATATAAGGGAGCACAGTCCACGAAGTAAAGTCGTGTTGCATGAGCTTTCCAATGAAACTACTGAAACTTCAACAAGAGTTATTGATGAGCCTGCTACATTAACAAGAGTTATTGATGGGACTTCATCTAGTAGGTCGGTTCCAACTCAAGAGTTGAGGGAACCTTGACGTAGTGGGAGATGGCGACGTTGAGGATTCGTTGTCTTATTTTAAGGAAATGGAGGATGTTGACCGGGATGAATGGGTTAAGGCCATCGATCTCGAGATGGAGTCGATGTACTTCAACTCAGTATAGGATCTTGTAGATTAGCCTGATGAGGTAAGACGTATAGGTTGTAAATGGATCTACAAGTGCCAACGGGGTGATGATGGGGAGGTACAGACCTTCAAGGCTCGACATGTGGCAAAGGGTTATACCCAGGTAGAGGGAGTCGACTATGAGGAGACTTTCTCGCTTATTGCCATGTTAAAGTCGATTCCATCCTCCTGTCAATTGTAGCTTATTATAATTATGAGATCTGGAAAATGGACGTCAAGACAGCCTTTCTGAATGACAATCTTGAGGAGACCATTTGCATGGTGCAACCCGAGGGATTCATAGCCAAAGGTTAAGAGAAAAAAGTTTGCAAGCTGAATCGGTCCATTTATGGGCTAAAACAGGCGTCTAGATCTTGGAACATACGGTTTGATACTGTGATCAAGTCGTGTGGCTTTGACCAAAACGTTGATGAACCTTGTGTCTACAAGAAGATCATCAATGCTTTAGTAGTCTTCTTAGTGTTGTACATAGACGATATAGTACTCATTGGGAATGATGTAGGTCTACTGACTGCAGTTAAGAACTGGCTAGTGACCCAATTCCAAATGAAAGATTTGGGAGAGGCTCAGTTTGTTCTAGGTATACAGATCTTTCAGGATCGTAAAAACAAAGTGCTAGCACTGTCTCCAGCATCGTACATTGATAAGATGTTGCTCATGTACTCCATGCAGGACTCTAGGAGGGGCCTACTGCCATGCAGGCATTGAGTCACTTTGTCTAAGGACATGTGTCTTAAGATGCCTCAAGAGGTTGAGGAGATGAGACGGGTCTCATATGCATCTGCCGTTAGCAGTTTGATGTACGCGATGCTCTGTACTCGTCAGTAAGTATCAGTCTAACCCAGGGCTGGGTCACTGAAGCACAGTGAAGAACATCCTCAAGTATCTTCGGAGAATGAAGGACTACATGCTTGTGTATGATTCTACGGATTTGAGCCTTACTAGATACATGGATTCTACTTTTAAATTGATAAGGACTCTCGCAAGTCCACATCAGGGTCAGTATTTACTCTTAACGGAGGAGCTGTAGTATGGCGAAGCACTAAGCAGGGGGGCATCGCCGACTCCACTATAAAGGTGGAGTACGTAACGGCTTGCGAAGCTACTTAGAAGGTCGTCTGGCTAAGTTCTTGACAGAACTGGAAGTTGTTCTAGATATTTCTAGGCCCATTATCCTATATTTTGATAATAGTGGGGTAGTGGCGAACTCCAAGGAGTCGAGGAGTCACAGGCGCGACAAACACATAGAGCAGAAGTATCATCTCATTCGCGAGATAGTGCATCGAGGGGACATGACAGTGACGAAGATTTCTTCGAAGCACAACATAACTGATCCGTTTACGAAGGCTCTCACAGATACAGTTTTTTAGGGTCACCTTAAGACCTGTCTCTTATACACATCTAGATGTGTATAAGAGACAGGGGCAGTGGCGAACTCCAAGGAGTCGAGGAGTCACAGGCGCGACAAACACATAGAGCAGAAGTATCATCTCATTCGCGAGATAGTGCATCGAAGGGGCATGATTGTCACGAAGATCTCTTCGAAGCAAAATGTTGGTGACCCGTTTACGAAGGCTCTCGCGGTTACAGTGTTTGAGAGTCATCTACAAAGCATGGGTCTACAGGATCGCACGCGGCTGGACAAGGGCAAGTGGGAGATTTTCTTATACTGGGCTTTTATGCCCCAATTTATTATTTTGTACTAGTTTTAATGTACACCCCACTTCGCTTTAGGACAAGTGGGAGATTGTTGGGGTTGATGCCCTAAAGTCTCGTGTCCTGTAGTTTGTAAACTGTTTATAAGAACGCTTTTGTTGTATAATATATGATCTTTACATCACATCTTGATTTTTCTTAGTTGTATGTTTTATTTGCTTTACCACAAACCAATAAACATAAAATCCCTGGTTATCTATATGTAACTTAGGCATGTGGTGACATACAAGTGGATCATGTCTTGAGTGATAACCAAAATGGTCTGTAGTATATGGATATAGGAATGAAATCTTATCCTGGTAATGTTATGGATGCGGCCCGCTTTGTGGAATGGTCACAAGTGTTGTGACTTGTCACAAATGGTCTGATCCTGATCATTTGTGTTGGCGACATGCGAGCAGGGGCGTCCTATACAAAGAGTGTAACGACCGGATCCTTACACATTATGATCCGACCGCTACGACATGCATACTTAGACTTTTCTTTCATGAGATGAGTTTTGGTGAAAATTTCAAAGAACATATCTAAATTTTATTAATAGATAGAAAAACTATATAAAAAGTTTAGTTATCAAAACACCAGGATCCATAAAACATTAGCACGGTGCTACAAAATGCATGTGCCTATAATAGTGAGTTTGATGGTTGGCCATTTGAGTGACGTCCAATTCTGCCATCTATGCTATGTCGTTACCTACAAAGTATGTAAAATATAGGATGAGTATATAATATACCCTGTAAGTAGTTCTCACGTAGGGTAGTGACAAAATGCACAATCACAAGCAATATGTCATGAAAACATATGGTTGGGACCGAAAACGTATAATAACATGTGGTGGTCGGTTATGCTTCTAACGTAAATTTCTCCGCCCTGATAGGAAGATGAGGACTTAAGCGGAAACTAACCCATCTGATGATTAGCGGGTCATGCAGTCAGTAGGGCCAGAGTTGCATCCAACATCAACCATTAACATAAACGTAAGATTGGACTAGAGGGGTGCAACCATATATACCCTGTTAGTCCCTAGCATAAACTTGACATAGAATTGGGTCTAGAGGGGTGCAACCATACATGCCCTGCTAGCCTAGAAGCATAACCCTTATCTAATTAAAATTTAATCTTATGAAAAAACATAATGCATGGTGTCCCTTGTCGATAAACGTATTTTAAACATGTAATGCAACATAACAATACATAATTATGCAACATATTAAAGGTACACTACCATGAAACACTGGTGAGATAACTACTTACCTTGACTGTGATCTAGTTATTCCTTATTATTCTTTATGATTTGATCAGTAGAGCTTTCCCTTTTAAAACTAGAAGAAAATTTGGGCAGAAATTTGGGCAACACCTTACCCGAACTTTTCTCTTTTAACCTCACAGAACTTCCTCATTCACACTTACTCTTTCACATGATTCTTTGTTACTGAGATTTATTTAAGAATGGGTTAAATCTTCAGGCAAAGGGTCCAATTTATAGTAGTTTTCAGCTCTTCTCAGTGTGACAAATCATCCTACAGGTGGCTTCTTTAAAATTACTTAGGGTTTAAGGATTCCTCTCAATAAGACACCTAATCTTGGCTAACGTTTGCCCTTACATCATCATTCTTGGTTTGTATTCAATTTTAGGGTTTTTCCATGTATAATCTATAAGATCGTGGCCAAATTCAATGCATAATTCGTGCTTCTGTCCAAATCTCGCTCACTCTGCTCTCAGAATCTCGCTCTCTCCAGTTTTCTCGCTAGGAATTCGCTCTCTCCATCTCTCGTTCTGTCCAAATCTCGCTCTCCCTGGTCTCAGAATCTCGCTCTCTCCAGCTTTCTCACTAGGAATCTTGCTCTCTCCAGCTTTCTCGCTGGCAATCCTGCTCTCTCCACTCTCGCTCTCAAATTTTCTCTTCCGTCTCGCTCTCTCCAGCTTTCTCACTACAATTCTTGCTCTCTCCAATTTTCCTTTAATCTTGCTCTCTCCAGGGATCTCGCTTTCTCTACTCTTGCCAGCCTCAATCTCGCTAGCATCACTCGCTGGGGTTTCTCGCTCTCCAATTCTCTCTTCGATCTCGCAACTCTCTTCTCAGAATCTCACTCTCTCCAGTTTTCTTGCTGGTGTGGCTCTTGCTCTCTCCCACTTTCTCGCTGCAAATCTCGCTTTCTCCAATTTCTCTTCACTCTTACTCTCTCCAGCTTTCTTGCTCGGTGGCTCTCGCTGTCTCCGACTTTCTCGCTACAAATCACGCTTTCTCCAATTTTCTCTTCAATCTCGCTCTCTCCATCTTTCTCTCTCTCTCAAATTTTCTTTTATTTACTTACTTATTTATTTATTTATTTATCATTAAATTAGAGTCTCGCTCTCTCTCCACCTTCGTTCTTTCCAATTTTCTTTTATTTTTATTTTTATTTATTATTATTTATTTATTTATTAATATTATTAATATTATTATTTTTATTATTTTTTTTAATTGTTTCTCTGCTTCCTAAATTAAGGTTAGGGTATTTATATTTATCATCCAATAAATTTCAATATTTAATTTCTGGTAGTGTATGCATACAAATTTGGGTTGTTATAAAGAGTTTGTATACGACCTGACCACGAAGTGTTAACGTATCGTTATATAACACCGTTCATGATAGAGACTTCACTTCACTAGGATGACCATAGGTAACATGACCTCAATCCTGAGTGAGTTGGGAACTTCTATCATTGAGGGCGGTTCTTTGATTTGTATGGGTGCGAGTGGCCAGGTCGCCGATTCAAACCTACCATTTTGGGGATTCATCTGATTTGTGAGCTGGGAATTCAGCTACACAAGATGAAATTCACTTCTTCCTCGAGGCAGGGGTGAGTAGATAGATAGCTCCCTTAAGGGCTAATTCCAGGGCTTGAACGATGTGACGCCACACACCTTTTCTTGGCCCGAGAGGTGTTTAAACATAGTAAGACTATGTTATATTATGATCCAATCAACAAATTGAATCCCTCTTGGGCCAATGAGAGGGTGAAGCCTTTTGTTCAAGACCCAGAATCAGTACTTAAAGGGAACAACCTCTCTACTAACCCTAATCGGGTAGGAATGAATTTCGTCTTGCACCCTATGTCCTCAACTGTCTATCCGGTCTTATCCCCAAAATGGAAGGCTTATTGAGCAGAGACGTTGGACTACTCTCATCATTTGCAAATAAAAGGATAATCCCGAACAAACAAGATTTCATAGTTAGCTCAGGATTAAGGTCAAGTTACCTAGGTCATCGCTTTGAAATAGTTAGTCTTAAACATCAAACATCGTTATAAAGTAAAAGTGACTAGTTTCGTGGCCCGATCTTGTACAAAACTCATTTGCATAAGATGCTCACATCTAATAGTGTTATCAGAATAAGGAACCCAACCTTATTCATATACTATAGATCATTTTTTACTATGTACTCGAACCTGATCCACTTAGATGTCTCCACATAAAGTTCAAGTATTCATGTAATAGTCAAGGGACTTTTAAGTTTATTGGATATCTAATAAGTAATATATTCAGTAACAACTTATTCAGAATAAATTCTATTGTTTACAAACCACGAGTTTTAGGACATAAAACCCAAAAAACACTCACTTGGATTAAAACTCCAGTGGTATCTTGTATATCTCATATATAAGTCTGAGTTTCTAAGTTATATAGAGAAATACAATAAACTAAGGTATCCCATACCCATAGTTTACAATTCAGTATCCCATACCCGATGTTTCTCCCACTTCCCCTAGATTTTTAACTTGGTATTTCTAGTCTTACTAGGTGATTCTCAAACACTTTAGCTGAGAGAATCATTGTAAAGATATTAGTTTACAATAGGCTTCTTATTAAACTATATGGGGATGCATCTTATTCTAAATAATGAATAGGAAGCACACTTTCGTCCCACTACATTAAGGTACTCTCAACTCTTTGAGTAAGATGCATCTAACCCGTCTTAACAACTCTTGTTAACAGTCAGATCTAGAAATCTTTAAACTTACTTGTCACACCCACCCTCAGACCACCTTCTCATCCTGGAAGAAGGATGCGACTGCAGCAGTTATCAACCCTTAAGCTGACACTTACTGCCTAATGATTCTTGCGGAATAACTCTGATACCATACTCTAACTTATACACCGCGGAATGATTAAGTCAAGGAGATAAACTATAACGGATTAAGTAGGCCCATCTTTTATTACGACAGTGAGATAATGTTTATACAACTTAAGAACTTAACAACAAAGTTTACAACGACAACCTTAAAAACCCTCGGGAAGTGTAATTGGGGCACGTGGCAGACCTTGACCTTAGCAGCACCCTAGAACTCCTCATCTTCCGTTACCTGGGGGGGAATTAAGAAAACATTTTGAAGAGTGTGAGCTACTAAGACCAGTGAGTGGTTCTTTTAAGATGAAATTCACTTTGAAAATCATCATTTTTGGGAAATCAATCACATGCCAACACTCGCATTATAACTCATGTGCAGTCAAAGATATAATCATGCAACCAGTAATCTTTATCCCAAAAGCTACACGTAGCATACATATCATATCATCAATCAATACAATCATCTATGGAAACCTTTCTATGACCCAAATTCCCACCAATGAGCACATTGACCATTTTATTTATCCCGCTAGTCATGCTTAGGTACTTGACCATATTTCCCGTCGGTCATCACCGACTATTATTTCCCGTCGACCGAAGCCGACCATATTTTCCCGCCGACCGAAGCCGACAATATTTTTTCCGCCAAGCACCTTTTGTTAAGCATGTTAACTATAACCCGGGCATAATCTCAATTTCTATAGGCACACACAAACAATATCATGGCAATCATCCTATCACCAAAAGCATGTATTTTGTATCTATAGATGCGTACATTCCAATATCAGAGTATAAAGCTAAGTGAATACTCATAATATGCATTTACTATCAACACTGTATAAACACACAATATTCTTTATTTATCAAAGCAACATAACACTCACGATATATCAGAACTATAACGTTATAACACTCACAGTATGTGTTAATGATCAAAGCTATAACACTCACACTGTGTATTAATTATCAAAGCTATAACACTCACACTATGCGTTAATTATCAAAGCTATAACACTCACCTTAATTGCTTAGGAGCCTTTCTAATAGTTCCCTTTTCTATCTCGGGCTCCCTTTTTACCCCTAGAATCCAGATCCAATTTACAGCTTAGATTACTCATAGTTCTAGACCTTATTTTGAGATACTTCCTTCTACAAAACTATTCTAAAATGTCTCAAAAAGTTTACCATAAAATCGTAGCTCATAAATCTTCATGGTTTAGCCGAAATCATCCAAAAATCAAGACTGGCCCAGCTTACTCGATAGCTTGAACCCTCTGAATTTTTCTCATTCTCCAGCCCAATTCCTTAGAGCTTCTTCTCCAAAATCCTCACCATGAAAACTATACTCTCTTATCTTCCAAATGGATTTTGAATTACATCAAATGCTCGAGTAGATTGGGAGATCTTCTCGTCTCAAATTGATGCATTTTCTTCCACCCTCACTGTCCAATGCACTCTACTCTCACCCTCTTTTTACGAATTTTATGATTTGTGATTTGAAAATGAAATCCCAAAGGCTCTATTTATAGGCATCCAAACCTCCTATGGTTTTAACACCACCTACTTGGCTGCATGGCCAAATGTTTAATCCTCCCTTTACCAAAGTAAGCTGACTTCACCTTGGTTCAATGTGTTCTTCCCAAACGCATCCAACACAATTTCTTAGGGTTTAAGAAATTCTCTTAATCGGATACCTAAATTTTAATTGACGTTTTCCCTTACGTCTTCAAGCTTTGTTTGTATTCAATTTAGGGTTTTCAATGCATAATCTATAAGATCGTGGCCAAATTCAACGCATAAATGCCCGGCCGTTCGATGCACAGGCGGTTTCCTTCGATCGCGTGGGCGTGATGTTCGAATGAGGCATTCAGAATGCTCTCACTCTCTCCCACTTTCTCACTGGTCTCGCTCTTTCCACTCTCTCTCACAATCTCGCTTTCTCCAACTTTCTCGCTTAAACTCTCGCTTTCTCCATTCCCGTTCTCTCCAACTTCCTCGCTTAAACTCTCGCTCTCTCTTCTATTCTCTCGCTCAAATCAATCTCGCTCTCTCCCATTCTCTCGCTCTTTCCCATTCTCTCGCTGCCTCCACTCTCGCTGGTGTCGCTCTCTCCACTCTCATTCTTTCCAATCTTGTTAGCTACGTTGAATATGGTTTACCTCCGTGCAACTTCCACATGAATTTTCCCAAATAATTTTCTATATTTTCCTCAGTTCTTCAATCCTTTCTTCACTATTCAGGATTTAAATCTTCAAGGTTTTCTCTTCTTTTTATCCTTTTAGGGACTCTACTCGTACTCCAAGATCAAATATGGTTATCGTAACTATAATACCTAACCATTATAGTTTACATTCACTTTTACTAATTATTGATCCACAGAAGGTGACAATTATTACAGTTATTATGAAAATTGTAAAATTATTAGATTATTTACATAACATAGGATTTCACTTTCTCCTAATTAACCCCTTAATCACTTACTTAAGTAGGAAAATGGAGATCCAGGTTTCACATTACTATACTCTGATCTTAACCGTTTAAATATCTGAATATTTGCAAATGGCTTTTAACAATTTAATTCTTTATGGAAGTTGCTATGAGATAGAACAAACATATTTTCTAAAAAGGAACATTTCATTCAAGATAAAAATATGTACATTATTTTCATTACATGATAACAAAAACAGGTAATATCATCATCAAGCAGCAAATTTTCCTACTGGTCAAGCTGAGTAAGTGCTCTTCAGGAACTATTTTGTCTATTTAGCTTTCTCTGCTTTCTTCTCAGCAAGGTATTTAGGGCAATTTCTCTTATAGTACCCTTCTTCGTTGTAGTGGAAACATTTCCCTTTGTCTACAATGGTTTTCTTGTTTTTCTTTCCAACAGGTTTCTTTTTCACTCTCAGAGATTCTATAATCTCTTTGGCAGTACTCATATCCTCATGTTTCTTCGCCAAAACGTCAGATACACTGGCGAGGATATAAGCACGGGCTTTATGATTCACCCTGATCCATCTATTAAATGATTCTCGAACAGTTCGGGTTGTATTAGAGCTTAGAATAAGAGGACATTCCTCTGTTAAGACAAATGGAAAATCATCTATCACTAGTATGGTGTTTAAATTTTATTTCCATGTCACATAGTTATCCCCGATTAGTTTGTCTGATGCCAACAATTGTATTATTAAACTCGTCATTCTGAAATTATAAACAAATTCTATAATTGAATTGCTTTTAAATCCAATCATGTTTTAGCAAAGTTATAATAATGTACGCATGACCATTATTTATTTGCAACAATACTTTAGTGATTTAGAACAATTGCTACTGAGGGGCAGTCAAGAATTCCTTCACAAAAACAAGACAATTCTTGACCAAATACAATCTCCAGAATAACTCATATTCCGATAGTTATTTATTTATCGTTTTCGGTCAAGGTCTTTATTAACACTTAGTAATTCTTATAAGTGTAGACTCGCCATTTTCAAATCTTACAGAATGGTATGAATACGTCCCTGAAATAGAAGATAATACCCAAGACGAAACTATAAGACCCTATTCATTTTACTGAATCTTGGATTGTTCCGAATCCTATGTTACAACCCTCCGAGAGGATCGCCGCGGTTAACGATAAGCTAGTGCCGCCAAAAAACGACAGCAGGCACAACATAGGAATCTCATGGTTCAAACTAATAGAGGAGACCGTAGGACAATGTTGACACATTTCCTTTACCCACTTACTATGAACAACTTCCCTGATTCACCTTGTTATTGACCCATGCAAACACTTGCCGAATAGAGCAGTCGCAATAAAAGCGACAAGAAGCCGAGCATGGACCTCACACTATGAACTCTTGAGGACGTGAGAGCTAATAACTTTTCATCTCCCACTGAAGTATTCTAAATGTTTGGGTAAATTTATACATAGGTTCTTTTCGGCTAATAAAAACAACATTAAGTCTAAGTGGTTTATCCAAGTGTAACACTTATAAATGGGTTTAAACCTACTATGTCTAGGTGATAAACCATTTTATAACGTCACACCACTCACGTATGCTCATAAAACCGATTACCAACGCTCAATTATTCGGCCATAATCCCCAGGTAGGAGGTGTTCTGTAGATTGTCAACTTAAGTACCCCCAACCTTCGACAGGATTATATACCGGTTGAGTTTGTAACCCTAGTTTTATGAGTTTAACGACTTATTTTAACTATTAAAATGAGTGGTTAACCTAAGTGAGCATGCATTTGTTATTCGTTATGGATTTTAAAGGTCTAACCCAATTTTATAACAGCTTACAAAATTTTAGACATGCTAAACATCAACAACAAACATCAAAGGCATTCAATATCTAATATAACTATTATATTAAATAAAAGAAACCCTAACATGCATACTATATATTATAATACTTTCAATGCATATAACAGGCTTCCTATGGTGGGATTTTAATTCTATATGGCATACTGTATGAACATACAAGATTTATTTAATTATGACATACATTACATACATAAATAATTAAACACTAACAGATATGGTTTTAGTTTTGGCAGAAAACCTAATTATTAAAAAATAGCTTTTGAATCGCTTTCAGACCGCTTGAACCACTAAAAAGCGAATCCAAATAACTTGAACCGGACCCAAACTGTCTAAATCGAACCAGCCAAGTCTGAACCAGACTAGCCAAAAACCATTTGAGGTTGAATCAGACCGAACCTCAAGAGAATCGGTCGAATCGACGGCTCTCACTCCATGCTCAACATCTCACTAAGGCTCATCGTTTAGCATTGATGACCATCGTCATGCCTTTGCCTGAACATTTAGTGTTTGCATGATCGTATAGTACCAACGCATAGCGCCTGACCAAACTACACGATCATGTAGTGTCTTCCTTCTATCACATAGTGTCATCATCTAATGTCGGACAACACTACACGGTCGTTTAGTGTCTAACACTATCATGTAGCTCCATCATCTAACGCCAGACAAATACTACACGATCGCTTAACGCCATTGTCTATTACCTGAAGTTGACCGTTTAGCGCGCGCAAAGGTAAGCGATCGTTTAGTGCTTTCACATAGCACCTCAACGCATTGCTTAGCTGCGACACAGAGGTAAATGGTCGTGTATTGCTATCGCATAGCTCTACAATGCATCGTTTAGCTCCCACTCAAAGCTAAACGATCATGTAGTGCTATCGTATAGCAATACAACGCATCGTTTAGCTCCCGCATATACACGATCGTCTAGCACACAACACTTCAACGCTCAACGCCCGAAGCTACACGATCATCTAGCTTTTCTTCACACCGTCTAATGCCTAAAGCTAAACAATCGTCTAGCACTGAACTTCAACAACAATATGAACAAAGGCTAATAAACTAGAATCTGCAACACGACCTCTTCACTTGTTTCTTCGATTACAACTTAATTTCAATGACTTCAAATAAATTACAGACTCTTGGAAACACATATATGCTCATCAAGCATGAGCCAATTACAACTTTAATGAGAAATCAAAGAGAAATTAAAAGCCAAAACTTTAACAACCATATCAATATAGCAATTTCATATAACTCATATAAAAAACCCACCACACTAAAATTAAACCGAATTGAATGCTCATATGATGCTTTAATACCAATTGTTGGAACGTACCAGCACACAACGAAAGCGAAAAGAATCCATAAGCACTCTAATTCATTAATTTTGGCAGAAATGAAAGCATACTATAGTAGAAATGAATGGGTTTCATGACATACCTTTATAGAACTTCTTCAAGGCTTGTATCCAACTGCAAATCTCTCCGAATCTTGATGTAGACCACCCCAAGATCTTCTCTACTATCCTCTTGGTGCTCTAGATTGAGTTGTGGGACTCAAAATAAGCTTAAATCAAGGAAATTTGGAGACAAGCAACCAATGAAGAACTCTTTCTTCTCACGGATTTTTCAGAAAAAAAGTATCAGTTGTCTTGCCTCAAAGTCACTACAATCTCTTCAATATATTACAGACCATCATGCAATGACTATAGCTGCATGAGATGCAGCTCATGCTTGGAGTAATTGAAAACCAAGATGGTGGGTTTAGTGTGAGCAAGTTGAAGAAGACAATGGAAAAAGTCATTTTTCCATTTTGGTGTTTTTTCCTTCTTTTCCAACTTTTGATAAATTGATTTCACAAATCAATTTCGTTTTATAAAATTGAAAATATTATTAATTTTATAAAATTAATTTCATACATTAATTTTCATAATAAAATTAATAAATAATTATTTAAACAATTTAAATAATTCTAATTAATTTAATTAAATTAATTTTACACAATTTCATCTTCAAATATTGAAATCATATTTAAATACTATTTCTCCAATTTCGTTTAATTCTAATTTGAACATTTCAAATTAACTTATCACGCTACTCTAGTGTTAATCCATTTACAAGCTAGTAGGGGGATTTCGTGGACCTACAGATCATGGGCTGCAACGATATGAGATTAATTGGATAAACACATTAGACCGAATTAACCCCCATTCGTTAACTAATGGATCACTCCACTAAAGCCCATATCTCAACTCCCCTCACTGTAGATATATATTATGTCCACTTGATATAACCATGATTAATAAGTTAACCCTTCACAGGTTGTTCATAAGAACGGTTGGGTCGAATCTCTGTTTTACCCCCAGAATTACTTATTGTTCCTTAAGTCCCACTAATCCTCTAATGAATAATTGATTTGTGATCTAATCAACAAATCAAATCCCTTTTGGGCCAATGAGAGTGTGAGGTCTCTTGTTCAAGACCCAGAATCAGTACTTAAAGGGAACAACCTGTCTACTACCTCTAATCGGGTAGGAGTAAATTTCGGTCTTATCCCCAAAATGGCAAGCTTATTGAGCAGAGATGTTGCACTACTCTCACCGTTTGCAGATCAAAGGATAGTCCCGAAAAAACAAGAGTTCATAGTTAGTTTATGATTAAGGTCAAGTTACCTAGGTCATCGCTTTGAAATAGTTAGTCTTAAATAGTAAACAACGTTATAAAGTAAGAGTGACTAGTTTCATGCTTCGATCTTCTACAAAACTCATTTGCACACGACGCCCTCACTTCTCATGTCATATCATGTATGAATTAGGATCACATCGTTTGTAGAACTTCACAAATCTTTGTAACAACTACAGAGTAGATCGTATCCAATAGTGTTACAAGAATAAGCCACACAACCTTATTCATATACTATAGATTAGTTTTTACTATATATTCGAACATGATCCACTTGTATATCTCCACATAAAGTTCAAGTACTCAAGTAATTGTCCAGCGACTTTTAGGTTTATTAGATTTCTAATAAGCAATATATTCAATAACAACTTATTGAATTTTTAGAATAAGTTCTATTGTTTACAAACCACGAGTTTTAGGACATAAAACCCAAGATTATACTCATATACGAGTAATTGAAACATATGCAACAATAAACCTGAAGTTCATGAATCCAGATATATTTACAATTTGGCATGACCGATTGGGTCATCCAGGATCTATAATGATGAGGAGAATTGTTTAGAATTCAAATGGACGCCCATTGAAGAATTAAAAGATTCTTCAATAATGAATTATCATGTGATGCTTTCTCTCAAGAAAAATTGATAATTAGACTATCACCAGCTAAAGTCGGGACTGAATCACCTGCATTTTTAGAACGAATTCATAGTGATATATGTGGACCCATTAACCCATCAAGTCGACCATTTAGATATTTTGTGGTATTAATAGATGCATCCAACAGATGGTCACACGTGTGCTTATTATTCAATCGTAATCTTGCTTGCTCAAATAATTAAGTTAAGAGCACAATTTCCTAATTATACAATTAAGACCATTCGTCTTGATAATGCTGGTGAATTTACATCCCAAGATTTTGATAATTATTATATGTCAATTGGGATTAGTGTTGAACATCTTGTAGCTCATATTCATATACAAAATAGTTGAGCATAATCATTTATAAAACATTTGCAGTTAATTGCAAGACCATTATTTATGAGAGCTAAGCTTCCTTCATTTGTATGGGGACATGCTATTTTGCATGCAACGTCACTTGTACGCATTAGGCCAGTAGTTTATCATAAATACTCGCCATTACAATTACCTTATGGTTATGAGCCAAATATTTCCCATATGAGAATTTTTAGATGTGCAGTATATGTTCTAATTGCTCCACCACAACACACTAAAATGGGTCCTCAAAGGAGGTCAGGAATATATGTTTGATATGATTCCCCATCAATTATTAATTATCTTGAGCCCTTGACGGGTGATGTATTTACTGCACGATTTGCTGATTGTAATTTTAATGAGATAAATTTTCCATCATTAAAGGGAGGAATTAAGGAGTTGGAAAAAAAATTACATGGAATGCATCGTTATTGTCTCATTTAGATCCCCATACAGATCAATGTGAACTTGAAGTTAAGAAAATAATTCATTTGCAAAATATAGCAAATCAATTACCATATGCATTTATAGTTGCAAAGAAAGTAACTAAGTCACATATACCAGCTGCAAATGTTCCATAAAAAATTGATATCTGAAGACAAGAATTTGTCACTAATGAGTTTAGGAATACGCAAGAAGCGTGGTAGACCAATGGGATCCAAAAATAAAAATCCTCAAAAAGGAAAAATATTTAATAGTGAAAAAGACTTGGTTGTGTATATAAACACCCATAAAGAAATCCACGACATGACTAGTGAGGAAGGTGAAATACCTAAAGATAATAATGAGATGTCAATAAATTATGCCATGACATGAAAAGAATGGAATCAAACTAGTATGATTATTGACAAAATTTTTGCGTATAATATTGCTCTTTATATTATATCTGAAAGTGAGGATCCCGAACCAAAATCTTGAAGAATGTTGACATAGAAAAGATTGGATTTAGTGGAAAGAAGCAATTGAGGCAAAATTAAATTTAATTTCAAAACTTCAGGTTTTTGGACTAGTAGTTCGAGCACCAGAAGGTGTTAAACCTCTAGAATACAAATGGGTATTTGTGAGAAAAATAAATTAAAATAAT
Source organism: Benincasa hispida (assembly GCF_009727055.1). Lineage (NCBI taxonomy): Eukaryota > Viridiplantae > Streptophyta > Magnoliopsida > Cucurbitales > Cucurbitaceae > Benincasa > Benincasa hispida. The sequence continues at coordinate 35,924,534 of NC_052353.1, forward strand.
GAGGTCAAAAAATATAAAGCACGATTAGTTGCACAAGTTTTTCAAAAAGACTTGGTATTGATTTTGAGGAGAAATATTCTTCTGTGGTGGATGAAATTACATTAAGATATTTAATTGGCTTGACTATGTATAAAAGTCTGGATATGCATTTTATGGATGTAGTCATAGAATATTTATATGGATCTCTTGATGATATTTATATGAGAATCCCAAAAGAATTTAAGGTACCTGAAACATATACATCAAATTCTCGGGAATGGTATTCAATAAAGTTACAAAGATCACAATATGGATTGAAACAATCAGGACGGATGTGTACAATCTCCTAAGTGGATATTTATTGAAAGAAGGATATCAAAATAATTCAATATGTCCGTGTGTTTTTATAAAGAAATCACAATCAAGATTTGTTATTATAACTGTATGTGTTGATGACTTGAATATACTTGGAACTCCTGAAGATCTTTCAAATGCAATAGAATATCTTAAAAAAGAATTTGAGATGAAAGATTTCGGAAAAAACAAAATTTTTCCTTGGTTTGCAAATTGAGCATTTAGCAGATGGAATATTATTCATCGGTGAACTTATACAGGAAAAAGTTTTGAAAAGATTTTATATGGACAAAGCACATCCATTAAATATTCCAATTGAAGTTCGTTCATTGGATACAAAGAAAGATATATTTCGACATCGAAAAGATAATGAAGAACTTCTTGATCCTGAAGTATCATATCTTATAGTACAATTGGTGTACTTATGTATCTTGCTAATAATACAAGACCAGATATTGCATTTTCAGTAAATTTATTAGCTAGATATAGTTCTTCACCTACAAAAAGACATTGGAACAAAATTAAGTATATACTCCGTTATCTCCAAGGAAAAATCGATATGGGTTTTTTTTTTTTCAAATAAATCAAATTTGATCTAGTTGGTTATGCATATTCTGAATATTTATCTGATCCACACAAAACTAGATCTCAAACAGGTTATCTGTTCATGGAGGAACTGCTATATCATAGCGATCGGTGAAACAAACGATAACGACCACTCCTCAAATCATGTTGAAATTCTTGCAATTCACATCACTAGTCGAGAATGTGTATGGATAAAGTCAATGACACACATTCGTGAAATGTGTGGCTTGTCTTCTAATAAAAATCTTCCAACAATATTATATGAAGACAAAACAGCTTGCACAGCTCAAATCAAAGGAGGATATATTATAGGAGATAGAATAAAGAATATTTCATTGAAGTTTTTCTATACTCGTGATCATGAAGAAAATTGCAACATCACTGTACAACAAATTAGTTCGAAAGATAACCTGACAGAATTATTTATAAAGGCATTACCAACTGCAATTTTTGAAAAATTGGTGCATAACATTGAAATGTTCAGAGATCTTAAGTGACGTTCTCATGAGGGGGAGTAAATATAATGAGACATATTTCATATATATATATATATGGGCATCTAAGGGGGAGTATTATGAATATTATAATAATAAATAGATGCTCATTGCTTAGTGTCCCAAAGCCATGTGTCATCTTCATGTTATTCACGTGTGTTATAATTATTCATGCTTGGTGTCTATGTAAGTTCATATTCTATTTGTCACTTTGCCTATAAATGTGACATTTGGTAGATATTAAAATCACATATACATTGGTGAGAATTCCACTAATTTTCATATTATCCAATTTTATAATTTTATTTATTTTATTTTTTTAGTTATTTTATTTTATATTATATTTTATATATCTAATATTATTATATAAATATATTATTATATTATATATTCTCTATATCTGTATGATCGTTGTGCTCCTCAAATTCAGAACAAATATATCATAATGGATAGTTTTTTCCCTTAATCCTCTACTTGTCGCGTAATTTTCAAATGATTTTAAGATTTGAAAATCTATTTTGTCGCATTAATTGCTGAATTTTTCTTCAAATGATTGTTCTTGCCATTATCAACATTTAATTTTGAAAATTTTAAATTGAGTACTAAGTTTTCCTTTTCAATTATTTGAACTGTGTGCCTCATATTGTTAAGTATATCATGCATGTATAAACGAAGAAACAAGAGTCATCTATCATATAATGTACTTAAAATTATTAAATATAAACATGATACGAAACAGTATTATACTATTATTAGAATGAGGGTTGTGGTCTACTAAGCATTTAAGAAAAATCACCATAATATATATATATATATATATTTTTTCTTTTATGGATATATGGAAAATAACCATCTCGTTTACTTGCATGTAGGAATTGATTTTCCCCTATAAAGCATAGATACTTCATGTGAGATAATTCGTATCAGATACCGATACTTTTAAATACTTTTCAGATACGTATCTGACGAGCGATTTGATATATCTATTTCTACACTTACTTTTTTTAAAGAAAAAAGACAAACAACTCATCTAATCTTTTTCAATCTAAAACTAGGCAACTTTTTTTTTTATGCAAGAGAAAATGTACCTTTAATGTATCAGTATCCTCGTTTTTTTAGAAATATATATTAAAATAATATATAAAAAATGACGTATCATGCAACGTATCCGTATCTTAGTTTTTTAAAAATTGACGAATCGTCGTATCCAATCATATCCACATCGTATAGTCGTATCTGTGTCTGTACTTCGTAGATTTTTTCTTTTTTTTTGGAGATATAGAAAATACAACCCATGAACATATGAAATTGTTGCAGAGGCAAGGATTTAAAACCTTAATTCAAAGAGTGTTTTTCTATTATTAGTAATATACATATTGAATTAGTTATGAGAAATTATTGAGATTTTTTCATTTTTCATTTTTTTTTTTTTGGTGCTCCAATAGTATTACACATTTGATCTGTTTTTGAAAACAACCCCTAAAATAAAATCATACCCATATCTCTTCTCTATAAAACCCCTTAGGTAAGCCAAACCCCAAACCCCAAATCTCCATATCCCACACAATCAACCTTTCCTCCAAGTAGCTTACAAATATGGCATTTACCAATATTCTCTCTTATCTTTATTTGTTGGGGCTAACCATAACCTTAGCTCCCATTTCCCACATAGTGGCCAAATACTACCCTAAGAACTAGGTTGCCGCCCACAACGCCATTTGTGCGGAGGTTGGCATGGAACCCCTCATTGAAACACCACCTTGGCTACTTACGCTCAAAATTATGCCAACACAAAGATCGTCACCTGTCAAATAGAGCACTCTGGAGGGTCTTATGGCGAAAACCTAGCAGAGGGATACAAAATGATGACAGCAAAGACGGTGATGAGACTCTGGACTGATGAAAAAAAGCATTACACCTACAATTTCAACACGAGTGTGAACCATTCTAGCCATTGCCTCCATTATACACAATTGGTGTAGAGGAACACCAAGTCTATTGGTTGGGCTAAGTGAAGTGCCAAAACAATTGGGTTTTTTTGATCTGCAATTATTATCTCCCAGGAAACTATATTGGTCAATGGCCATATTGAAACGATTATTAAGAGGTTTTTTTTATTAGGTCATTATTTCGGGGAAAAAAAAAACAAAACCAAAGGGAGATTTTTTTTTTTTTTTTTTTGTTATTATACAAATTGTATTTGAATTATATTTTAATTTTAAAATGATCACTTCTGCATGGAATCTTTCTTTGTAGTCTTTGTACATTACACGTGATAATATTAATATCAAAGTGACCATTGCATAGCAGTAACTTATTTGACCATTGAAATCAGAGGTTAAAATTCTCATATCCCACTTTTGACCTAAAGAACCAAATCGAACCAAGCTATTTGGTATCTCATGTAGTTTTGAGTTGGGGTTCAATAAAATGAGAACTTTGTATCGGAAAATTTGATTTATGGATTCACCAATATTAATTTGAATTGATTCGAATAAACACATGCTTATTATTGAATTTTTAAAATATAGTAAAATGTCACTAAAATATAGAAAATGTCACTGTCTATCCGTAATAACTGTGATATTTTGCTATATTTGAAATAATTTTCGATCATTTTACCATTTAAAATTAGTAAATCAGATGTTAATTATTAACACTCATTCAAAATTCACATAAACTAAAACATTAATGAATAAAGTGCTAAATCATTGGTCGACTCAAAAAGCTTGAGCTACTGAGTTATGATATCTTTTACTATAGGGTAATTGCAATCCGTAGGATTTTTAGGGATAATAACCAAGTGTATAACATTAGTGATAGACTTCTATTATTGATAGACTCATACTAGTGATATGGTCTATCATTGATAGACTCCTACCAACAATATGGTCTATCGTTGATAGACTATCTAAATTTTTTTATATTTATAATTTTTTTTTTTACATTACATCATATCTGCTAATAGTTTGGGTCTGATTGCTATATTTGTAACTATCCCTTAATTATATCAATACTTTAACACTCTCCATCACTTGTAGACTTGAGATTTATAGAATGGCTAATAAGTTAAAAGCAATATTAAATGGGAGATGAAAGGACACTACAAGGATTCAAACAGAACCTCTTGTTATGATATAATATTAAATCATTGACTGAATAAAAGGTCTACGCTACTTGGTTATAATAAATTTGATTATATCTTTACTTTGATACTAAAGAGAGTATCAATATTTATTAAAAAATAATTTTAAGTATATAATTATAGTATCGATAGAGTATATCAATATTCATTAAAAATTAATTTCAATTACATTAACGGTCCATCAATAAGTATCAATACAAGTGGGCGTGGATCTAAATCATAAGTGAGTTATGAACTCCTGTCTGTAAATTCTTGTCCTTCGATTTGCATGGGTGAGAATGACTCATGTAACTGATTCAATAAGCCTACCATTTTGGAGACTTAACTGAATATGGAGCTATGAATGCAATTTCACAAAATTGAATCCACTTCTTCTCATATAGGATAATTAGATGGACTTGGTTTATTATTTGATCATAAACATATTGCTCATTAGAGGTAAGATATAATTACAAGGATAAAACGAACATTTGACTCAGGTGTAATTACAAACAACTCATGAAGAATCAACTTACTTTTAATGATTATATACGTGAACAAAACATATCATGCAATGAATAAGAGTGCAACTCTAAGTCTATTGTGGAGTGACCTATAGTTAATGAATGAAATTTGATTAATTAAATAGTTTAATTAATTAATTTTATATCATGGAACTTGTAATTTATAAGTCTATAAGATCCCCTTGTTGACTTAGATGAACAATTAGTGATCAAAATTGTTAAAAGAAAATCTAAAACGTTTATTAATATTTAATATATTTGATATATTAAAAGAGAGAAAGACATATTTATTGTATTTGACATAATAAATATCGAATAAAATTGTTAATGTATTAACAATTAGAAAATAACAAAAGTTACAGTGATATGCAAAATATCTCGCAACTATCTTTCAACTATCTAGAACATATCTAACAACTATCTCGCAAACATTTCTTCACATTAAAATCACACGTTTTGTAGATCCCACTAGATATTAAATGGAAAAGATTTCAAATGAAAAAGGAAAACATAATTTAAAAAACGGAGAGAAAAATAGAATTTAACCTAATTCAACTCAATCATGAATAAAAGTAGAAGACCAAAAAAATCTTTTAACAATAAAAAGTAAATCGTAAAAGAGAAAATTGATAGTGCAATGGAATATGAGCTTGAGAAACTTTGAGAAAAATTAGAGAATAGATGAGAGAGAGTGGAATGGAAGTCATGAAATGAGCTTGAGAAAATTGATAGTTGTCGGGTTTTTTTTTTTTATTTTTGCATTGAAGGGCTAAATAGACTTTTCAGATGCCCATTTGTCCTAAGTAACATTAAATTTAAAACTAAGATCACAAAGCTTTTTAGCCCTCCTAATTTTGTCCTAATTTTATTAATTTCCCAATCAAAAAGGGGAATAAAATGGCTTACATGCTTAAATCGACCAGAGAACATAAGGGTAAAAAGTAATTATTCTTTCCTTGTGAATATGCTATTTTTTTTTTTTTTTTTTAAATAGTGATTGCAAGAAAAAAGTAGATAAAAAGAATACTAAATTCAAGGGCACTTCAAGGAATCGGAAAATATATATATTCTTAAATTTACAAATTTAGCCATAGTTCTAAAAATTTGTGAATATAGCAAAAAAAACACTGAAGTTGATTTCGATCTTTTATTATTCCAAATTTACCTTTATTCGTGTATCAATATGCTTATCAGTAGTATTTTTTTTTATATATATTTTATATTTAATATATCAGTTGGGATAATTGTTAAAGATGCTGTATTCGAGACGTGTTCTAGATGTTATTTTGATTTTATTTCTTTTATGTATTAGTGATATGAATGTTTATGAACTTTTATTATCGACTTCGTTTGGACATTGTAATTTTTTATTTACTTGTTATAATATGGACTTCATTTTCGTTTTTTAATTATGTGAATCTTTATTTGGTTTAATATGTTTTATAGGTTTTCAGATTAAATTTTTAAAAATTACAAACGATACATTAAATTTTAATACTCCCCACGCATATGTTACTGCGTCAGGAGTTCTTGTATCTCCCGACGCATTAAATAAAATTGTCCGTCGGGAGTTCCTTTAAAACGGCGTCGAGAGTTATTCGGGGAACTCTCGATGCACATATAGGGCGTCGGGAGTTTCAAGAACTGTCGACGCCGTATATTAGGCGTTGGTAGTTCTTGGAACTCCCGACACCCTATATGTGCGTTGGGAGTTCCCCGAATAACTCCTGATGCCGTTTTAAAGTACGTCGGGAGATCCTCTCCCAACGGGTTTCTCCCGATCAAACTCCCTACGACCTTTTATTCGTCAGGAGAGGCTCTTCCGACGAATTTTTCATACTTTTCCGATGAAATGTGACGTCGGGAGAAGTCAGATTTCTTGTAGTGTACCAAACATAAAGTATATAAGTTATACAATTGATATATCAAAATTATAATTCATATATTGTATTTATCAGTCAACAAGCCTTATACATTCACTATTATTCGTGGACTTTGATTGATATACTAAATATAAAGTATATAAGTTATACAATCGATATATCAAAATTACCATTCATATATTGTATTTATCAGTCAACAAGTGCTTATACATTCCCTATTATTCTTGGACTTTGATTGATATACCAAATATAATATATATAAGTTATACAATTGATACACCAAATTTATTATTCATAAACGATATTTATCAGTAAAAAAGTGTTTGCTCATTTACTCTTTTCATAGATTTAATTCAACCCTTATTAATTTGTCATAAAAAAAATATTTTTTTAGTATATTAGAATCAACTTATAATGGTTCAATTTGCTGTTAGTAAGCATTTTGAATGAATGTTAATATACTATTGGTAGACTAATATTGCACTTGAATTGAATTGTGAACATGTGTTGATTTATTATTGATATACTTGAACAAATGTATATTTATGAAGTATTGATATACTAATGATACATCAACATTTTATACTTGATATGAACCTTGAGCTAATATTGATATCATACTAATACATCAATATTATATTTAAAGATTATTTAGAAAAATATTGATATACTACCGATACACTAAATGTATATTTGAAATTTGTTTTTATGAGCATTGATACACATTAAAGATATACTTGATAATTAGTTTTTTTATGAGTATTGATTCAATATTGATAAACTGATTTATACTTCAATGATTTTTTAATAAGTGTCTAACTATAAACTTCGATCCACTTATAATATGTATATAAAATTTAATTTTGAATGACTATTGATATACTAGTCATATACCAAAACAATACTTAAGATGGATTTAGATAATGAGTGATATACTATTGATACATCTATGTTACAATTTAAATAAAGTTTGAATGGTTGTTAATAAATTATCAACACAGTAAATACTTAGGGTATGTATTTATTTCACTCAGAATAGATTTTGAAGTGTATTTTCAACAATTTATTTAAAAAATATTTAAATAAAATTGAGTTTTTTGAAAAACAATTTTTTCTTAAGTCAATCCACAGCAAAGTCAGACAAAGTCACTTTTTTTTAAAACTAAATAAGAAATGTTCAGACTGATGAAGCTGATTGAAAAAGACAAAATGAGGATGATTGTTTGATTGAACCTTCATATGCTTTGCTTGTTTCTATATGATAATATGCACCTTGGTTGCTGCGCTCCTTGCGGGTAATAGCAACAAGAGAGTGAAGAACGAATGATCCGCCAAATAAAAAGAGTGATTGAATCTGACTGAACCGAGTGAATGAGAAGCGTAGGTTAAGCCTCTACATTTGATGTTGGAGAAGAAAGGGGTAAGCGTCTCAAGTTGAGTGGAACTTTTTGGAATCAAGCTTGCAGCCCTTGTTAAGGCCCGAAGAGTGTTACATCGTAGGGAAATTATTCTCACCAGGTTCGAGTAACTTGAGAATTCCTCGCACATAATTAAGGGAGTCATTGAAAGGTGAATGAAATACCAAAAACGACGACTTCAACCACTGAAGATTGTTAAGCTCGTTCTATTATTGGCTTTCCTGTCTAACAGACCCTTCGTATTGAATTTTGAACTCATTATGATATACTACCGATACATTGATGTTCTACTCTCAATTCATTTTGAGTTACTATTAATATATTATTGAAATGTCGATGTCATACTTTAAGTATCATTCTATTGATATACTTCATATTTAGTTTATCAACAATATCATTGATATTCTTATTTTTTCTCTAAATCAGATATATCAACTAATTAATATATGAAATATCAAATATTAATTATATAATTGATATATCAAATAAATATAACTTAAATATTATTAAATTAAAATCATATAAAAAATTGAAAATAAAAGAGATTAACTAATATAATTTATATTTGGTATATTATTTGACAAAATTAATGCATTTAGCATATATCATCAACATCGACTTCAAACTAATCAAAAAAAAAAAAAAAAACTCAATATCAAAACAAAAAAATAAAAGTAGTATTTATCATAATCGAACAAACAATATCAGTCATAACACAATTCAAATTATGATATATTAGTTGTATAAATGATATTATTTAAACAAAGTATACCAATTGATAGATTTAACAAATATAAAGTATAACAGTTGATTGATATATGAAAATGTAAAATGTATTAGATATAACTACGAATACACAAAAGAGGGTAAAATCGTAATAATAAAAAGATCGAGAATCATGTTAAAATTGTTTGCTATATTTATACTTTTACAAAAGTATTACTATATTTATAAGGGAAATTGCAATGAGAGATGATTTTAAAATAATATTTTGCATGTGTATTTTTCATGTTTGTGATTTTGCGAATATGGAAAGAATTTTAAATATGAAATTTCATATATTATTTATTCCAAAATTATCCTTACACCAATTTCAACATTCTTTCTCCAAAAGTCTTCACAAGGTTGTCTTCCTCCAAACTCACTTAATTCTTCCATCATCTTTGGTTTCACTTTCACTTTTCCAATTATACTGATTCTATGAAGTTGATCACTATGACAGAAATGTACAGTCGTAAAGTATTTCTCATGGATCTAAGAAGCTTATTTTGTTGATTTAATTCAATTTTATAAGTTTTAGATTATGAAGGATGAAAATTGAGGTGATTTTGTTGGGACTTGAAGAGATTAAGGAATGTAGATTCGTGAGTAAGGATCTGTCTTGAGGTTTTCTTTAGTTTATATTTTGGTTGGAGATTGATGAGTGTAACTTCTTTTGTGATCGTTATCTGATTGTATCTAATTACTATTTGATAAAAACTAGTTTGTGAATTCTATCTTTTGTCATCTAATTGTTTTTTTATACCAAATACTTTGTGGTTGTCATTTGATTTATATATGATTTCTATTAAAGGTCTTGGTAAAATATATCAACATTGTATTAGATTTAAGAAATGAGTGTATTAGACATCAATCACTAAATATATGAAGTAAAACATAAGTGAATCAACCGTCAATCTAATAATAATCAACATGCAATCGGTAACTTATTTTTGAAGTAATGACTGTATCACATATTAATCACTAAATACATAAACAAAAACATGGGTGAATTATTAGCCAATTAATATGGTAATATGCTACCTACTAAAAGTTTTCTTTTCTTCTTTTGTTTTCTGTTTTTTTAATTGAACTTTCTCCTTCGTCAAAATTTCTCAGGCTTTCGCTTTTTAATTTCTTCTTCATTGTTATTCCTATTTTTGTTGCTTCATTGAAGTAAAAATAGAAAATAATATAGCAATGAGTATAATAAAGTAATCACAAACTATTTAGTATCGAATAGAAATTAAATCACAATCAGAAACCATTTTGTATCAAATAGAAGATAAAACTACTTAGTAACAGACAAAAAGTACATGATAATCAGATGACAATTAGAATGTAAGAAAAAGAAAAAATCCTTAGTAATTGACGAAAAAAATGTAAGACAATGAAATGAAATAAGAAACTATTTAGTAAATGACAACAAATGTAAGATCAACCCATAGTAATAAGTATCATTTGTAAACAAATAACGATCAAGCAACAATTAAATAATAAATCAATATCATTAGCAATAAGATAATAATCAACATCAAATAATAATCAAATAACAATCAGCATCATTGAAAATTACATGGTAATCAAATGACAATCAAGTGACAATCAAATGAAAATCAAATATAATCACACATTTTTAACTGTGAGATCATTTTAGTCATTTGCCTATCTTAATTGGGCCGAACTTGTTAATTTTATTATTTCTGCAAACTTTAAATTGTTAGGTTACGGACTTTGATTTCATTTTATATTTTGTCAGGACTGCAAGTGGCCCTATTTATAAATACCCTTATAATTTTATTTTTTTTTTGGCTACCTATCGCAATTTTCCTAAATTCAAATTGAAATTGCAAGGTTGTTAATTGATCGTTTATGTCTGCCGTTTATGTTGACAGTTGAGATGGAGACCGAACTGTTCTTGTTCTCCATTTAATTCTGTCTTCGGATAAATCTATGTTAAGTTCGATAAAGATCAAGGTAAGAATTTTCCAACTAGGAATTCTCTAGAATCGAGTTCCATGCATATAATTCTATTTCTTATTTAGTTATTTAAATCTCAATTAAATTAAACAATATTTTAAAAAGCATAGAATAAATTTTCAGGAGTACAAACAAAATCCCACGTGAATCAAGGAAGATAATGATCATTTAATGTCCAAAGTTAAAGTGAACAATATCATATCATTGTGAAGATAGTTGAGTATCGTTATTCGTAACCTAATATATTTTATGATTCTTCATAGGAAATAATTCTTTATAAATTAAAAAAAATATATTAAGAAACAAAAATTATAGCTAAAAGTAATTCCACTCTTAAACTTCAAGAATTTTAAGAACCTTCTCTCCTATAACATTTGTTCATTGTGTTTGGTACGGATGGCATTATAGTGAGAAATGTTGGTGTTGAAATTTTGAGAATTAATTATGATCATGTTTGAGATGAGGCAAATGTGTGTGTGCTTGGAGTACTACATGGTACAATATAACTATTTTATGTGGAAATGAAGAGAGATTAATATATTTTGTATTAGACACAAAATAAAGGAAAGAAAAAGGACAATAAAATCTTATTATAAACCATGCCAAGATCAGCACTAACATATAACACAATGAAGGACCTTCTCCCCAACTCTCATGGCTCTAGATGCCTAGTTTCAAAAGAAACCATCATCATCTTGAGTACCTTTTATTTTCAAGAACAAAGAGCATATGTGAGCTTTATTATTAGGGGAAGATATTACACGTTGTCGCTAGGTTTTGAATATAGTTCTCAATTATTTTTCAGGTTTCAAAATATTATACTTATACCTCTGAATTTTGAGTTTAATTTTCATTTGGTCACTATTTCAAAATGTTACATTTATACCTTTGAAATTTGAATTAATTAATTTTTATTTAGTCTCAAAATTTTACATTTTTACCCTAGATTTTTCAATACTATTGCTCACTTTGTTTGTTGGCGAAAAATTTCAGTTAATTAATTTAAAAGAATTGTGACATGAAAATCTTTAATTACGTTTAATTCACATTTTTGGAAAATTAATGAGAACTAAATTAATTACTAATAATCAATCCTTTTATATTAATTACTAAATATTTACATCAAAGATGAAAAGTGAGTATTTAGTGAAAAATCAGGTTAAAAGTATAAATTTGAAAACATAGAGAACGAATGAAAACAAAACTGAAAGTTCTGATGTAAAAAATGTAATATTTTTAAACTTGCATACCAAATGGAATTTCGACCAAATAAACTCGGGAGTAAAAGTAAACCATTTTGAAAGGATCATAGTTAAGTGAAAACTAGACTCAAAACCTAGAGACAAGAAGTGTATTTTCCCCTTATTATTATTATTATACTAACATTAATTAAACCATATGTTTTGGAAAAAAAAGTTAGCTAATAAGGCCACTCCCCATCCCAATTGCCTGGAGGATCATAATTGCAAGACACAAAATACCAACCATCATTGCATTGAACTCTTGCACACCCAACTCTATAAGAGCTTTGCCAAACAACTTGTGTGTAATGGAGACACTCACCGCCAACACATGCATTGTTATTATAGCTATAGTAAGGCTTTTCATCAACCCATAGTTTAACTGCAGCTGAGCCAGTGAATCCATTGTTGCCCTTTGCAAGGTTCTCCCCATAAGGCCCATTGGAATGCACCAATTGGCAATCAGCTTTCCTTGAGTTGGCATATGTTTGAGCATAGGCTGCAAGAGTTGTGTTCCATACAATGTTTCCAACACCCACTATTGATCTTGCTGAGTTGTGGCCATTGATGTAGTCTTGAGCAGAGTTTTGGGCATAAGATGATTTCACTAAAAGGGTCAATAAAAGAAGATAGAGTTGAAAAACACTCCTGAGTTTGAGAAAACACATATTGTTTGTTTGTTTTGTAATTCAGGTTTGGATGAGGAAAAGGAACTTAGGGTTGGGGAAATTTATAGATGATATGGTTGAGTTGAGTGTATTAGAAATAAAGATGATGTTAAGGGCAACAACGAAACTTCGTATATATCCACAATGGTATGATATCGTCCACTTTGAATATAAACTCTTATGACTTTGCTTTTAGTTTTATTCAAAATGTCTCATATCATTGAAGATAGTTGTCCTCTCTTATATATCCATGAGCATCCACTTATCTAATCAATGTAAGACTTTAATCGCATTCCCAACAGATAGAGTTTTTACATCAAAACCAATTGAATACAATTTACCTTTTGAGGATGTTTTGCCTCCTTCAGTTCAAGATTAATTCTTGGATCAGATTTCTTTACTCTTCTTTCTTTTGGGATCGAATGTCTGTTTGGAATTTATGAGCTCTAAATCTTATTAGATAAATATAAAGTTTCATATCAAAACAAATTGGTAGTAAGAGGTGTAGTTCATATATCTTTTCAAGATTGTAAGGACTCTCAATCTTTTTCAATGTGAGATTTTTAACCTGATCCTTCAATATAGTACATTTTTATGTTCATTAGTTCTTTAACCATTCATATTTTTATTGAGCCAAAGACTCATTTACGTATGATTTTTTATATAAATATAGAATTTCATCATTTGGAAAATTTTATAAGGATTGTGCAGTCCAATAACAAAGAATTTTCAATTTGGGTAATAAGATTGTGAAAGTGGTAAAGTGATCATAAGTAGCCATCGCAAGAAAAGGGCTTTAATAATAAATTGGTAAATGGATGCATTTTCAACGCATCCCCTTTAGACTTGGAGACTTTGCGTTCACCGTCAGGTAAGCAATGGAAAGTAATAATATTAGGGTGAATTTATGCGTTTACCAAAAGAAGTCCATGTGCTTTTTTTTTTTTGGAAATGAGGAAGGAAACCATATGAATTAATTTTTTAAAATAATGCATTCTAGAAATGTTTTCAAGTTGACTTTAGGGTTCTTAGATTCATTTCTTTTACATATAATGAATAATAGTTGAAGTAGTGATTTTAGAAAATATATATATATATAGGTAATTTTGTAAAATTAGTTTTCATACAATCATATTCTGGTTTGGTTTCAAATATTACAAAGTGATTAGTTTCATATATTTATTAAGTGATGTTGAATTATTATATTTGATACGCAAATTGATTTTAGAATTACCAAATAACTAAAAATAATATCATTTTTATTTGAAAGATTATTTAAATAAATAATTATGATATATATCTATATTTTATTATATTTTTGATTCTATTTAACCACTTCTCGAATTTATCTCACTTTAATAAAATATCCAAATTTTCTACCAACTTTTTTTATCCATATANCTATATTTTATTATATTTTTATTTGTTTTATTTTAAAATTTTTTATATCCATTATTGATTGGGACACTTGTAAGAATTGCAAAAAATATTCTTAAAATTACAAATTTAGCAACGGTTTTTCAAAATTTGTGAATATAGCAAAAAAACCAATGAAGCAGATTTTTGTTTGTTAATCTTCCAAGACGCTTATTGGTGTATTAACTATATATCAATAGTATATCTGATATATATACTTTATACTTGATATATTAGTTGACTAATGTAATAAACATAAAGTATATAAGTTCTACAACTGATATATCAAAATTATCATCATATATTTTATTTATCAGTCAGTCAACTACTACTTTTACATTTTCTATTATTCTTGGACTTTGATTGATATACCAAATATGAAGTACAAAAGTTGTACAATGATGTGCTAAATTTATCATTCATAAACCATCATTCAAGAAATGTTTGTTCATTTATTATTATTCGTGTATTTAATTTCAATTTTTATTCGTTTGTTATAAAATATTATTTTTCTAGTACATTATAATTAGATTTTAATGGTTCAATCTAGTATGTTAGAAACTATTTTGAATTAATGCTGATAAACTATTGGTGCACTAATCTTACACTTGAAATTGAATTTTGAACATGTACTGATATATTGTTGATATAATTGAACAAATGTATTTTTAAGAATTACTGATATCTTAATGATGGATTAATGTTTTATACTTGAAATGAATTTTTTGATCATGTTGATATAATATTAATACAACAATGTTATACTTCAAATTTTATTTAGAACAAGGACAAAAATATCATTTTCGACGTAAATGTAGGTAACTTGTATTTACCGATATTCCAAAAAAAATCATGGATATCACGAAAATTTATAAAATAAAAGTTCTGAAATTTTTAATGAAAATTTAGAACAAACTCATTTATGTTATAAAATATAACTTTAAACATATACATCAATATTTAAAAGTTAAATATGGTTTGTAATGGAATAACAGATAATAGTGAAAATCGACATCTGAGATATCCGTGATTTTTCCTGTAATAATTAATATTGATCAATTAATAATTACTACTGATACACTAATGATATACTTGAAATTAGTTTTTTATGAGTATTAATACAATATTGATCAACTAATGTATAGTTAAACAAATTTTGAATAAGTGTCGAATTTTAACTACTGATGCACTAATAATATATACTCGAAATTGAATTTTGAATGAGTATTGATATACTACTGTTACATCCATAAAATACTTAAAATGGACTTAGGTCAATAGTGATATATTATTGATACACTAAAATAGTATATGAAATGAAAGTTAATGACTACTGATATACTATTAATACATCTATGTTATCGTTTAAATAAAATTTAAATGCTTATAGATAAACTACTGATACACCAAATACTTAGTATCACATTTTGAGCTCATTATGATATATTATGGATATACTAATGATCTACTTGCAATTCATTTTGAGTTAGTACTAATATACAATTGGAATGTCAATATTATACTTTAAGTATCATTCTAAATTATATATTTTAAATTTGGTTTATCAACAATATCTTTGATATGTTTTTATTGTCTGTAAATCAAGTATATCAGTCAATTAATATATGAAATATGAAATACTTTTTATATAATTGACATACCAAATTAAATATAACTTATATACCATTAAAATCATATAAAAAAATTGAAAATAAACACGGTTAACCAATATAATTTATATCTAGTATATCATTTTACAAAATTAATGTGTATATCATATACAGTCAGCATCAAATTGGAATTACTCAAATGAAAATAGCTCTATATCAAAAATAAAATAAAATAAAATAAATGATATTTACCATAATAGAACAAATAACATCAAAATAACACAATTAAAGTCATGATATATTAGTTGTAAAAATGATATTCTCTAAATAAGTTTATTGATGATTGATTGATATACCAAATATCAAGTATATCAGTTGATTGATATACGAAAGTATATAGTATATCAAATATACTCGTTGATATACAAATGAGGATAAAATTAGAAGAATAAAAAATTTCGAGAACCAAGATTTAAATTTTTTGCTATATTTATAATTTTACCATTGTTATATTTGTAAATACTCTTATGTTTTCTTTTGGCTACGCATCGAAAATTTTCTTATTGATATGTCAAGTAAAAACTGATGTATAATAAATATTAAAAAAATCAAAACATATGCCTTATTCAATTGATAAATGTTTGTGTCATTAACAAATACTTATACTAGACATTGTGATATATTGAAACACAAACCATATAATAAAGACCTTAACGAGACAAAAAGTTTTGTAATTTTCTCCCACTCCCTCTTCCATATCTCATCTTCCATGACTAGAAGTTTCACTTTCCCATTAACACACTTTACTAATAAATTAAAGTAGTTAAGTAAGTGCTAAAATCAAGATTAATAAAATCATAAAGTAATCAATATTCATATTAGCTATTGTCAATTCAAAATCCTCATCATGGTCATTGTTACGGGGTAATTCCAAGTAGGAATTCTTTTCACCCTCACTCGTGCGCCTAAGGAGGTTCGCTTAGTAAAGCCCTTAATTTTGCTCGTAAATAGCCCAACATATACACACTCGACTAGCTCCCACTAGGGCGAACCATTTGTCACACGCTCATGGAATAAGTAAAGATTAGGAGAAAAGAACACAAGAATTTGATGGAAATATGCCTACAACATCTTTATTAATTAGGACATAAAAACCAATCTTTACAACACTCAAGACTAGAAGCGTACAGCACAAAGGAGATCTCTCCCCTTGGACACTCCCAGGTTGATCTCTTTATATAGGTATGGATGAAGTAGTGATTGGAAAGAAACAATGGGTGAGTGAGCTTAGTGGGGTGGCAACCGACCACTACCCACCTATTTAAGTGCTCACTCTCCATGACCTAGCAACTACAAAATCTTTTAGATAATCACCCCGGTCATGCCCACTAACTTGAGTAATTATCTACATGTCAAAAGTTTACTCCACTCTCCACTCATTCACAAATCTCGGGAATAACATCCCATTACGTAATTGGTCACCCAACTAAGGATAACGACCCATGATCTAGGGATAACTATCCATGATAATGAATAACTACACTTTTATGCCTACAATCTTGCTAACTCCTTTACCCGCAATGCACACCACTCACAACTAACCTCCAAGCACCTTGTTGATGTAGTTGATCTTGAGGATTTGCTTATTGTCTTTATATTGATCTATAAAATCTCACCGGAAGTATTTTGATTGATATTATTCTTATTTATAGTGCACCTTATTTTGACAAAAAGAAAAATATTTTTATGGAATTATTTTCTTGGCCTTGGTTTTTAAAAGGTGAATCTTGTTTTTCTTCGAGGATTTTCATTGGTTCATCTTGATAAAAGTGTTTTTATTCTTTGAGGTCAAATTGTATTTATCCTTGGCAAGTGATTTGTTCTTAACAGCCAACTGATACATGTTGTGATTTTCAATCTCTACCTACCTTGTTCCGCTATACATATTCTTGGTTAATTCGTTAATAGAACTTGAAGATAACTTTTGTCTTAGGGGGAGTCTAAGACATCATTGAAGAAGGGATTCTTGGTCTTAGAAGGAGCCTAAAACTTCATTATTGATAAGGATTTCTCTATCTTAGGGAGAACCTAAGATTAGTTAGTGAAGGGAGTTCAATGTGTTGTGATTGGTGTCGTAATTCTCCCGGTGGTCTCATAGTTTGTAAAATAACACATATAAAATATGTGTTATTTTATATGCATTTACTCAAATCCAATAAACTAAGATCCGTGGTTATTTTATGTAACTTAAGTATGTATGTAAGACATACAAGTGAATCATGCCTTAATTAATAACCTAAATGGTATGTAGTATAAGGATAAAGGAGGGATACCTTATCCTGGTGACACTACGGACATAGCCCGCTTTGTAGATGTTACAAGTATTATAAAGTGCTACAAGTAGTCTGATCCTGACCATTCATGTGGAGACATGCGAGCGGGGTATCCTATACAAAGAATTTGTATAAGACCGAACCACGAAATGATTAATCTCTTTATATAATGGTGTTGATAATTGAGACTTACATTTCACTAAAATGACCATAGGTGACATGACCTTAATCCTGAGTGTATTGAAAACTCCTGTCTATGAGGGCGGTCATTTGATTAGTATGGCTGAGAGTGACCAGATTACAAACTCAACAAGCCTACCTTTTTGGTGATTCAGCTGATTGGGGAGCTGGGAACTCAGCTACACAAGACGGAATTCTCTCCTTCCTCGAAGCAGGGGTAAGTAAATAAATTGCTCGCTTAAGGGCTGATTCCGGGTCTTGAACATAGTGGCCACACCTTGTCTTTGGAAGAGAGGACTAAGTTATAATAGGACTATGACTTATTGTTTATTAAATAAATCACTGGTACTTAAGGAGTTAGATGTAACTACAAGGGCAAAACGGTAAATTGGCCCAGTTGTACTTACGAGCGATTTGTGAAGGGTCATCGCACTGTTGATTGGTTATATGGACACAAATATATCTGTAATGCAAAGTGTGCAGTTGTTGGTCTTTAGTGGAGTGCCTGACAGTTAACGGATGGTGGATCTCGTGACTAAAGAGTTTAGTTAGTTATTCACGTACCATTGGAGCTTCAAGCTACAAGTCCATAAGGTCCCCTTAGTAACTCAATGGATTCAGGTTGAGAATCAGTTTTTGGGTTAGTTTGAAGTGTTCAAATTAACAAGAGGGAATTTGATTATATATGATATAATTAAATTGGTTCAATTATAAGTGGTATAATTGATTTGATATATGAAATACATTAATTGGAATAATTGATATAAATATGATTTATATTAAATAAAGGAGAAAAGAACTATGGTTTAAATATTACATATGATGTGATATTAAAACTATAGGTGGTAAATATAATATAATTAGTTATTATATTTACTTATAATAAAAAAAATTATGAGAAAATTGTTTAGTTGGTTATTTTCTCCATTAACCGTGCAAGTGGGAGGTTGATTTCAGTTTTTAATAATTGAAGGATAAAATGAAAAGAGTTTTTATTTTATGAACGATTGCTTCATTATTGGATTAACTAATCGTTTACTCGTGAGAGACTACACGATAGCCCTTAGCAAGAGACTAAACAATTGTGTAAGCGATTAAGCAAGATTTGTTAAACGATCGTGTAAGCGAAATACTATACGATCAAGCGAGATTTGCTAAATGATTGTTTAAGCGAGATACTAAGCGATCAAGCGAGATTTGCTAAACGATTATTTAAATGATTGAGCATGATACTAAACATGAAGGATCTCTTACCGAAGAGTTCCATGACCGTGGATCGCTCTGATTTCACAATGACCGAAATACAACATTATACATTCATACGAACAGTTATGCAAACAAACACTAATTATCGACATTCTTTGAACGAGAAAATAACAAGGGAAAGAGTGTCATAACAATTGAAGACGTTTTTCAAACTGTAGCACTCCAAGTAGTGGAAAAGCTCTAAGTAATCTACCAACGCTCAGTGGAAGCGTCGACTGCAGCAGCACGAACAACCGCAAACACGAACATCGTGGAGACAAAACCACCAGTAAAGAGCCTCGGGTATTCTCAGAGTGAAAACATAAAGGGTAGTCTTTGGTGAATTTGATAGAGGAATGAGGAAACACAAATCGTGTAGGCGATAAGCATGTGGGAGGGGAAAAGACGATATCGCATAGCAGAAATGCTTATCGTTTAGGAGGAGCTACATGATCGTGTAGGATTTACTGAACGATCGTTTAGGAAAAGGTATACGATCGTTTAGCAAAATCGGCACACTATACGATCGTTTAGAGAAGCTATCCGATCGTGTAGGAAGTAGCGTGCGATCGTTTAGGGGCAAGGTAGATGATCGTTTAGGCGGAGAGTGCTATCGTATAAGCTCTCATTTTACGTAAGCGATCGTTTAGATGTTCACTAACGCAAGCTTTCACGATTTCTTTTGGACGATCGATCGATGGTCATTCAAAATGAAAACATTTTTTATATTAATTCATCAGTTACAATAACTGTCGTTGCCCACTAACCCACCTTCGAACGTGAAAATTGGCTTAATTATCATATAATTAACCAATTAATTAATTAATTAATATAATCATATTATATTCTTATCCTATAGTTTAATATCATATATCTACTATAGTATTTTCTCCTCTTCTTCATATAAATCATATTTATATCTAATTTCCTAAAAAATAATGTATCTCATACATTTAGCTAATTATATCATATATAATTAACCAGTCTAATTATATCATATATAATTGAACTTCCTCTTGTCAATTTGAACATTTCAAATTAACCCAAATACTGGTTCTTGACTTTATCCAAGCTACCCAGGGGACCTAATATACCTGTGGCTTGAAGCTCCAACAGTTCGTGAATAGCTGATTAAACTCTTTAGCCACAAGATCCACCATCCGTTAACTGTCTGGCATTCCTCTAAAGACTAAAACCTGAACTCTTCTTACCACAGATATATTTCTTTGTCCATCGGATATAACCAATCATGAGTACGATGACCCTTCACAGATGCTCGTAAGTACAGCTTGGCCAAATTAACTTTTTGCCCCTGTAGTTACATCTGACTCCTTAAGTACCATTGATTCCTTTAATGAACAATACAACATAGTCCAACTATATGTGAACACCTCTCGGGCTAAGAGAAGGTGTGTGGCACCACATCGTTCAAGCACCGGAATCAACCCTTAAGGGAGCTGTCTATCTATTTACTCCTGCCTCGAGGAAGAAATGCATTCCATCTTGTGTAGTCGAGTTCCCATCTCCTAAATCCAACGAATCCCCAAAATGGTAGGTTTGAATCGGCGATCTAGCCACTCGCACCCATACAAATCAAAGAACCGCCCTCAATGGCAGAGTTCCCAACTCACTCAGGATTGAGGTCATGTTACCTATGGTCATCCTAGTGAAGTGAAGTCTCTATCATGAATGGTGTTATATAACGAGATGTTAACACTTTGTGGCCAGGTCTTATACAAACTCTATGTATAGGACATCCCCACTCACATCCGTAGCGTTACTAGGATAAGGTTTCCCTCTTATATCCATATACTACAGACCATTTTGGTTATCACTCAAGACATGATCCACTTGTATGTTACCACATACATGCTTGAGTCACATACAGATAACCATGGATTTTATGTTTATTGGTTTATGGTAAAACAAATAAAACAAGTAACTGAGCAAAAATAAAATATGTGAAGTAAATATCATATATTAATAACACAAGCGTTCGTACAAACTATTTACAAACTACAGAACACGATACTTTAGGGCATCAACCCAACAAAGCGATCGAGCGAGATTTGTTAAATGAGCGTGTAAATGATTGAGGTGAGAGACTAAACGATCGGCTAGACAATTTCTCACGAGAGCGAGATTTACTAAATGATCAAGTATTCTAACTCTATGCGATAGAGAAAACCTTTCTCCCACTTACTTGATCATGTAGTTTGATCATTTTCTTCCTTGTTCCCTCTACCAAATTCACACAGAGCCCACATCTCCTACATTCTCACTCCGAGAATACCAAGGTTGCTGAGTGGTAGTGTCGAGGGGTTGCTATTTGAGGAGCAGACTGTTCGTGATTGTAAGCGACAATGAGAGGTTGGCTAGGCCATTGCTCACAAGAGCGAGATATTGTTGCATCATTACTCATGAGAGCGAGATATTGTTGTGCCATTGCTCACGAGAGTGAGAGATTTCCAGAAGAAGAGTTCTTCTAGGTATGTCTCTCAATTCTTATTGTTTTTAGTTAAGATAGCATGCTGTAATTTTCTTGAATATGCATAACTATTCTTATATATTTGTGAATGCATTTATTCTTGCACAATGGGCTTGTAAAGATCTTGCTTCCACTTATGGAGATCTCTGTTTAAATTTCCTTCACACTGAACAACAAAGAAGATGTAGGTAGTTTATCACCGAACTAGGTTACCAACACCTATGTTTATTTACTTTCTTTATTGTTGTTAGTATTTTATTATTACAGTGTTTTCCTGTTATATGGGACAAACTATTCGTACTGGAAAGCTCGAATGAGTACCTTTCTATTGGAGAGCATGCAATTAGCGGAAGCAAACATAATCATCACGCACTCTAATTCATCAATTTTAGCATTTAAGCAAACATGTTCATAACGGAAAATAGGGTTTGATAATCTAAATGGTCTGTAGTTTCTTGAATCAATGGTTGATTAGTTTTATATGAAATTCAAGATTATCTAATGTAACTTAAACATGTATGTGAAGACATAGAGGTGGATCATGTTCAAGTGATAATCTAAATGGTCTGTATTATATGGATAAGGCTCGGTGCCTTATCATGGTAACAGTACTAATACGACCCACTTTGTAAATGTTACACTTATTGTAAAGTGTTACAAATGATCCAATCCTGATAATTTATGTGGAGACATGTGAGCGGGAGGTATCCTATACAAAGAATTTGTAAAAGATCAAACCGTGAAATGTTGAGTCTTTCTTTATAACGTCATTGCTAGAAGATATTTACATTTCACCAGGATGATCATAGATGACTTGACCTTAATTATAAGTGAATTGTGAACTCTTGTCTATGAGGGCAGTCTTTTCATTTATATGGGTGAGAGCAGCAAGATTCATTAACTCAATATGCCTACCATTTTCGAGATTCTTCTTATTAAGGAGCTTGAAACACAGCTACACAAGAAGGAATTCACTTTTTCCCTAATATTAGAGTAAGATGATAAATTGCTCATTTATGGGCTTATTCTGAGGCTTGAACAAGAAGGTGCCTCACCCTCTCTTGGCCCGATAGGGGTCCAATCTTAGTTGGACAATGACTAATTGTTCATTAGAGGGATCAGTGGTACTTAAAAAGTTAGATGTCACTATAGGGGTAAAATGGTAATTTTGACCCTATTATACTTACGAGCAATTTGTGAAGGATAAACGCATTGTTGATTTTTTATTTTCAATGGACACATAAATATATGTATAGTACGAAGAGTGCAGTTGTTGGTCTTTATTGGAGTGACTGACAGTTAATGGAAGTTGATTAATTTAATTCAAAAATTTAATTAATTAATCAAGTACCATTGGAGCTTCAATCTATAGGTTCATAAAGTTCTCTCATTAGGTCAATTGGCATTAATGAGAATTGAATTAATAAGGTTTAATTTGAAGTGTTCAAATTAATTAAAGGAGATTAATTCATTAAATAATGTATATTGATATATTATAAAGTATAATGTATGGTGATATATTATATAATTTAATGATAGAAATAAACATTTGAATGTGGTTCAACATTTGTTATATGAATGAGATTTATATAAAAATTATATGTTAAAACTAATGTGATTGGGATTCATATTAAATTTTTATAGTTTTATGAAAGAAATAATTATTTGATTATAATTCAAATATTAATAATATGACTTTGATTCATATAAAAACTATAGGTTAAGATTAATATGAATATGATTCATATTAATAGTATATTTCATATGAGAGTATTATGAACTATAAGTTATATTATATGCGATATAATATAAATTATAGGTTATAGGTTATATGTGATATAACCTATGGTTTAATATTAATATATACTAAGTTAGCTAATATATATTATTATATTATTCAAGATAGTGAATTTTGAAGTTTAAATAAATAATAAAAAAGGGGAGAGAGATATAACTCCCTCAACCCCACTCTCATATATAAGATGAAGGGATTGAAGATTGATCATCTTCCATCTAATGGAAACTCTCTACATTCTCCTTTCTCTCTATCTCTCATTCTCCTATCTTACCATTATAAAAGTGCAAGCCCACAACTCTGCACGATTCTCGTCCCTGGGAATAATGAGGAAGTCCTTGTGGTAGTGTCCCAATCATTGCAATCTTTTGTTCGTTCGTGGTGGTGAAATTAGGGACGTGGTCATTCGTTAGATCAAGAGAGGAAACATGAAGATTGTATATTCTACAAGGGTAAGTAGAATTTCTTTTTGTATATTCTACAATGGTAAGTAGAATTTCTTTCTCTTTTCCCTATAGCATGCTAATTATAGGGTTTGTTTATCCTGAAATTTTATGGTTCTTTGCATTTTCTATTTTGGCTTCAAAATGAACTTAAAATCGTAGGGAATTTATAAGCTTCTGCTTCGGATTCAATCCCTTCAGTATCAGAAAGAAGAAATAGAACCTTGTTGAATATGCTTTGGTCTATAATGAGTTATGCTAATTTACCTTACTCGTTTCGGGGTTATGCAGTACAGACTACAGATTATATTTTGAATTGTGTTCCATCGAAGAGTGTTTCTAAAACACCTTTGGAATTGTGGAATGGTCATAAAGGTAGTTTAGGCTATTTCAGAATTTAGGATTGCCCAGCACACGTGTTTGAGGCTAATCTAAAGAAACTGGAACCTCGTTCAAAACTATGCCTATTTGTAGGTTTTCCTAGAGGAACTAGTGGTGAATACTTCTACGATCCTCAAGATAATAAAGTGTTTATGACAAAAGTTACTTCTTTTTTAAGAAGACCACATCAGGAACATAAATTGCACAATAAGATAGTGTTAAAAAAACTTTGCACAAAAACTATTGAAACTTCAAGAATAGTTGTCGAAGAACCCAATACATCAACGAGAGTAGTTGATGTCGGTTCATCTAGTCAGTCACATCCACTTTAATCTTTGAGGAAACCTCGACGTAGTGTGAGGGTTACGAACCCATCTATTCATTATATGGGTTTAATAGAAACTCTGACCGTCATATCAGATGGCGACGTTGAGGATCCATTGTCCTATAAATAATCAATGAAGGATGTGGACAAAGATGAATGGGTCAAAGCTATGGATCTCAAAATGGAGTCTATGTACTTCATTTCAGTCTAGAATCTTGTAGATAAATCTGATCGGGTTAAACCTATAAGTTGCAAATGGATCTACAAGAGGAAAATGGGTGCAAATGGGAAGGTGCAAACTTTTTAAAGCTAGACTTGTGGCAAAAGGTTATACCCAAGTTGAGGGAGTTGTTTATGAGGAAACTTTCTTACCTATTTTCATGTTAAAGTCTATCCGGATACTCCTATCCATTGTTTATGACTATGAGATTTGGAAAATGGACATCAAGATTGCCTTTCTAAATGAAAATATTAAGTAGACCATCTATATGCAACAACCAAATGGATTCATTTCCCAAGGTCAATAGCAAAAAGCTTGCAAGCTTAATAAATCTGTTTATGGACTGAAACATGCATTTCGATCTTGGAATAAGATTTAATACTGTGATGAAATTTTTGGCTTTGATAAAAATGTTGATTAGCCTTGTGTTTATAAAAATCATATGGCTCTAGAAAATCCACTTCAGGATCAGTATTCACTCTTAACAGAAGAGTTGTGGTCTGAAGAAGCATAAAGCAAGGTTGCATAGCTGACTCTACCGTGGAGGCAAAACATGTAGCAGCATGTGAAGCTATCAAGGAGGCTATATGGCTAAGGATATTTTTGGCTCATATGGAAGTTATTCTACACATGTCAAACCCATCACCCTTTATTGTGATAATAGTAGGGTTGTGGCATATTCTAGGGAGCCTAGGTGCCACAAGCGTGGAAGACACATAAAGCACAACTAAGAGAGATTGTGCAATGAGGGATGTGATCGTCACAAAGATCACTTCAGAGCACAATATTGTTGATCCATTTACAAAGGCTCTCATGGCTAAACTATTCGAGAGTCACCTGGAGAGTCTAGGTCTATGAGACAAGCCTCACTTTACTATATGCCCTAGTTTCTTATTTTTATGTACTTTACCTTGTAATTTTGCTTTGTATGTGTACGCCCCACTAGCTTTAAGACAAGTAGAAGATTGTTGGGGTTGAAGCCCTAAATCTCGTGGTCTTGTAGTTTGTAAATTGTATTTATACTAACATAGTATTTATCTAATAAAATAAGTTGTATTTTATTTGACATTTAGTTGAATTAACTCAAAACTAATAAACTAAGATCAAAGGTTCTTATATGTAACTTAAATATGTATGTGCAGACATATAGGTGGATCATGTTTAAGTAATTAATAACTTGAATGGTCAATAGTAGATGGAGTGAGTACCTTATCCTCGTGAAACTATACAACATACATTATACTTATAATGAATCAACATACATTTTATTAATTGTATCTCATACAATTAATTCCCTTTAATCAATTCGAATAATTTAAGTTAATCCCAAAATTAATTTGATTCTCATTAACCTTCTTGGCCTAACAAAGGGACCTTATGGGTCTACAGGTTGAAGCTTCAATGATACTTGATTAATTCAATAAACTCTTTAATGAAATTCATCAACATTCATTAACTATCAGTCACTCCACTAAAGACCGATAGTTGCACTCTTTGCACTGTAGATGTATTTTGTGTCCATTGTGTTGGGAATCCAATCATGAGCAGAAGCATGTGGACCATCTTGCATTCGGTTTTTAAATTCTATAAGAAACAAAAACAACATACTAAACATAGCATATATTGAATAATAATCATAAAAGCATACTTTATCAAAGGAGAAACAAAAGAAAAGAATCGTTCTTACCTTTGTAGACTCTCGGATCTCTCGAAATTTCCTCTAGCTTTTCAAACGAACGTGTCCTCAATCAATCTTGAACATGACCACCAGAATAACCTTGTTATTCTCTTAGGAATTCCAATAATTGGATAAGTGGTATCCAATAATTGGAAGAGGAAGGAGGGACTTTTTTTGCGAAAGCATAGAGAGAATTTTCTTTTAGAGCCTAGGTTAAAATCTCACCAAATGAAATCTTGCCCTAAAAAGGTGCTTTAAGGAGGAGTGGAGAATGGTTAACCCCTTCTCTAAGTCGTTCCTTTTCTACCCTTGTTCTAAATTAATTAAATATTCTTTATTTAATTAATTAGCACAATAACTAAATAACCATATATATTAAAACCAATTTAATATACATACATAGTTAATTAACAAATATAAACATCACATGTTTATATGCATCCACCTTTCTGTAACATTTTTTAATCAATGAATTAACCATTAAATAATCAATTAAGTAACTATATTAAATCATATTTATTATAGAGTTAATTAACATATAAATATCACATATTTATATGTATGCAACTCTTTAGGAATCTAATTCCCATAAATCTGGTATTTAAATCTCATTCAAATATATTTCTCTCATATAATGTGAATTATAGATCACATCTATAATTAATTATATAGTAATCACATTAGCATACAATTTTCTCAATTGATTTGAACTATTCAATCATTCCTCATTAATATCCTTTAGTGAGCTAACAAGGGGACCTTATGGACCTACATATCAAAAGCTCCAACGATATGAGATTAATTGACTAAACACATTAACCAAAGTAATCAATGTTCGTTAACTGTGAGTATACTCCACAAAAACCCACAACTGAACTCTTTTCACTAAAGATATATTTATGTGTCCATGGATATACACAATTAACTGCAAGTTAGTCTTTCACGAGTGTTCGTAACACTAGTTGGTCAAATTACCGTTTTACCCTTGGGTTACCTCTGTATCCTTAAGTACAAATGCTTCTATAATGAACAACTTGTTAATATGGTTCAACTACTAAACAAAAAGCTCTCTCAGGCCAACAAGAAAGTAGGCTGATAACTTGTAGAAACACAAGTTATTTATACCGTTTTATTTAGATTATGTGGTAAAAAGAAGGAAAAGTTGCATCGACAGTATAGAAATTGGCTTAGAATTGCGAAAATTGTAAAGTGTCGTAAGCACACCCGCTAACCCCATTACGATGGCAAAATGGGATGTCCAAGTCTTTGTTTTGAAGAAAACAGGTCACTGAATGTGACAATCGCTCGAGGATAAAAATGAACAACGCATCCACATTGCATGCGGCAATCAATCAAGAACGAAAAAGAAGAATGCAACTACAATGCATGCGATGTTCGATCATGGACTCAAACGACCAACGCATTTCCACCGCATGCGGCAATCGATAAGAGATCAAAACAATTACACCACATGCGGCGATCGATCGAAGATGTGAAGTGCAACGCATTCGCAAGGACTTCTGACATTGTACAGCTTTTCTATTGTACGATTCTAATAAATTGATCGTGGAGCAAAGCGGACATTTCCACTATGCCATGGCAGGAATTATCAGATTTTGAGAGCGAGACTACTAATGCAGAAAAAGACAAGGTCTATAAATAGCTTCATCAAATTCGAAGAAAGGAGGCGAGTCTGAAGAGACAATTTAGAGAAAATCTGGGAGACCGACGAGACAAGATCAAGAGGTAAGTCTCTGAAGCAAGCAATTATTTTCGTTTCCAAAGAAGAAGCTCTGTGCAAAAGGTCACTTTTACCTGGAAAGCAAGCTTGATAGGGAAGCTTTCCACTCCATTTCTACAACACGCCGGCAAGCAATCGTCTCCGATCGGGATCCGTGTCAAGACATTAACACTCTTTCCATATTTGTTCTTATTTTCTATTCATCTACTGTGTTCATCTATAAACTTTCATTCATTATCTGTAACAAACGCTTATCCTTAGATTCTAATATTATTATCATATTCATCGTCATTTCTCTGTTCTTTTTCATACATTCATCATCCATTTTCTCCATCATGTGTAACTAATCCCCAGGGTAAGGGGAAGGATTAAGCGAGTGAGTTAATACTTGTTAAGGAAATCGGCTAATTTTAGCTAAAGCATGCTCGACGGTATCTTCACCTGTGAGAGTAGAAGTGAAGATGTTATTCCACCTATCTAAAGAATGTTAGAAGAATGCGTTAACTAAAGCGAAAAGTATTTCCAGAGATGGAAACAACCTTGCGTTCATCATGTTTATCATGTTCATCCTTGTTTCACCATAGACATATAGGGACGCAGCCGATCACTGAAAGGTGTAAGCCAAGGGAAAGCGGAACCTTAATTGCGTCCTCAGCAAGATTGACGAACTTGCGATGTCTTTTCCCTCGACCCATTCTCTTTCTGACACATTTCACAAGACTTACCACCACATTCATCAGACATTTTTGCAAATCTTCACAGTCAGTCCTCACTTTGTATAATTAATTGTTTATTCATTTATCTTTTACCGCATTTTACTTGATCACCGCAATTTACTTTATCGCATTTTATTTTTCAGCACATTTTATTCTTTGCCGCAATTTACTTTTCATCCCAATTTACTTTTAAATCCAATTCATTATTCTTTATGTTAACCGGTCGCATGTACCACAATAGTATCGCATTAATCTCAACAATCCTCGTGTTCACCTCATATCACTCTGAGAAACTTGCGTTGGAATTATACTTGGTTCCAGCGTAAGAAAACTTGTGACACACACATTAAACGAATGCATACTACGAAGCATTTAAGCATCATCACATACATTTAGAACATAGTATCGCAATATCATCAACTATAGCGCATAAGCATCATTAAATTCACCATTACAAGTTTTTGGCGCCATTGCCTGGGATTGACAATGTTTAGTGTTGAATACTTTTGTGATATTTTGCAGGACACATCTCTGTTGTACTATATGTTTAACGCGGAGAACAGGCTGACGGTGTATGAGTACTAGGACTGAACCAGAATTCGAAGCTGACCCAGAGATCTAGCGTACTTTTCGTGCACGAACACGCCAGAACCGTATAAGGCGAAGAAGGAACATGGCTAATAACAACGATAGGCCCGAAGGGAATCAAGTGGTAAATCGGCCAGCGTAAGATCCAGTTTTTCTAACTGCTGACCGCAATATCCCAATGAGGAACTATGCGATGCTAAATTTATATGACTTCTCGCCCGGAATTGCAAGACCCATGGTGGAGGAGATTGCACGATTCGAGATCAAGTCGATCATGCTTCAAATGATCCAAAATGTTGGACAATTCGGAGGTCTAAAAGGAGAAAACCCGCATTCTCACTTGACAAGCTTTGATGAAATGTGCAATACATTCTCCATTCCTGGCGTTACTCCGGAAGAAATTAGACTGTACCTCTTATCGTATACACTTCAGGATGAGGCAAAGTGGTGGGCTCATTCATTGGACCCGAATGAAATTAACTCTTGGGATCAGTTGGTCAAGCGATTCATGAAGAAATTCTTCCCACCCGCAATCAACGCAAGAAGATGGAGGGACATGTTGAAGTTTGAACAGATGAAAAATGAGACTCTGAGCTCCGCATGGGTGCGATTCAGAAGATTCATGAAGAACTGTCCGCACATCGGGATTCCCGATTTCGTTTTGATGGAGACATTTTACAATGGCTTTGACAGATCGATGCAAGCTGTTGCTGGTGCCTCTACGGCAGGAGGATTTATGGACAAAACGTATATTGAAGCTAAGGTCATCTTGGATCGCATTTCAAGAAATACAGATGACTAGGTAGATGATGGGTATGGAGGAAGAGGGCCAGAACGAAGAAAAGCAGAGAGTGCCATTGTACCTGCGGACACAATGACCACATTGGCCGTGCAAATGGTCGCAGTTACCTCTCTCCTCCAAACGATGGCGATTAATCAAGGAACCCTCTCCTAGGGTGTAGCACAAGCCAATGTGTTAGCACAAGTCGCAACGATAAGCTATACACAATGCGGACGGTGTCATTCAGTAGAAATGTACCCATCAAACCCACAGACAGTGTACTCCATTCAGAATAACCCATACAGCAACACGTACAACCCGGGTTGGCGGAATCACCCCAACTTTAGTTGGGGAGGGAACAACTACCAGGGAGGCCAAAGGAATCTGCAGAACAATTTCGGGAATCGAGGAAACCCTTCAACTTTTCATCAAGGTCTGAATCAGAGTCACCACCAAAGTAGGCAATCGCATAACCAACCTTCCTCATCCTACACCTCAACGAATACATCGTCCTTGGAAGCTCTACTTAAGCAGTATATAGAGAAAAATGATGCGGTCATGCAATTGCAAGCATCTTCCATAAGGAACTTAGAGATCCAGGTCGGGCAGTTGGCAGTCGAGCTTAGAAATAGAACACCAGGAATGTTGCCCAGCAATTCAGAAGCCCCTGGATCAAATGGGAAGGAACAGTGTCAGTAGTGACATTGTGTAGGAAAGTCTAACCGCCTGCGGGGATGCAGTTGCGATAACCTTGAAGAACCCTTTTTCAATCAGCATCCCCATCACTATCTTTACCCCTTTCTTTATCTCTTTCTTTACCGCTTTCTTTACTACTTTTTTACTACTTTCGTAAATTAGTTTATTGCTTTGTTATTGCGTTATTAAACTTAGTTTATTGCTTACATTAATTTAGTTCATTTTTAGTTGAGTTTACTTCCATTCCTGTCTCAGTATTGCGTTGATCTCAATTTTCTGTGAATGAATGTTAGAAGTGAACACTGCAACGTCTTATCAACTTGGTTTTGGGATAAGCTTTGCGATGTTAGTGATAACATAAAAAAAACATCTGGTATGTGTTGCGATGAAGGGTGTATCTTGCGCTAATAGATACATTTTGCGCCTGTCTTCCAAAAATGCATTCCGTTGACAGATGAGTTACGCGCATATGTTCACTGTGCCCGTCCTCCACAAACATGCACTATGTCGATGGTCGTGTTGTGCTGGTAGAAATACCGTGCGTCTGTCCTCCAGAAATGCGTTGCATTGATGGGTGTGTTACGTTAATACATACATTGTGCCCATCCTCTGCAAATATATTTGCAGTAACGGATGCATTACGTTGATCACTTAACATTGCGCTCGTTCGATTAATTAAAAAAAAAAAAGATGATGATAAAATATATGCAGAGAGGGTAGTCGAATAGCTTCAACTTTCGAGGGAATTATGACTTAGCAGACGAAATGACATTCTTTCTACTAAATCATAATGGGAGGGGTGCACGACAGGCTTTTTGGAATACCGAAGCCTGCCACGCAGCGATTGTGTTGGGCCCATCAAGGCCAAACCTATAAATCGCACCTCCTTCAACCGAGAAGCTGATTTGCATCTCTTTGCGAAAAACCCTAAGCACGAATTCTCTCTGCATACCCATCCCCTTCCGAGCTTTCTTCTGAAACAAAGAAATTTCCAACTTCTTTCACTTCACCAACAAAAATGGCCGGACAATCTTCCCACTCTTCTTCCCAACCATCGTCCCCTTCCCAAGCCCCCGTCATCGCGCGGGAGGCGGCTTTTCTCATTGCCAGCCGCCGCCCAACCGTTCAGCCTAAGCCTTCCCCAAGAATCGCTAGAAAACCCCGGCGAAAGACCTCTGTGGCAGCAAAACCACCCACCAACCGAAAGGGGCCGAGAACGGAGAGTGCCCCTGCCACCAGACTTGAGGTTGCACTCCCAGTACCTTCGACTGAAAGCGAACTAAAACGAAAGGATGACAAGGAGGTATTTGGGAGTATTTTGAGCAAGAAAGAGAGGGGGTTTCCGGAAGCAAGAGTAGTGAACCAGCTCCTGCCATCGGAGGAGGAGTTGGCGGTAGCTTCGCGGAGAATGGCCTTAGCTGTTTCGGATCCTAAGAAGACTACTCCAATAGACTCCAATGAGGGACCCATATGGGCTGTTCTGAAGGTCGTAGAGGTGAAGAAGCAGCTGAGGACGACCGAAGAGAAAAAGAAGAGAAAAAGTAAAGAAAAACGGGCGGAAGGAGATGAAGCCGCCTAGTTGAAGAAGGAGAAGAAAGAAAATAAAAGAAGTGAAAGAAAACAACGCAGGCGAGAAAAGAAGCGCCTGAAGAAAGAGGAGGAAAGAAGGAAGAGTGTGGAAAGTTTGGATTTTGACGGAGAATCAACCAGCACAAGGGTGGAAGAGGGTGTGTTAGTGCAAGCTAGAGCATCAGCTCAACTACCAACTTCATCGCCACATACCAAACTAGTTGCATCTGAAGACAAAGAAGACCCTGGCATCACACCTCTAATGCGACATCGCAAGGAGAATCTGCCGCAAGGGTCCACAAGCGACCCATCATTCTTTCAACGTATAGCAGAAGAGAAGGGGGCAAGAAAAAGAGAATTAGAGGAGAAGAAAGAAAGGATGTCACGTGCGTGCCAAATCATCGCATCAGGCGATTTGGCTAGAAAACTTCATGATGAGGCGGTTCGCCATGACAACACAAGGGCAGAAGAAGAAGAAATAAGATCTCGGAGAAATTTGAAAGAGAAATGAGAAAAGAAGAAGAAGCAGAGAAGAAGGAAAAGAAGGAGAAGGAAAGACATCGTAAAGCAAATGTGCAGCACGTTAGAGAGAGGAACAGAAAAGAAGTGGAAGAATGGGAAAGGGAAAAAGAAGAGCAACGCAAGGTGAGGGAACGCACCCAAAAACAGAAAGCCTGCCTTGTGTCTGCTCAAGAAAAGGGCAAAGCTAAAATGGAGAGTAACGAGCTTGCGTCGACCAGGAGGTGCCCAGCAACCAAGAAAGAAAATGATGACTTATGGATGGAAATGGGCTTTGTTCTTGCGTCGGCGCCACTACCGAATCTCATCACCAATGTTGTGATGGAACATGGGTGGGAAACTTTCTGCCAATGTCCATCCATCGTTATTCTTGCGGTAGTGAGGGCCTTCTATCACGGCCAACTTCATGACATTGAAGATGCGGTGATCATCGAAGGGAGGGTAGTGCCATTCAGCATAAAGGACAATGAGCTCTATCAGTTGAAGACTTTCCCGGAAGTACCGGGTAATAAGTTGATTGATGATCCTGAAGAAGAGCATATGGAGGATACGCTGAAAGTATTAATGCAATTGGGCACCAAGTGGTCGGTGTCATTAACATGCATAAGAACCCTCGCCTCCAGCAGGCTGCTGCCAGATGTGCGACTTTGGGTCTCTTTAGTGAAACCTTAACCTTAAAAAATCCGACGAGTCGCACACTAAGCATAGCAACCATAGAATACGACCCTAATCAAAATGCATACATTTGTCACCTTGACACCAAAAAAGAGTTCGACCCAATGCTTTATCGGTGGGAAGAGGATTGTAACATGAGAGAAGCAAGGAGGTCAACCTCGCGACTCATCCCAACAACGCATGACAAAAAAATTTCAAGAGATCGATGTGGGCTGCTACCAGATGTCATTTCGATCGATGTGGGCCAGCTCATTGCAAAGCAAATTCGAGGTTTTTTTGGCCGTGTGAGAAGTCAGTACTTCTTCCCGTGGACAAGTTTGAGCCTATGCCTCTCTGTGAGCGAAGGCATTGACGAAAAGCCCATGCCTGAAGTTCACGTAATCATCCACACAAAGATCTTGAGAATGCTTCTCAAGGATTCACCACATTGCCCCGAGCTTCCAACAAAAAGGCCCCTCATTGATTTAAATGCGCCGCAACCGCCAAAACCAAAGAAGCAGCGCCGCAATGACAAAGGAAAGGAAACCATCCAAGAAAGTTCACCGCAGAAGCAAACCAGTCTACCCTTGGACCATTTGCCTTTAGTCATTCGCCCACCAAGCCCTCCAAACAAACCCCTTTCCCCTCTTCCCGAATAATTCACAAACCTCCTCCTTGCCCCCGACTCCAACCCTGCATCTTCAGCAGCGTCCCTCCACCATTCATCTCCACCCTACTTTGCACCGCCAACATCGCCGCATGTTGATGACCCACACGGTTTGGAAGTAGGCCCTTCCGCTCAATCTCAAACTGATGCTGGTGAAACATCGATGGCGTAACCCACCACCGCATCCCTTACTGCTGCCTTAGAAGATATACGAGTGTTTTTATCTCGAGAACTCACCTTCTTCCACCATGCCTTAACGAAGTTGTAGGAAAGGAACGCAGAGTTGTGAGACAGCAGCACAATGTTGCGATAGGCGATGGTCAATATTCAACGCAACATCTTTACCATTCGCCTGAACCAAAGACAGATGGCCGAGCACAACCATTAGTACTTCAATTTCTTAACGACATATCTACATGGTCCCTTGGTGCCTCCACATCTACAGCAACCTCTGCAATTTCAAGAAGCGACTCATAGAGCTCCTCCGCAATATCCTTCTCACCAAGAGCCCTCAGCGCAACTCTAAATTTGGGGGTGTACCACCTTCTCCACAATTTTGCTTTTTTTTTTTTTTTTTGCAGCCATTCTTTTTTTTTTTTATATAGAGAGCTATACCTTGTATTCTTTTGTACATACTTACAATTTTGTGTTGCGATAATTATAATTCTTTGTGTACTTAGACAAATTTTATACAACTGAGTAATCATTCTTTCCTTATGCATTGGCCTTTTTTATTTTTATCATCCTTTGTTAATTTATTGCGATAATTCTTTTCTTTTCTTTTGCGTTGTTTATTTGCACTGCCATGATGAGTAGTATGCATGCCCTTAGCAAAATTTCTTTATACATTGTATTTTCTGCCTAACACTTAGACAATTCATTACAATAGCTCTGCTTTACCTTCTCTATTACAAAACTCTACTCAAACCTTCTTTTCAAAATTTTGACTAAGTGTTTTGTCTGTTCTGTCCAAAACAACGCAATGAGGACCTTGCGCATCTCTAAATTTGGAGGTGGGAAAGGTCTGAGCAGATGTGATCAAGCGGATGCGGTCATATCTGTCTCTTATACACATCTAGATGTGTATAAGAGACAGGCATGGAAGTTGAGCTTTGTACACAACCAAAGTTGGACGCTCGCATGACACCCATGGGAGC
The DNA here is from genome assembly GCF_009727055.1 of Benincasa hispida. Lineage (NCBI taxonomy): Eukaryota > Viridiplantae > Streptophyta > Magnoliopsida > Cucurbitales > Cucurbitaceae > Benincasa > Benincasa hispida. Next base: position 35,960,745 of record NC_052353.1, read on the forward strand.
AAGCCAAAACAAAAGGTGTAACCATGATCAACGTTCTCTATACGATGATGCAAACCAGGCCACTGCATAAAGACGGACTTCGTTGTTTTCGCAAAAAGAGGTAAAACATTATTCTCAAAACTAGAAGGGAACTTTGGGCAGAGGTTTATCTTAGATAAGAAATTATGTAGAGATGGAGCATTCGGAGTAGTCGATCGACGCAAAGTTAGGATAGGATTTTAGCTGAATTGCCTTAGTCAAGGATATGCTTGAGGACAAGCATATATCTAAATTTGGGGGTGTGATAACTTGTAGAAATACAAGTTATTTATACCGTTTTATTTAGATTATGCGGCAAAAAGAAGGAAAAGTTGCGTTGACAGTATAGAAATTGGCTTAGAATCGCGAAAATTGTAAAGTGTCGTAAGCACACTCGCTAACCCCATTGCGATGGAAAAATGGAATGTCCAAGTCTTTGTTTTGCAGAAAATAGGTCACCGAATGTGACAAACACTTGAGGACAAAAATGAACAACGCATCCACATTGCATGTGGCAATCAATCAAGAACGAAAAAAAACAACACAATTGCAATGCATGCGACGTTTGATCATAGACTCAAACGACCAACGCATTTCCACCACATGCGGCAATCGATAAGAGATCAAAACAATTACACGACATGCGGCAATCGATCGAAGATGTGAAGTGCAACGCATTCGCAAAGACTTCTGACATTGTACAGCTTTTCTATTGTACGATTCTAACAAATTGATCGTGGAGCAAAGAGGACATTTCCACTATGCCATTGCAGGAATTATCAGATTTCAGAATAGGACCATTAATGCAGAAGGAGCCAAGGTCTATAAATAGCTTCATCAAATTCGAAGAAAGGAGGTTGGTCTGGAGAGACAATTTAGAGAAAATCCGAGAGACACACGAGACAAGACCGAGAGGTAAGTCTTTAGAGCAAGCAATTATTTCCATTCCCGAAGAAGAAGTGATGTGCAAAAGGTCACTTCTACCTGGAAAGCAAGCCTGAGAGGGAAGCTTTCCACTCCATTTCTACCACACGCCGACAAGCAATCGTCTCCCATCAGGATCCGTGTCAAGACATTGACACTCTTTACGTATTTGTTCTTATTTTTTATTCATTTACTATGTTCATCGCTAAACTTTCATTCACAATCTATAACAAACGCTTATCCTTAGATTCTAATATCATTATCGTATTCATCGTCATTTCTCTGTTCTTTTCCATACATTCATCATCCATTTTCTCCATTATGTGTAACTAATCCCCAGGGTAAGGGGAAGGATTAAGCGAGTGAGTTAATACTTGTTAATAAAATCGGCTAAGTTTAGCTAAAGCATGCTCGACGACATCTTCAACTGTGAGAGCAGAAGTGAAGATGTTATTCCACCAATCGAAAGAAGGTTGGGAGAATGCGTTAACTAAAGCGAGAAGTATTTCCAAAGATGGAAACAACCTTGCGTTCATCACGTTCATCCCTGTTTCACCATAGACATATTGAAATATGACCGATCACTGAAAGGTGTAAGCCAAGGGAAAGCGGAACCTTGGTTGCACCCTCAGCAAGATTGACGAACTTGCGATGTCCTTTCCTTCAACCCATTCTCTTTTTGACACATTTCACAAGACTTCCCACCGCATTCATCGGAAATTTTTGCACATCTTCACAGCCAGTCCTCAAATTATTTATTACCGCAATTTACTTTATCGCATTTTATTTTTCAGCACATTTTATTCTTTACCGCAATTTACTTTTTATCGCAATTTACTTTTAAACCCAATTCATTATTCTTTATGTTAACCGGTCGCATGTACCACATTAGTATCGCATTAATCACAACAATCTCTTTGTTCGACTTCAGATCACTCTGAGAAACTTTCATTGGAATTATACTTGGTTCCAGCGTAAGAAAACTTGTGACACACACACTACACGAACACATACTATGAAGTATTTAAGCATCATCGCATACATTTAGAATGCAGTATAGCAATATCATAAATTACAGTGCATAAGCATCATTAAATTCACCATAGGCCCTTTGTTCAAGTCTTGAAGACACTACTTAAGGAAACACTCATTTACTTACTCTAAAATTGGGAAGAAGTGAATTCTATCTTGTAATATTATGTTCCCAACTCTCCAATCGGTCTTGTCCCAATAATGGTAGGTTTATTGAGTCGGCAAACTTGCCACTGTCATTCATACAATTCAAAGGACAATACCTTATGCACAGGAGTTCATAAGACACTCAGGATTAAGAGTAAGTTGCCTAGAGTATCCTATTGAAATAGAAATCTAACTAGTTAACGGTGTTACATCTAGTAGTTACTATTTTGCGGTCTGGTCTTATGCAAACTCATTGCATGGGATACTCTCACTCACATGTCACCTACACGAACGTGTTAGATCATTGCATGTCTATGAAATACAAAATGGGTTGTAACGATAGTGTCACCAGGATAAGGTTGATAAGGTACCCAACGTTATCCCTATACTATGAACTCCTTAAGTTGCATCTTGAACATTGATCTCTATATGTCTCCACATACTATTCAAGACTAATAAGACACCATAGGATGTTAGTTTATTGGATTTGGCGTTATTAAGAAAAAATATAATATAACGTAATCAATAACATTTATTGAAATAACATTGATAACTCTTTATTAATGAAATAACATTGATAAATCTTTATTGATGATAGGCAAAAAATTACATTCACTATCTACGAGTTTTAGGGCATAAAACCTAACACATTGGATATAACCAATCAGAGTGCATTGACTCTTCACGAATCACCTGGGTCAAAATTACCGTGTTACCCATCTAGTTACATCTAACTCTTTAACTACCACTGATCTCTCTAATGAATAATTAGTCATAATCTAACTATAATTAGACTGAGAGGGTGAGGACCCTTATTGTTCAAAACTCGAAATTAGCTTTTAAGGAAGCAATTCATCTACCTACCCTAACAAAGGAAAGGAGTGAATTCCATCCTGTGTAGTTGAGTTATTAGCTCCCCACTCGGAAAAATCCCCAAAAACTGTAGGAATATTGAGTAGGAGAATCTGACTGCTCTCACCCATGTAAATCGAAAGAACACCCTCATAGGCAGGAGTTCAAAACTCACTCATGATTAAGCTCAAGTTACTTATGGTTATCCTTGAAAGATTGTGAGGTCCAATGCGGAAGCGAGGATCGATCCCAATTTTAATTCACAGATAACTAAAACTATAGGGAATAAAATTTGCATTTTCAATAAAATTTAAAACATTCAATAACAAAGAAGAAGAATATAGGGATCTACACACTTATCTTTGAAGCCATAATTCTTCATGATCTCTTATGTATGATCACGAACGAAAAATCAAAATGGTCACCACCACAAGATTTTCCTCTATATTCTCCTTAGGGGTTACAAATTCACAAGTGTTGTGGGCTCTGGTGATTTAAGAATAAGGGAGAAAATTTTTTACAGAATAGTTTTTTTGCAGGGAAGACCTTTTATGTTCAACACACACTATCCATAAGAACGAACCCAATTTCTTTAACTTCCCACAATAGAATAAGAGATATGTGGAGGGAGTTACATATCTCCCTCGAATTTTTATTTAAAAATTAAATTAAAATATTTTTAATTCAATAATAACATAATGTAATTATGTGATAACCAACTTATCATATAATATACATTATATTAAATGTCATATCTAATATAACATTTGTAATCTATTGTTTATATTATATCATAATAAAAATTTGTCAATAATTTAAGATATTTAATATAAATCAAATTTATATCAAATTTAAATATATAAATCTAATCCAAATAATTAATATTTGAATCATATTCAAATATTTATTTCCTCTCAAAATAAACTTTATATTATAATTTATCAAATACATTATATTAATTATATCACATATAATTGATTTAATTAATTATATCATATATAATTAATTTCCAAAATTAATTTAAAAAATTAAAATTAATAAAAAATTAACTCTCAATAATCGCAGGTAAGCTACAAATGAGACCTTATGGACCTATAAATTGAAGCCCTCATTGTACTTAGATAATTAATTAAACTTCTTTAATTGAATTATCTAACCTCCATTAACTTCCAGTCACTTCACTAAAGACCGTCAGTTGCACTCTTCGCACTATAGATATATTTTTGTGTCCATTGGATATAACCAGTCAACATTGCAATAACCCTGCACAAAATTGTTCATAAGTACAGTTGGGCAAAAATTACAATTTTTCCACTGTAGTTACGTCAAACTCTTTAAGTACTACTAATGCCTCTAATGAACAATAAGTCATCGTCCAACTATGACCAAACCCCTCTAAGGCCAAGAGATGGTGTGGCGTCACATTGTTCAAGCTCTGGATTCAGCCCTTAAGGAGCAACTTATCTACTTACACTGACATTAGGGAAGGAGTGAGTTCCATGTTGTATAGTTATGTTCCCAGCTCTCCAATCAGACGAAACGCCAAAATGGTAGGCTTATTCAGTCGGCGATCAGGTCGTTCTCACCCATACAAATCAAAGGACAGCCTCAATAGGTAGAACTTCACAAATCACTCAGGATTCATGTCATATCACCTATGGTCGTATTGTTGAAATGCAAATTTCTATTATTAACGGTGTTATTCTCTTATTTTTTGTTGTATTTCTTTATAAATTTTGACTAACTTCATTGCATTCACAATATCTTAGACCAAGATCTGCAGGTAATTTTTCTAGATTTATTTCTGTATAAGATCGATCAGAATCCAAAATATTTTTCTTTTTTTGAAGATCATGCATTTACCATCTTTCTTATTTTTTTTCTTTTATAATATCTTTCCATATTAATTTTGAATTAACTCTACAAAATTATTAACAATAAGAATATTACATTCTATAATATAGATATAAAAACATCAAAACTTAAAATCTAAGAATATTTTAAAATTTACTTGTTGAGTTCATATATCCAAATAAGTGACAACAAATAATCCTCTAGCTTAAACTCCAAAATTAATTTTAAAAATCTATAGGAGAAATGTGAACGTAAAAATTACAAGAAAACAAGTGAAAATATATAGAGCGTAACATGAATAAAAAAATTATGTAAAAAAAATTATTGGAACCCTTTTAATAGAATGTTCTTGAGAGTTGAGATTGAAAAGTGAATTTCGAAAAGAAAAAAAAAGTTTATAAACTGTCTAGTTCTGTTGTCAATTAAAAGAGTATTATTTGACTATCTATTTATTAAAAAAAGACACATTATATTTTAAAGGGCACATTATTTGACCAACTTTCCTTTATTATGGGTAAAAAGTCATTTAAAGTCTAAAATAAAATGTTGGTAAGTTGTAGGATTTCAACCTTGTGCCTCACAAAAAAAATATATCCTACACTAACAAGCCAAAACAAATATTATTAATTAAGTTGAACTTATATATATATATTAATATATATCACTTTATAATTTACATTAAACATGCAAAAGAAGATTAAATTGTGGGGCCACGTGTCCCTGACCCCTACATGGTTCCACCTTTACCGATATATGTTACATGTTATGAATGTTCAATTTATTTTCAACCAAAAACAAGATTATGTATCTAAACTATTCTTTTTTTTTTTCATTCCTCCTTAATTTTAAGAATATATACTAATAATATAATTGTTTACTAATTATTTTTCTTAAACCGAAGTAAATATAATTCAAAAAAATATTTTGAGTTTTACCTTCCAGAAAACAACCAAAAAAATTATTTAATAATTTTTTCTTTCTTTTTTTTTTTTTTTTTTTTATAATAGAAACGAGATTTTGTATTTAGAGCAATATTTTTTGTTTAGATTTTAAGAAGAAAAATGTAACAACCCAGATTTGTACGCATGAAGAAAATTAAATGTCAAATATTAAGTAGGACGAAATTTTATTTAAAGGGGTGGAAATTTAGAAGGAAAAAAAAAGGAAATTTATTCATTATCCAAAAATAATGAATAAGGGAGCAGAATCAGGGAGGATTAATTGGAAGTTGGACGCTAGCTAATTCAGGGAGACAATGGGCAGTAGATAACTTTTTGTTTAGACACTACTCATTGGAAGAATTGGAGGTGAATTAATTGCCCATATACTCTTAAAATTTGAAAGAGTTAAAAAGAGAAAGTGGAATCCACAAGCAGTGAAGGCAACCACCGTGAAAAACTAGCAAGATTGGAGAGAAAATTGAAGAGAGCGAGAGTGGAGAGAGCGAGATTGGAGAGAAAATTGGAGAGAGCGAGAATAAAGAGAGCGAGATTCTCTGCGAGACAATGGGAGAGAGTGGGAGCAGGAGCGAGCGCGGAAGCGGGAGTGGGAGCGAGAGCGAGACGAGCGAGAGTCACGAGAGCCAAACCAGCGAGAAAGCTAAAGAGAGTGAGATTCTGAGAACAAAGAGAGCGAGATTTGGATAGAAGCATGGATTATGCGTTGAATTTGGCCACGATCTTATAGATTATACATGGAAAAACCCTAAAAATTGAATACAAACAAAGAATGATGATGTAAGGGCAAACGTTAGCCAAGATTAGGTGTCTTATTGAGAGGAATCCTTAAACCCTAAGTAATTTTAAAGAAGCCACCTATACGATGATTTGTCACATTGAGAAGAGCTGAAAACTACTATAAATAGAACCCTTTACCTGAAGATTTAACCCATTCACAAAACAAAATCTTAGTAACAAAGAATGTGTGAAAAAATAAGTGTGAGTGAGGAAGTTCTGTGAGGTTAAAAGAGAAAAGCTCGGGTAAGGTGCTGCCCAAATTCTGCCCAAATTCCCTTCTAGTTTAAAAAGGGAAAGCTCTACTGATCAAATCATAAAGAATAATAAGGAATAACTAGATCACAATATGTAGTTTATCTCACCCTCTCTTTAAATGTTCTATGGTAGTGTACCTTTATTATGTTGCATGGTTATGTTAATTGTTAATTGCATTACATGTTTAGAACACATTTCTCTACAAGGGACCCCATGCATTATGTTTGTTCACGATTACGTTAAAATCAAGTTTTGATTAGGTGTAAGTTATCCTTCCAGTCTAATCTTACGTTTACATTAATGGTTGATGTTGGATGCGACTCTGGCCTTACTGACTGCATGACCCGCTAATCATCAGATGGGTTAGTTTCTGTTTAAGTCCTCATCTTCCTATCAGGGCGGAGAAATTTATGCTTCCAGGGCTAGTAGGGCATGTATGGTTACACCCCTCCAGGCCTAATCTTACGTTATGTTTACGCTAGGGACTAGTAGGGCATGTATGGTTGCACCCCTCCAGGCCTAATCGTACGTTATGTTTACGTTAGGGACTAGCAGGGTATGTATGGTTACACCCCTCTAGTCTAATATTACGTTTATGCTAATGGTTGATGTTGGATGTGACTCTAGCCCTACTGACTGCATGACCCGCTAATCATCAGATGGGTTAGTTTTCGCTTAGGTCCTCATCTTCCTATCAAGGCAGAGAGATTTATGTTGGAAGCATAACCGACCACCACATGTTATTATACGTTTTCGGTCCCAACCATATGTTTTCATGACATGTTGCTTGTGATTGTGCATTTGGTCACTACCCTACATGAGAACTACTTACTGGTATATTATATACTCATCCTATATTTTTATAGACTTTGTAGGTAAGGACACAGCGTAGATGGCAAAATTGGACATCGCTCAAATGGCCAACCATCAAACTTACTATTATAGGCATATGCATTTTGTACCACCACGCTAATGTTTTATGGATCCTGGTGTTTTGATAAATAAACTTTTTATATAGTTTTTCTATCTAATTAATAAAATTTAGATATGTTCTTTGAAATTTTCACCAGAACTCATCTCATGATAGAAAAGTCTAAGTATGCATGTCGTAGTGGTCGGATCATAATGTGTAAGGATCTGGTCGTTACAAAAAACCAATAAATGCTATGATTGGCCATAATTCCTTTTTAATGAATTGAATTCAAATTAAGGGATTTTTTTTAATATTAAATTAATTCAACAATCTGTCAATTACTTTTTAGATTTTATAAACCTTCAAATCTTGAAAACAATAATTTTTACTTAAAACTATTCTATTTTTTATTATTATTTTTTTATTTTAAGAAGATATAACTATTATTTATTGATAACTTTTTTGAAGATTCATGTAAACATTATTCAGACACCAATTTAGAGTTTTTCTTCCAAAATAAGCTTATAGTGGATTATTATTATTATTATTATCATCATATAATAATTAGATTTAATGGATGCTCTATTTTTTTTTTTTTTCAATCGAAACAAAATTTTATATCTAAATGATTTATTTTTTTTTTAAGTATCCGAGCATATATTATTTATTAATCGATTATTTATAAAACCTAATATCTTTTGATGGATGTAAGATTTGATTTGTAGAAAAAAAAATAATAAGAAATACAATTTTTGAAACAAGTAAAATTTTGTAGAATTTATAACATTTAACCCTCACCACTAGATATTAAAGAGACAAATTACCTATCTTGTCTGATACATAATCTAAAAAATTTAAAAATTAATATCTTTTAAATCTACATTTTTTATTGTTAATTATTCTAATTCATAATTCCATCGTTCTTATTTTTTCCCTTAAAAAAATCAATCAATTTGAACAAATCGCATAAAAAATTGACCCATGCAAGTAATATCTTACTATGTCACTCCTTCACAAATTTTATTTCAATTTCATCATATATATTTGTATTTTAATTCTATTTTTCTTTTAAAATCTCTTTTGTTGTTTTAAAATTTAAAGGTAAAATATATTTTATAATTTAAACTTATTACAAGTATATACATTTACAATTTATATTTTACCATAAAAATTTATATTCAACAGGTTTTCAACCACGTACAACTTCTTTTATTTTCATTGTAAATTAACCTCTCTCTCCCTATATATATATAGTTTTCGGACTATTTCTTTCATTATTAAGTTTATGTTAAATACTTATTATTCAAATTAAATAAAATATATTCATTCAAAATTCAAATTTCATCATAAAAATTTAAGGGGGCGTTTGGGGCAATGAGTTAGTTATTATAGTTCTAGGTTATTATAGTTGGGTAATGATATCTTGTGTTTGGAGTATAGATTATTTTAGTATAGATTATAATAGTATGTGTTCGAGGTGTAAAGTATTTTAGCTTGAGAAAGAAATAGTAAACATTGTAGCAAATAATAAAAAAATGATGAATGTAAAATAGTAAAAAATTGTAGTAAATACTGTAACAAATGAGAGTTTTAAAATAGTGTTGACTATAGCTAATTTGATGTTTTGAAATAGTTTTTACTGTAGCAAGAGGTGGTATTATATTTTGATGATAACCCTTGTCCTAAACGCCCTTATTATTCAAGGAACAACTCAAGAAGACCAATATCTAATTTCGTGTCGTTTCTTAATTAGTGAACATGATGTACAATTATCACTTTCATCTCTTCATTTATGCAAAACACAAGGACAATTAGTATTAAAATATTTCCTTTTAACTCGGACATCCAACTACATTGGAGAGACAACCTCTTCAAATTAAATTAAACTAGTTAACTAATTACTGAGATCAAGATTAACAAAACAGAAAGTAATAATCAACATTAATATTAGCCATTGTCAATTCCAAATATCACTAAACACCTTTTCTTCTTGCAAAATACAGAAACCCAAATACCAACAAAATCAAGAGGTACAATAAATAAATAATACTTTTTCTTGTACAAAATCTTATGTCCTTGTAAACAAAAAAACAGATTTATCTAATAAGGCAGCTCACCTGGAACATTACCAGCAGGACTGTAGTTGCAAGAGACCAAAGTCCAATGGTTTTTGCACTTAACATTGGCACAACCTATTAGGAAACTCTTCTTCCACACCAATTGGGTGTAATGGCGACACTCGCCGCCAACGCACGTGTTGGACTTGTGGTCGTAGTATTTCTTCTCATCCGCCCATGCCTGCACTGCAGCCGCCGCTGTCAACAAGCCATCTAGCGTTGCTAGGTTCTCGCCGTAAGGGCCTTTGGAGTGCACCATCTCACACGTTGCAATCTTTGTCTCGAGATAATTGTTAGCATAAGTTGCAAGTTCTTCGTCCCAAAAGACTGGATCGGCCCCAACCTCAGCTCGAACTGCATTGTGGGCGTCGACGTAGTGTTGGGGTGTATTGTGAGCAAGAAACATGGGGATGAAGGTTAGCATAATCAAGCAAATGGAGGATAAAATGTTGGAGAGTGACATTTTTGACATGTTGAAGGTAGGTGGAGGAAATGAAGAAGAATGTTTGATTAGAATTGTGGTGTGGATGAACATTTGGTGAAGGTCATTTATAGGGGGAATGAATGGTTTGTGTTGATTGTTGACTTTTCATATAGGAAGTGTTAAAAAAAGAAATAGTGTGGAGACCCCTTATTTGCTATGAATTCTAATAATGGGCTTTCCTTGTTTAGTTGTTTAATCTCACTTTTTGCTATACATTTCTCAACTCTTGAAAGGACAATTCGAACCATAAAACAATCCTTCTTAGTCACTAATACATATGTAAGTTGAGTTATCTCATTTTGACAAAGTTTAATCACGTATGTATTTAGAGTTGAGATTTGAAATAAAATGTAAGTTTAAATAAAACTTTATTCATTTTGCTTCACATATGCTTTTAGAACATGCATTATATTTTTTTCTTTCTACTTTAGATGTTTTATTTTTTTTTTTTTTTGTCCCTATACTTTTAATACTTTGACTTGAGAATGCAAAGATGACTAGAGTTTCATTCAAATATAATTCAAATATTAGTTTATTTAATCTCGAATCATAATTAGAATATGAAGGATTCATTTATAATAATTTTTTTTAATGTATTTTTTCTTTTTCGTTTTTAAAAATTTTGTGGTTTCTTCACTATTTCTTTAATTTTCGCTTCCCATTTGGATTAATAGTCTTTCAAATTGCTTTTAAACATTTAGCTTGAATTTTTTAAAAATAGGTAGAAGGTATTGATAACATTGTAAAGAAATTCACACGTGCAAGTAGTTATTATAAAGCTCATCTTCAAAGACTAAAAATTTAAAACTAACTTTTCATTTGGTCTTCATCTGATTTTCATTTTAAAAAATTGTCTTTGTTTTCTCACAATTTATTACTCGTGATTTTCATATTTCTTAGGTAAACATTTGAATTATTAACCTATTTTCAAAAACGAAAATATTTTTTTGAAAACTATTTTTACTAGTTTCAAATTTTGGCTTTTATTTTAAAAACACACATAAAATGTAGAAAACAAAACATAGAAAGTCAATAGATGAAAGTGGTGTTTAAAGACATAATTTTTTTTAAAAAAAAAAAAAAATAGAGAAAAGAGAATAAAGAAGAAGTTACCAAATGAGATCTAAAGGCCCCATTAAATAACCATGATTTTTTTTTCTTTTGAAATTGTATGCTTGTGTATGCACAATTTGTTGGTAAGCTTTTAACCTTTCTTGAAAACACATTTTGATTTTAAGCTAAATTTCAAAAACAAAATCTACGTTTTCAAAACTATTATTTAGTTTTCAAAATTTGACTTGGTTTTTTAAAACATGTTTAAAACGTAAGTATTAAAACGTAAGAAAACTATAGGTAGAAGAAATTTTTATTAACTTAATTTACATAAATAAAAAAAAAAACAAAAATGTTATAGGCAATTTTAGAGCAGCAAAAGGTCAAAAGCCAAGATTGAACCAAGAGAGTTATCTAGCCCTGCTAAAGGACATGCAACTTACTATAAAGCAGGCCCATGAGAGTTCCAATAAATAAAGGGAAGATAAATTAGGCTTAAAAGAGCCACTTGGCTCGCCTTGGCCTCGGAGGCCAATGTGGGTCTTGGGAGCCCAAGGATGAGGCTGAGGCTGAGGCCATGAAATTCCTTATACCGATGTTGATCCGAATCGACCTTCTTCGTTGGAAAATCCTTAGCGGCCCAATCCCAGACCCCATGTGTCTGGTTTCAAAGTAAGAAAAGTAAATAGATTTTCTGATTTTCTTCTCCAATTGGAGTAAGGAAGACCTCTAGGACTCAACTATAAATAAAGCATGACAGCCCCATGAAAGGTAAGTTCATCTCTTCCTTAACAACTACTCGCCTTGACATTTGTGCAAGTAATTTGTTCTCCTAAATACAATTTTATCGTCGATGACACGTGATGTAACGACCCGATTCCTTAGGACATAAATGAGGTCGTTACTATAGACATGCATACATACATTTTAAAACGGCACTTTTCCAAGATTAGATAAAAGACCAAAATTAATAATTTTGTTAAAAGTAACTAAATGAAATTTATTTAATAGGGTACCCTAAAAGATGAAATAACGAAAATACCACATTAACACATGATCCAAAACAACTAATGTGCAAGAAGAAAATCAAAACTAAAAAATCTCTAAATCCAGAAATTAGCTAAATTTAGAATCACAAAGACAAAAAAAAAAAAAAAAAAAATGAGCGAATGCATTGACTGGTCCAGTGGCTCCATCATGGATGATGAAATAACGAAAATACCACATTAACACATGATCCAAAACAACTAATGTGCAAGAAGAAAATCAAAACTAAAAAATCTCTAAATCCAAAAATTACCTAAATTTAGAATCACAAAGACAAAAAAAAAAAAAAAATGAGCGAATGCATTGACTGGTCCCAGTGACTCCATCATGGATTTTACTTGTCATTCACCAGCGTATTCTTACCTTGGCCTGAAAAAGAAACATGAGAAAGGGTGAGTATAAAATACTCAGTAAATAACCTCATTATTGGGGTAAGGTTATGCATTTATGTCTAATAAATACAACCTTCTAGTGAGACATGCAAAAAACTCCCTACTATTTCTGGATGGCCATCTGGTGAATAGTTTAACTCATCCTATCGTAGATGCGATATACCCACAAAACTCTGGTGAAATCCCGAATGAGATCACTAATCTCTGGTGAATCCCAAATGAGACACTAACCGTTGGGATTGATGCCCTAAATCTTGTGGGTTATGTAGTTTGTAATTGTATTGTACAGACAGTTTATTTATTTAATAAGATTTGAGGTATTTTATTCGACATTTAGTAGCATTAACCCACAAAACCAATAAACAAACATTCAAGGTAATTTTCTGTAACTTAAACATGTATGTGGAGACATATAGGTGAATTATGTTTAAGTGATAAGTTCAAGAGTCTGTAGTAGATGGATAAAGTTGGATACCTTATCCTGATGGCACTACGAATATGACCTGTTTTGTAGATGTTACAATTGTGGTAAAGTTCTATAAATGATCTGATCCTGATCATTCATGGAGAGACATGTAAGCGGGGGTGTTCTATACAAAATGGTTTGTATAAGACCAGACCACGAAATGAATAGTATCATTATATAACATCGTAAATAGTAGAGACTTACATTTCACTAGGATAACCATAAGTGACACCTAAATCCTGATTGAATTTTGAACTCCTGCCTATAACGATCCTTTAATTTGCATGGGTTAGAGTGGCAAGTTCTCCAACTCAATATGCCTACCTTTTTGGGGATTCGTCTGATTGGGGAGTAGGGAACACAACTACACAAGAACAGAATTCACTCCTTCTCTAATATCAGGGTAAGTAGATAAATTGCTCCCTCGAGGACTGATTTCGGGATTTGAACAATATGGCTCCACACCCTCTTTTGGCGTGAGAAAGCTTTGGTCATAGTTAGACTATGATTTATTGTTCATTAGAAGGATCAGTGGTACTTAAGAAGTTAGATGTAACTATAGGCGCAAAACGGTAATTTTGGCCTAGCTGTACTTACGAGCAATTGTGAAGGATCATCGCATTATTGACTTGTTATATCCAATAGACACATAAATATATCTTTAGTGCGAAGAGTGTAGTTGTCATTCTTTATAAGTGGAGTGAGCGGCAGTTAATGAAAGTTGATTAATTTAATTAAAGGGGTTTAATTAATTGATCAAGTACTATTGAAGCTTCAAACTATAGGTCCATAAGGTCCCCTTTGTAACTCAACTTGGATAATTGAGAATCAAATTAATTTTGGATTAATTTTAATTGTTCAAATTAATTGAAGGAATTAATTATATATGATATAATTAATATAACGTATTTGATACATTATAATATAAAGTTTATTTTGAGAGAAATATTTGAATGTGATTCAAATATTAATTATATGAATTGGATTCATTTAATTATATTTAATATAAATTTGATTTATATCAAATATCATAGATTATTGAGAGAATTACAAACTATAGGTTATATTATATTTGATATAATATAAATCATATATTATGTGTTATATTTGATATAACATATAGTTATATATATAATATATATTGATAAATTAGTTATTGTATTGTTACTATTTAAATTAAAATTTGTTTAATTTAAATTTAAATTAAAAGGGAGGGGGTTATTAAAATAACTTCTCTCCCCTAATTTCTCTTAGGAATCGTAGGATGAGGCAAGGGGTTATGCGATGGTCTTCTTCCTTCTCCATTGGAGTTCACGTAGACTGGTCATACTGTGAGTGTGTGAATTTCTCTGCCAAAAAATAAAATCATCTCTAGAATTCTTCTTCCTCACCCTCTACCAAAATTAAGAGTAGCCGACAACTCTCTCTTAGATTCTCGACCCTAAGAAGAATACAAAGGTTTCTCTGTTGGTGATGTCCAACTAAATTAGGATCTGTGTGTTGCAGTGTTCTTTGGTGCTCAAGATCCAAGAAGATTCGTGGTCGATTGAGAGGATTTCATAAAAAATTTGTGTCATCAAGGGTTAGTATCTTTGAACCCTATTTTCATCTTCTCTGTATTATTGTTCTAAGCGTGCTGTAAATTACTTGGAATGCATAATAGTGTTTTAAATTTTATTTTTTATGTAAATTAAAAATTGGAAAATTATCTCACTTCCGTCTAGTGTTTTCATAAACCTTCACCTTTGGTTAATCTCATAGGAAACACAAATCTCTGGTGAAATTCCAAAGTAGATAACTAACCATTAGTGAATTCTGAAGGAAGCACTAACCTCTGGTAGGTACATGTCTACGAATAGGGGGTAGCCATCACTAACATAAATATGATGCATCATAAAATAGAGTCCACATATAAATCATAACATAAAGCTCATCCATCCTCATATATGCCAAATAAAATATAGATCATGCTAATACTTTCTTATAAAATTTCTTATAAAACAAGATTATGCTCATTCTTATCACATACATCAAAAAAGACAGTCAGGTGTTCAATTTCATCTCTAATCTTGCATCATGATTCATACAGTCTTATAATCATCAAATTGTTCTTAAAGTTTATCGCCTGACACAAAGAGAGTTCTAGTAGTAATATTACTTATCTCAAATTGAAAACTTTAGGAACTGGCAAGCTTAACCTCTTCCTTGCCCAACAAAACTGACAATCCACGGGATCGACTTAAAACACCCAAACGAAAGCACCTAAAATCCTCAAGATCCAAATCTTTCACCCAAATTTGTCAACTAGATCTTTAATTGTTTGGACAGAAACTTCATTGACCTACGTGCCAACATCCAAAATATGTCGAGTTTCAACAAATCAGAGCCAAAACTTTAATGAGTGCTCAGTTATCCTCAGGAAAACCAAATCAAACTAATTAAAACTTACCCTTAAATCAAGATTCTAGTGAAAACTCTTGGCAGTGCCGGTCCCAACGGGTCAGTGACGGTAGAAGCGTCGACGATAGCGGAGAAGGGGGTCTTGAAAGATAGAGAATGGCGCAGCCCCCAGGCAGTGCTTCACAGATCGGCATTCGACTGAAGAAGAGCTATGGATGGAAACAAACTCCGACGGTGCGAGTGAATGGCTGTTCGAAGGGCGATGTGCGTACGACTATGTGTCAGCCAGTGGATGACGCTTGGTCGAAGGAGAGACACGATGCGAGCTTCACTTGATGGCGTTGACGCCATTAGGGCTGGGGATGCTCACGCGAAGGAGAAACTCAAATGGAAGGGGGGGGGGGGGGGTGTTCTACTCGCCCGCAAAAAAAAAAAGGAAGGGAATATTTTTTTTTTTTTAACATTAATAACTTTAACCCTTACAAAAGAAAAAAGGGTAATTACAATTGGTAATATTTTTAGGAATAATAACTAAGTGTATAACATCATTTAAAAAAAATTGCAAATATAACCATGTCTATCAGCGACTTCTATCGTTGATAGATTCTTACTAGTGATATGGTCTATCACTGATGGACTCCTACCAATAATATGGTCTATCACTGATAGACTATTTAAATTTGGTCATATTTGTAATTTTTTTACAGTATGTTATATTTGTTAATACTTTGGAGTAATGTCAATATTTGCAACTGTCCCAAGAAAAAAAAATGAATAAACCCACTTTGCCTTTCCTTTTTCAATCCCAAATCCAAATCCAAATCTCTTTTTCTTAAGAAAAAATTAAACTTCCAAATCCTTTTGGAAAGAATGAATTTAAATAAGTTATCCTATTAAATGGATTTAATTTAATTCTGTTTTCTAAATTAAATTAAAATTGAAATAAATCCTAAATTCTTCTTAAATTAAAACTTAAATTCCAAAATTCTTCACCAAGCAAAATTTAGAAATTAAATTATCCTTTCACAATAATTCAATTCCACCTCCAAAATTAAAAATAATTCTCAAATACCACAACATAATTGAATTTAAATTACATAAAAATTTGGGATGTCACATGTGAAACTCTAGGGAGTTCCTTTGGCCCGATCTTACCGTCAACATAAATAATTATGAAATATAATGGAGCCTAAATAAATCTAACTCAAATCACATAATCTAAATATCAAATAACATATTCTAAAATCGTCCCTCTCAAACTCACAAAATACTGTATCATTGTGAATTTAGTTATTAAATAAATAATGTACATGTTTTTTTATTTGAAATCAAAACCCCATATAGATGTTGATGCCAATATCCATTCCTCACAATTAGAATTAGCATAATTCCTCACGGGGCCCCACCCTTGATCTTGGTGGGGAATCCCCGATTTAACTGAGGATGGGTCAAATCGGAGATCCCTTTAGGGTCCCTAAACCAGGGATAGGGTGGCGATCGCGAGGGTATCCTCATCCCTCCCCGTCCTGATTAGGTTTTTAAATATATATGTGTGTGTATATATATATATATTATGAGGCATTTAACTTTTCACATTGAGTCTAGTTTTTTAATTTTAGCCCAATCTAAGCGCAACTAAAATAACAAGACCGAACCAAATATAATTTTAGGGATAAAATAAAACAAAAGGTCTAAGGGAAACAAAAAGAAAAACGAGGAATGGGTCCTTACAGGGACCCGTTTACTCGATACAAAATCCTTCGCGCCGATCACGAATGCAAGTTTTCAATTCAACGGCAAAGTCCCTCAAACCAATGCCAATAATGTAAATTCAACTAATGATGACAACTTAGCCTTTCAGGGATGTTTGTTTTCTAGATATCAAAATAAGCCAGAATCTTTATATATATCTAAAATTGTAATTGTAGATGACTGAAAACATAGACATCTAGCGTATTTTAGATAATCACCACGCTTGTTTTTCAAAAATAATTGTAAGAATGTTTCCGACATCATAACAAATATTTCACTTATATATTATTTTTTGTTTTCTTTCCTCGTATTTTATTCTATTAGAACAAAGTCTCCCATAGTTAAATATGAGACAACCATGTTTCACTTATAGGGATTATGTTAAATGTCAATCTTTCTTAAAATTTTGCTTGTAAGAGACCATACACATCCCAATTATTCTTTTATGTTTATGCCATTTATTTGTTATTTAAATTTGTGTCTTTTGTCAATCTACCATATATATATATCAGGAATTCACTTTTTGACATTTAGTATAGTTTTTAATTTAGTCCAATTAAACCCAAAAAAAGTGTACAAACCCGAACAAAATAGAATTTTAGGAAAAAAATTAAAACAAATATCCAGGAAAACAAAAGGGAAAACGGGGGACCTGTTTCCCTGATATGGAATCCCTGCCCGATCACGAATGCAAGTTTCAATTGCGGAAAAGTCCTCAAACCAATGCCATAATGTAAATTCAACTAATGATTCTACAACTATACCTTTCAAGGATGTTTGTTTTCTAGGAATCAAAACAACCAGAATCTTTATATAATATTTAAATTGTAATTGTAGATGACTGAAAATATAGACATCTAGATATTTTAGATAACCACCACGTTTGTTTTTCAAAAATAATTGTAAGAATGTTTCCACATCATAACAAATATTTCACTTATATATTTTTTTTTTTTTTTCCTCGTGTTTTCATTCTATTAGAACAAAGTCTACCATATTTAAACATGAGACAACCACGTTTGACTTTGAAGGGATTGTGTTAAATGTCAATCTTCCTTTCATATAATTAGATCAGTGAATAATAACATTTGATCATCACCTAATAAGGTAGCTCACCTACAACATTGCCAGTAGGACTATAGTTACATGAGACTAAAGTCCAATTGTTTTTGCATTTAACAGTAGCACAACCCACCAAAAAACTATCCTTCCACACCAATTGTGTATAATGTCGGCACTCGCCTCCACACATTTGTTGGAGTTATGGTCATAGCTTACTATCTTCTCATCCGCCCATGCCTTCACGGCAGCCGCTGCCGTCAACTCGCCGTTTACCGTTGCCAAGTTCTCACCATAACGGCCATTGGAGTGCACCATCTCGCAAGTTTTAATCTTTGATCCGATGTAATTTTTAGCGTAAGTTTCAAGTTCTTCGTCCCAAAAAAGGGGTTCAACCCCGACTGTTGCTCGAACCGCATTGTGTGCATCAAGAAAGTCTTGTGGGCTGTTTTGGGCAACGACAATGGGGGTTAGGGTTAGCACAACAATGCAAAGGGCGACGAGAACGGTGGCGAGTGCGATTTTGGTGAAGGATTATTTGTAGTGAGAATGAAATGGTTTTGAGATGATGGTTGCCGTTTGAATGCTAAATAAAGAAACAAAAATAGAGGCATCATATGCGAAGTGGATTCTAACTATGGATTACCTTTAGGTTAGTTTTTTTCTCTCTTTGTTCTTTTAATATCCGTGTGTATCGGGCAGGTTTGCATGCATTTGCACGGATCTCAGACAACGTGTCCACTCCTGCAAAATTTAAGTATGAATGGAATGCATAAGATATATATTAAACATTAAATAGGTGACCGCCTTAAATTGAATCCATTCTCCCTAAATAGATCATCTTTATATATTAACCCGATGTCATTTTGTAAATCCTAAGTTAAAAACAAATTTTTTTGGATATAAATTAATTAACACATATTTCTACATATGATTATGCAGTTATATAACATTAAAATTTTTTTGTCAAATATCCTTCTAATTTTTGAATTATTTTTAGGTAAGTTACATTGTATGGCAAATATATTTTAATAAACCAAAGCCATGACTATAATTTTTTTGTAATTGCAAGTGTGGCAATCACATAACAATCACATAGCAATCAATGTCGGACTTTGGTCGCATTTCCAACAATATATCATTAAGATATTAATTTATTTAATCTCGAATCATAATTCTAGAAGGCTTCATTTAATAATAATTTTGTTTCAATATTATTTTTCGTTTTTGAAATTTTTATGGTTTCTTCACTTTTTCTTTAATTTTCGCTTCTCATTTGGATTAAAAGTCTTTCCATTTATTTTCTCCAAAATTTAGCTTGAATTTTCAAAACATTGATAGAAGGTATTGATAGCATTGTAAAGAAATAATTCACACGTGCAAGTAGTTATTATAAAGCTCATCTTCAAATACTAAAAATTTAAAACTAACCATCTCATTCAGTAACCATCGGGTTTTCTTTTTCAAAAATTGTGTTTGTTTTCTCACAATTTCTTATTCGTGATTTTCATATTTCTTATGTAAACATTTGAATTATTAGACTATTTTCAAAAATGAAAACAATTTTTTGAAAACTACTTTTACTAATTTTCAAATTTTGGCTTTTATTTTAAAAACACACATAAAATGTAGAAAACAAAACATAGAAAGTCAATAGATTCGATTGATGTTTAAAATTACAACACAAAAAAAAAAAAAAAAAAGTATAAAAAAGAAGTTACCAAATGAGATCTAAAGGCCCCATTAAATAACCATGATTTTTTTTTTAAAAAAATTACGTTCTTGTGTATGCACAATTTGTTGGTAAGCTTTCAACCTTCCATGAAAACACATTTTAATTCTAAGCAAAATTTCAAAAACAAAATCTATGTTTTCTTATTTAGTTTTTAAAATTTGACTTGATTTTTTAAAACATGTTTAAAAAATAAGTAATATAAAATAAGAAAACTATAGGTAGAATTTTTTTTTATGAACTTAATTTACATAATAAAAAAAATAAAATGTTATAGGCAATTTTAGAGCAGCAAAAGGTCAAAAGCCAAGATTGAACTGAGAAAGTTATCTAGCCTAGCTAAAGGACATGCGACTTGCTAAAAAGCAGACCCATATGAGTTCTAATAAATAAAGGGAGATAAATTAGGCTTAAAAGAGCCACTTTTCCCGCCTCGACCTCTGAGGCCAATGTGGGTCTTGGGAGCCCAAGGGTGTGGCTGAGGCCATGAATTTCCTTATACTGAGGTTGATCCGGGTGGATCTTCTTTGTTGGAAAATCCTTAGCGCCTTGATCCCAAACCCCACGTGTCTGGTTTCAAAGTTAGAAAAGTAAATAGATTTTATTCTCCAATTGGAGTAAGGAAAACCTCTAGGACTCAACTATAAATAAGGCATGACAGCTCCATGAAAGGTAAGTTCATCTCTTCCTTAAAAACTACTTGCCATGACATTTGTGCAAAGTACATTAGAGTGTCTGTGGCAAGCACCATACCTATGTGTTAAACTTTTGATTGTCTTGCAAGTAATTTCTTCTCCTAAATACAAATTTATCGTTGAGGGCACGTGATGTAACGACCCGACTCCCTAGGACATAAACTAGGTTGTTACTATAGACATGCATGTATACATTTCAAAACGACACTTTTCTAAGATTAGATAAAAGAACAAAATTAATAATTTTATTAAAAGTAACTAAATGAAATTTATTTAACAGGGTACTCTAAAAATATGAAATAACGAAAATACCACATTAAAATATGATCTAAAACAACCAATGTGCAAGAAGAAAATCAAAACTAAAAATTCTCTAAATCCAACAATTAGCTAAATTTAGAATCATGAAGACACAAAAAAAAAAAAAAAGAGCAAAAGTATCGACTGATCCTAGTTGCTCGATCACGAATTTTGCTTGTCATTCACCAGCGTGTTCTTACCGTTGCCTGAAAAAGAAACATGAGAAAAAGTGAGTATAAAATACTCAGTAAGTAACCCCACTACCGGCGTCAAGTTTTGCATTTATGTCTAATAAATGCAATCTTCTAGTGATACATGCAAAAACCCCTACATTTCTGGATGGCCACTTGATGAATAGTTTAACTCGTCCTATCATAAATAAGATATACCCACAAAACTCTGGTGAAGTCCCGAATGAGATCACTAATCTGTGATGAATCCCAAAGGAGACACTTACCGTTAGGATTGATGCCCTAAATCTCGTGAGTTCTGTAGTTTGTCATCATATTGTACAAACAATTTACTTATTTAATAAGATATGAGGTATTTTATTCAACATAGCATTAACCCAGAAAACCAATAAATAAATATCCAAGGTTATTTTCTGTAACTTAAACATGTATGTGGAGACTAAAGGAACTCTTAAACAAGAGCATCCATGAGTGCGTTCGGATCTTTCCTATTTCATTGTGACCGAAATACTACATACACATTCTAACAAATAGATATGCATTTTCACACTAATTATAGGCATGCTTTCACAAATAAAATACAAGAGATTGAATTAACGTACCAGTTGAAGAAATCTCCACTTCAAACTCAATCCAGCGGAAGCAAACCTCTACGGTCTTTACCGCCCAACAAACAGTCGGCTACCTGCAGCACGATCGTCTACACGAACGACAGCACACGAACAAGCAGGACCGAGGACGATACCACCACCTAGAGCCGTTAGAATTCTCGGAGTGAGAATCTGAAGAGTGGTCTTTGATAGAAATGGAAGAGGAAAAAGGAAAGGGATGATCGTGTAGAATGACAAGAAAGTGGGAGAAGGCTCTCGATAATGGATGCTTATCGTTTAGAGAAAGCTTCAAGATCGTGTAGGTTTTACTAAGCGATCGTCTAGTAATTAATAAGCGATCGTTTAGAAAACTCGAAACGCTAAGCGATCTTTTAAGAAAGCTAAGTGACCATTTAGAGAATGCGTGCGATCGTTCAGTACGTGAGGTGTGCGATCGTTTAGGCGATAGGAAGCTATCGTATAGGCTCTCAGCTAAGCGATCGTTACGTTTTCACACCTTTAGTGATTTTTTCGAACTCTTTGCAAAAGTAAACCAATTTTCATTTTATTCTTCAATTATAATAATCAAATAAGATTTTCCCACTAATGCACGATTGAGGAGAAGTTTTCGGCCAATTATCACATAATTAACCAATTAATTAATTAATGAATATAATCATGTTATATTCTTAACCTATAGTTTGATATCATATATCCACTATAGTAATTTCTCCTCCACTTGATATAAATCATATTTATATCTAATTTTCTCCAAGATAATGTATCTCATACATTTAGTCAATTATATCACATATAATTAACCAGTTCAATTATATCATATATAATC